>NC_136807.1:57446093-57575638 GCF_951216825.1 Electrona antarctica
GCCAATCCGCTTTATTTAAAGATCGGGTTGCGTGAAGATACAAGGTTTCACCTCTAAGTCCCTCTGCTACTGAAAGCATCTGAACATGTCCCTGTCCACTGGAGATACGAGGTTTCACCTCTAAGTCCCTCTGCTACTGACAGCATCTGAACATGTCCCTGTCCACTGAAGATACGAGGTTTCACCTCTAAGTCCCTCTGCTACTGACAGCATCTGAACATGTCCCTGTCCACTGAAGATACGAGGTTTCACCTCTAAGTCCCTCTGCTACTGACAGCATCTGAACATGTCCCTGTCCACTGAAGATACAAGGTTTCACCTCTAAGTCCCTCTGCTACTGAAAGCATCTGAACATGTCCCTGTCCACTGAAGATACGAGGTTTCACCTCTAAGTCCCTCTGCTACTGACAGCATCTGAACATGTCCCTGTCCACTGAAGATACAAGGTTTCACCTCTAAGTCCCTCTGCTACTGACAGCATCTGAACATGTCCCTGTCCACTGAAGATACAAGGTTTCACCTCTAAGTCCCTCTGCTACTGACAGCATCTGAACATGTCCCTGTCCACTGAAGATACGAGGTTTCATGTCTAACATGTAGTCCAGTGAAGTGTGTCGTGTATAGATTATGTGTCACTGTGTTCTGCTCTGTCAATTATCTGCTCTCTAGTTCCTGATCCTTTTAGTGACTCCAAACGTCCATCTTTTACTGACTCCAAACGTCCATATTATGAACATTCAGCGCATGCATTGTGAGCTTGTAGATCTGCATTGCACCCCCCCCCCCCCCGGAATAGGGATGCTTGGTTTCAATCTGTCGTAATGGAAACCGAGATTCTCTCCAGTTTTCCTAGTGAGACACATACTGTATCTTAGGGGGACATATTTGCATGTTTACGTACCCTAACATAACATAAATGTAACGTTCTATAGAGCGTCGCAGTCCCTCCCCCGACCATGGACCAGGAAATGAATCCCAATGCATTTTTCCCATAGACATTTCATAAAGTATTTATTTAAAGACGGTTACGCCACGGACAAAGCCAACTCGAGTCGTGACAACTCATGACAACACAAACAATATTTTGGACCAAACAAATAATTACAAATAAGAAAAACATTTTTTTTTTTTTTCTTCTTTCTGATTATTTTTTCGGCCCCAAAAATTGTGTTTGTTGTCATGATTTGTCACGACTCGAGTTGGCTTTGTCCGCGGCGTAAACGTCTTTAAATAAATACTTTCTGAAATGTCTATGAGGAAAATGAATATTGTAATTCAGGGCTGCCTAGGATGAAAAAAGTTATTTCACTTGAGACAGAACGATTTTGTCTCTCAACTGTAGTATAGACAGCTGCCTCCGGTCAACAATTATATACGGTTTAAGTTCTTAGACTTTTGTAAGTTTCACGTATTTTCCACTACAGTATACTCAGTATGTTTTGTAATGTTTTTTGTGGCTTTCACCTTTTATATTTTTTATGGAGGGACAGACAGTAGGCTGGAAATGGGGAGAGAGATGGGGGGGGGGGGGGGGGGGGGTGACATGCAGTAAAGGCCGTCGGGATCGGGAGTCAAACCCGCGCCACACTGCCGGACTGGATTACCGGCCACGGTGCCTGGACCGCTGAGCCACGGCCCAGGCCAGTATACTCTAGACTATACAGTTGGAGGCCATCGATATTGTCCTTTTCTTTTTGCTGAGGTTTGCGTGATCTGCGCAAAAGGACAGTTAACCCATTTTGGGCGGGAACCCCTTTTGGTGTTTTAAACATTGTTATAATTTAGCTATTGAAAAATAGCAGATCTACAAGCTCATAGCGCGCCACCGAGTGGCGCGCTACAAGCTTGTAGGTCTGCTATTTTTGAAAAATCGTGAAATTTATTTATTTCAGAAAACTGGAGGATTTAGAAGGATTTTTTTAAATGTTGAGGTCAGGCCTAAATGGGTCAAATGATAAGGGACAATATCGGTGGCACCCAACTGTATGAGAGTCTGAGATTCAAGATGAGTTATTTGTCACTGTCAGTGCTGTGACATATCTCTGAAACGCTGTGCTAAACTATCCCTGACAATAAAACAAAACAACTGTCAAAACGTGACTTTCTTAGTGAGACGTGAAAGTGAAAAGTGTATCAAATGTCTTAATAGTGAAGTGTGAATAATTCTAACGCAATTAATTCTAACCTACAGTATAACCTCATTTATGTGCAAAAATGATACGGTATCCGCATTGCAGACAATTTACTGTGAAATGCTTCCTCTCTGGGTTTACTGAGGGTGTGCGTGTGTGTGTGTGCGCACGCGCGTGTGTGCGCCTGTACGTCTGTGCGTGCGCATGCATCACTTATGTGAGGGTCTAATTTCTCTTTGCAAGACAAACGGTTATATGGTTAAACAGATTTGGAGAGTTAGCCTCACAATTAGGAAGATATTGAGGTTATGTTTGTATGTATGTGGAGGTTAGTTTCAGAGAGCTGAGCCAGCTGCTCTGTCTACTGAGCAATCCTCGTTCCTACTCTCACCTGTGGTTATGAAGTGTGGGTCATGACAGCTGCCTCCGGTCAACAATTATATACGGTTTAAGTTCTTAGACTTTTGTAAGTTTCACGTATTTTCCACTACAGTATACTCAGTATTTTTTTGTAATGTTTTTTGTGGCTTTCACCTTTTATATTTTTTATGGAGGGACAGACAGTAGGCTGGAAATGGGGAGAGAGATGTGGGGGGGGGGGGTGACATGCAGTAAAGGCCGTCGGGATCGGGAGTCAAACCCGCGCCACACTGCCGGACTGGATTACCGGCCACGGTGCCTGGACCACTGAGCCACGGCCCAGGCCAGTATACTCTAATAATAATAATAAAACTTTATTTGTATAGCACCTTTCATGACATGAAATGCAGCTCAAAGTGCTTTACACAAAAAAAGAAAAGAAAGGCAGGGCATAAACAATACAGTGAGGACATGAATACATTTTTTTTTAAAAAGACAAATAAATCAATTAAAAGCAAGGGTGTAGAAGTGGGTCTTGAGCTGAGCTTTAAAAATGTCTACAGAGGCTGCCTGTCGAAGGTACAGTGGGAGTTTGTTCCACGCCGTCTGCCCGTAGAAGCAAAAAGCTGCTTCCCCGTATTTTTTAGTTGCCGTTTTTTTAGGCAAAGCGAGCAGGCCAGCAGTGGAAGACCTTAGGGGGCGGTTTGGGACATATTTCGGCAGGCAGTCATGTAGGTAGGAAGGTGCGAGACCATTGAGAGCTTTATAAACAAGTAAAAGAATTTTAAAATCAATCCTAAAAACAACCAGAAGCCAGTGCAATGAAGCCAAGACTGGAGTAATATGTTCTCTCATCTTAGTTCTAGTTAAGACTCTGGCTGCTGCATTTTGGACAAGTTGTAATCTGCCAGTTGTTTTCTTAGGCAATCCAGAAAAAACTATATAAAGGTAGTTATTGTTATATATGAGAGTCTGAGATTCAAGAAGAGTTATTTGTCACTGTCAGTGCTGTGACATATCTCTGAAACGCTGTGCTAAACTATCCCTGACAATAAAACAAAAGAACTGTCAAAACGTGACTTTCTTAGTGAGACGTGAAAGTGAAAAGTGTATCAAATGTCTTAATAGTGAAGTATGAATAATTCTAACCCAATTAATTCTAACCTACAGTATAACCTCATTTATGTGCAAAAATGATACGGTATCCGCATTGCAGACAATTTACTGTGAAATGCTTCCTCTCTGGGTTACTGAGGGTGTGCGTGTGTGTGTGTGTGCGCGCGCGCGCATGTGTGCGCCTGTACGTCTGTGCGTGCGCATGCATTACTTATGTGAGGGTCTAATTTCTCTTTGCAAGACAAACGGTTATATGGTTAAACAGATTTGGAGAGTTAGCCTCACAATTAGGAAGATATTGAGGTTATGTTTTGACATGTGGAGGTTAGTTTCAGAGAGCTGAGCCAGCTGCTCTGTCTACTGAGCAATCCTCGTTCCTACTCTCACCTGTGGTCATGAAGTGTGGGTCATGACCGAAAGAATAAGGTCGCGAATACAAGCGGCCCGAAATGAGTTTTCTTCGTCGGGTGGCTGGCATCTCCCTAAGGCTGAGCTCAGACCTTTACTGCATTGCTGTATGCTTGTTGGATGAATCTTGTGTAGTGTCATGGCTGCCCCAATGCATTTCCAATGGAGGTCACATGGTTTGACACAACATTTGTGTTGTGTGAGGGGGAGGGGGCAGTCGAAACACAGCTGAAAGCCATACAACAGACCATGTGACCTCCATTGGAAATGCATTGGGGCGGCCATGACACTCACAACGCTGTAAAGGTCTGAGTGAGGCCGGGAGAGGAGAACGGGCTGCAAACGAGACTGCAAACTTGTCTTTCTTTATTTCTTTCTTTCTTCTTTATTTCTTTCTTTTTGTCTCCACCAGGCCGAAGGCATGGGGGGAGAGTATGTTTTGCACTCCGTCCGTCCGTCCGTGTGTGTGTGTGTCCGTCCGTCCGTCCTTCCGTCTGTGAACAGCTAATCTCCGGCACCGTTAACCCGGTCGATGCCAAATTTTGCACTCACACTCACCTGGATGCCAACGATGAACCTCTGCCCCAAAATTTATAGTTAAGTTATAGCGCCACCAGGAGGCCGCTTTGTGCAAAACAAGTTTTTGGACAGTAAACCTGCAGATTTTGTCCAAACATCACACAAATTGGTACACAGTCTCTCTAGAGCCATTCAACGAAACGGGTCTTTCAGATTTCTCAGACTCCATCCTGATTGGCTAAGATTGGCTTCCAAAGTTCGCAGGAGTGCTCAGTTTCAAACAAAATGCTGCAAATCATGAACACATTGTGTGATTTCCGTGAAATTGTGCACGCACATTCCCACTAGGCCGAGGAAGAAATGCCAAATGAACATTTTCAACTCAGCCTCATGGTGGCGCTATAACTGGCCGAAAAGTGTTTTTACCTCTAACTGCACGGATCTGTGGATAACTTTGTATGCCAACTCCCTAGAGGCCAAGGAAAAACCTTTGCCTGGAATTTTTCACATCTGCTCTTTATAGTGTCACCAGGAGGTCGACATATGTAAAACACATTTTCTAATATTACTCCAAATGTCACGCAAATCGGTACACATGCTCTTCATAGTCATGTGATCAAGACGGGTTTGTTTGATTTCTCATAATCCACCCTCATTGGCTACGATTGGCTTCTAAACTTTTCAGGAGTAGCCCGCTTTGTACCCCTTTTGTACAAATCGCCACAACTACTCAACGCAGCGTCCGATTGTGGTGAAACTTTGCATGCATATTCCCACTAGGCTTTGGAAGAAATGCCACTTGACAGTTTTCAAATCAGCCTCATGGTGGCGCTACAACAGGCCAAGCCGCGTCACACACACACACACACACACACACACACACACACACACACACACACACACACACACACACACACACACACACACACACACACACACACACACTTTTATATTGCTCCTAAACATTTTGCCAAACATCACACACACACTCCTATCCTCCTGGTGGAGACCTGTGCCCAGAAGGGCACTTTTTCTAGTTTTTTCTCTTTCTTTCTTTCTTTCTTTCTTTCTTTCTTTCTTTCTTTCTTTCTACCCTAACATAACATAAATGTAACGTTCTATAAAGTTACAGTAATTCAGGAATATTGTAATTCAGGGCTGCCTAGGATGAAACAAGTTATTTCACTTGAGACAGAAAGATTTTGTCTCTCAACTGTAGTATAGACAGCTGCCTCCGGTCAACAATTATATACGGTTTAAGTTCTTAGACTTTTGTAAGTTTCACGTATTTTCCACTACAGTATACTCAGTATGTTTTGTAATGTTTTTTGTGGCTTTCACCTTTTATATTTTTTATGGAGGGACAGGCAGTAGGCTGGAAATGGGGAGAGAGATGTGGGGGGGGGGGGGGTGACATGCAGTAAAGGCCGTCGGGATCGGGAGTCAAACCCGCGCCACACTGCCGGACTGGATTACTGGCCACGGTGCCTGGACCGCTGAGCCACGGCCCAGGCCAGTATACTCTAATAATAATAATAAAACTTTATTTGTATAGCACCTTTCATGACATGAAATGCAGCTCAAAGTGCTTTACACAAAAAAAGAAAAGAAAGGCAGGGCATAAACAATACAGTGAGGACATGAATATTTTTTTTTTTAAAAAGACAAATAAATCAATTAAAAGCAAGGGTGTAGAAGTGGGTCTTGAGCTGAGCTTTAAAAATGTCTACAGAGGCTGCCTGTCGAAGGTACAGTGGGAGTTTGTTCCACGCCGTCTGCCCGTAGAAGCAAAAAGCTGCTTCCCCGTATTTTTTAGTTGCCATTTTTTTAGGCAAAGCGAGCAGGCCAGCAGTGGAAGACCTTAGGGGGCGGTTTGGGACATATTTCGGCAGGCAGTCATGTAGGTAGGAAGGTGCGAGACCATTGAGAGCTTTATAAACAAGTAAAATAATTTTAAAATCAATCCTAAAAACAACCGGAAGCCAGTGCAATGAAGCCAAGACTGGAGTAATATGTTCTCTCATCTTAGTTCTAGTTACAATTTACAATTTAGGCATTTAGCAGACGCTCTTAATCCAGAGCGACTTACATTAAGCAATAACAAAAGCATGGCATACATCACATATATAAAAAGTAGTTATCATGAATCATGCGTAGACTAAGAACGTAACAGTGGAGTATCTATGTAAACTATACATACTATACTATATAATATATTATACATGTGTACTATAAAGTGCTATGACTACATAAAGTGCAATTCTAGAGCTGTCTACGTAACAAGCTATAAGTCTGTTTAAAATACTATCTAAGTCTACATAATGTGCTATCTAAGGGGCTAGGCTAGGGCAAGTGCTACGGGCCATGGTGGAGTCTGAAGAGGTGGGTTTTCAGACTACGGCGGAAGATTGGGAGTGAGGCTGCAGTTCTGACTGTGATGGGAAGTGCATTCCATAGTTTTGGAGCCAGAAGGGAGAAGAGTTTGGGACGTGTGGAGCGTTGTCCCGGCGTTTTTAGTGAAGGTACCTCCAGCTTCCCTGCGTTGGCTGATCTGAGTGCGCGGGAGGGTTTGTAGGGTACGATCATACTTGTGAGATATGGGGGGGCCATGCCTTTGGTTGCTTTGAATGCCAGCATCAGAGTTTTGTATTCTGTGCGGGCAGCGACCGGGAGCCAATGGAGGGAGCGGAGAAGGGGGGTGACGTGTGAGAATTTTGGCTGGTTGAAGACCAAGCGGGCTGCGGCATTTTGGATCAGTTGGAGGGGCTTAAGTGCACATGCCGGTAGGCCAGTAAGGAGGGAGTTACAATAGTCAAGTTTTGACAAGACTTTTGTCTGGATTAGGAGCTGGGCTGACTCCTGGGTGAGGAACGGTCTAATTCGTCGTATGTTGTAGAGTGTAAACCTACAGGATCTAGTGACAGCTGTGATGTGTGTTTTGAACGAGAGCTGACTGTCCAGGACAACACCAAGGTTCCTGGCTGTCGGGACAGACTTTACCAGGGCGTTGTCTACGGAGATAGTTAGCTCCCGCATAGGGCAGGACTTAGCTGGGAAGAACAGAAGCTCAGTCTTGTCTGGGTTCAGCTTGAGGTGGTTGGAAGACATCCACTGTGAGATGTCAGCCAGGCATGCAGTGATGCGTTCTTCTACCTGGGTGGCAGAGGGGGGGAAGGATAGAAACAGTTGTGTGTCATCGGCATAGCAGTGATAGGATATATTGTGAGCAGAGATGATGGTGCCGAGGGATTTAGTGTACAGTGAGAAGAGGAGGGGACCAAGTACAGATCCCTGTGGGACCCCAGTTTGGAGGGTGCGGGGGAATGATCACTTATGTGAGCAGCCAGAGTTAAGACTCTGGCTGCTGCATTTTGGACAAGTTGTAATCTGTCAGTTGTTTTCTTAGGCAATCCAGAAAAAACTATATAAAGGTAGTTATTGTCCACTGTCTGCTACAGTATACTCAGTATCAGACTATTATTATATATTAGAGTCTGAGATTCAAGAAGAGTTATTTGTCACTGTCAGTGCTGTGACATATCTCTGAAACGCTGTGCTAAACTATCCCTGACAATAAAACAAAAGAACTGTCAAAACGTGACTTTCTTAGTGAGACGTGAAAGTGAAAAGTGTATCAAATGTCTTAATAGTGAAGTGTGAATAATTCTAACCCAATTAATTCTAACCTACAGTATAACCTCATTTATGTGCAAAAATGATACGGTATCCGCATTGCAGACAATTTACTGTGAAATGCTTCCTCTCTGGGTTACTGAGGGTGTGCGTGTGCGTGTGTGTGTGCGCCTGTACGTCTGTGCGTGCGCATGCATCACTTATGTGAGCGTCTAATTTATCTTTGCAAGACAAACGGTTATATGGTTAAACAGATTTGGAGAGTTAGCCTCACAATTAGGAAGATATTGAGGTTATGTTTTGACATGTGGAGGTTAGTTTCAGAGAGCTGAGCCAGCTGCTCTGTCTACTGAGCAATCCTCGTTCCTACTCTCACCTGTGGTCATGAAGTGTGGGTCATGACCGAAAGAATAAGGTCGCGAATACAAGCGGCCCGAAATGAGTTTTCTTCGTCGGGTGGCTGGCATCTCCCTAAGGCTGAGCTCAGACCTTTACTGCATTGCTGTATGCTTGTTGGATGAATGTTGTGTAGTGTCATTGCCGCCCCAATGCATTTCCAATGGAGGTCACATGGTTTGACACAACATTTGTGTTGTGTGAGGGGAGGGGGCAGTCGAAACACAGCTGAAAGCCATACAACAGACCATGTGACCTCCATTGGAAATGCATTGGGGCGGCCATGACACTCACAACGCTGTAAAGGTCTGAGTGAGGCCTTAGAGTTAGGGTGAGAAGTTCAGTCACGCGAGAGAGACTCGGAGTAGAGTCGCTGCTTCTTATCGCTTGGAAAGGAGCGAGCTTAGGTGGTTCGGGCATCTGGTTAGGATGCCTCTTGGGCGTCTCCCTGGGGAGGTCCTCGAGGCACGTCCCACTGGGAGGAGACGCCGGGGCAGACCAAGGCGCAGTTGGAGGAATCACAAAGCCCCACGGCCAATGGGACACTGAGCCCGTTCTCCTCTCCCGCACCTCACCGTGACTAGAGACTGCAAACTTGTCTTTCTTTCTTTCTTTCTTTCTTTCTTTCTTTCTTTCTTTCTTTCTTTCTTTCTTTCTTCCTCCCACTATTTTGTTTCCCCTCAGTGCCAATTGCCTAAGCTGTAATCCTGGACACTAGTCTCCCTCTGCCAACATGGGGAGAGCTCCGAACTGAGCTCATGCTTCCTTCAATGCATGAGGAGTGAGCAGGCCGCTTCTTATCACCTGACAGGGGGGAGTTTCCCCGGTTGGACGTAGCGCATGGAAGGAACACGTTATACCAACCAGTTCCTTCCCCCTCTATCAGGCGCCCCAGCTGACCAGGGGGAGGCAGTATGTTTTTTGGTGAGGGTACCTACCCTAGGGGACACGGGGAGAACATGCAAACTAACGTTTTAGTCATCTGAAAAGTTTTATTTAATCCCATCCATCTTCAACCACTTAAATGTAGTCGGGTCGCGAGGGCAACAGCTCCACCAGAGAGCTCCAGACTTCCCTCTCCAGAGCAACATTAGTAACTTCCTCCTGGGGGATCCCGAGGCGTTCCAAGGCCAGTGAGTCGATGTAATCCCTCCATCTGATCCTTGGCCTGCCCCGGGGTCTCCTCCCAGTAGGACGTGCCTCGAGGACCTCCCTAGAGGGAGACGCTCGAGAGGCCTCCCAACCAGATTTACGATTTAAGTTGACTAAATCTAAAAATTGATTGAAAATGTATTTGGTCGACTATTGTCCCTGCGATGCAGGATTCGAGCTGCTTAATATTGGTAAGGTTATGAACGTTACTAGAATCACATTTGTTATGCCTGAGAGGCGCTCGGTTTCAGTCAGAACGTACGATACTGTACTAGAGAAAAGGTTTGACATTATTCTGGGCAGAATGGAAGCTGTAAACCAGCGTCGGTCGTTAGCTTTATCCTGCCTCCGGGCTCTGTTTTCAAACCTCCTCTTCCTCCCTGTCGTCATTATACCTTAGTCTTACACTCACCTTGTGGTTGAATACAATCCTGATATGAATTAAACATAAGAATGTTGTGGCCTGCCTGGCCTCATGCGATTTTAAATTAAAATACAAATTAATTGCTGCGTATGAATCATCAAATACAAAACACCACCACCGCACACACACGCACACACGCGCCCACACACACGCACACACACACACACACACACACACACACACACACACACAGATCTCGGCGCAGTCCTTGGAATAATACTTTTCTCCAGCGGGCGTCGTGGTGAGAGCCGATCCTCACACAGCCTTTATTTAGCAGCGTCCACTATAATATACAGAAACCTCGTATCTCCATAGTCTAACGTCTTGTGTTGTTTTTCATAAATTAACGTCCTACTTCAGTGGTTTTCAACACTTCATATCGAGGTCCATTATTTATTCTGCATTTGGAGCCACGGACCACCTTCTGGTGAGACTCTCGGGAACCAAAACTAGAGAATATTTTGTTGTCCACAATTCCATGCTGTATTGATGTTGCCATGTTGGTACCATTAGGAGAGATAACAGGCACACATTGATCAAAATAACAATTATTCTACATTCTCTATTGTGTAGACGTTTTGTAAATTAAGTAATGCATTTTTTTCTTTTGGATTAGAATCCTGAACAGTTTTGGAGGTTTCCTCCCGACAGAGCACAGATATGTGGTTTTGTCTGTATACGTACGACAGTGGTGGAAAGTAACCAACTAAGTACATTTACTTAGTTGTACTGAGGCCTCACTCAGACCTTTGCAGCATTGCTGCATGCTTGTTGTATGAATGCTGTGAGTGTCATGGCCGCCCCAATGCTTTTCCAATGGAAGTCACATGGTTTGAGGACTACATTTTGGACTACAAGCTGTTGTATGGCTTTCGGCTGTGTTTCGACTGCGCCCCGGGCCTCCCCCTCATACAACACAAGTGTTGTGCATTGGGGCAAGCTGTGTCACACCCTTTGTATACAGCAAGCATACAGCAATCTGTTGTAAAGGTCTGAGTGAGGCCTTAGTTCAATGGTGGCATGTAATGAGTTAAACACTTCATTTCGGCCATTTGAAAATAGCAGATCTATATATGGGATCTACTATGGGATCTACGGAACATTCTGCATGAGTACTTTTACTTTTGGTATTTTAAGTGCATTGTGACGCCAATGCTTTTGTACTTTTACTCAAGTACATTTAGAATTCCGGACTTTAACTTGCAACAGAGTATTTCTATACATTGCAGTATTGATACTTTTACTGATGTAAAACATTTGAGTACCTTTTTCCACCAGTGACTGTGTGCTTCAGGGTGCACTCACACGGTTCATGCAATTCTCTGTGCTCGTTGGGTGTTGTGTCATGGCCGCCCAGCGGCCCAATGCATTTCCAATGGAGGTCACATGGTTTGACCCAACATTGTGTTGTGTGAGGGGGAGGGGCGCACGACTGCTCCCCTCCCCCTGCAGCGGTGGAAAGTAACTAAGTACTTTTTACTTAAGTACTGTACTTAAAGGACCACTTCACCACTTTTCAACTTCTCTTCCTATAATTTGTCCTAACTAATGTTCATGATAAAATACCACCATTTTTTCCTACTCAGTCTGTGTCTCATAGGAAAGCTGTGGGCAGTTCAGAAACCCGTCCACCAGTGACATCATCGATGGTGAATCCAAGCTAATAGAAACGGCAGGCTTTATTTTCCTGAAAAGTTGCAATGCAAAAGTTGAAGCCATCGTTCTCACGATAATACAAATCTAAATATATTTTAATGATGATGTCACTGATGGACGGGTGTCCGAACTGCCCAAAGCCCTCCTATGAGACACAGACTGAGTAGGAAAAAATGGTGGCGTTTTATCATGAACATTAGTGAGGACCAATTATATGAAGAGATGTTGAAAAGTGGTGAAGTGGTCCTTTAAGTACAATTTTGAGGTATTTGTACTTTACTTGAGTATTTCCAATTTCCAGTACTTTTACTTCTACTCCACTACATCTCGAAGCCAACATTTGTACTTTTACTTCACTACAATTATTTGAAAACTTTAGCTACTATTGTTACTTTGTAGATTTTAATTTTGATTAGAAAACATACATTAACCACTTCAACCCTATACATTTTGGCCATTTGAAAATAGCTGATCTACAAGCTTGTAGATCTGCTATTTTCAATAGATTATGTACACATTTGAAATGGCACATTCTGCACAATGAGTACTTTTACTTGTAGTACTTTAAGTACATTTTGATGCCGATACTTTTGTACTTTTACTCAAATGCATTTTCAATTCCGTACTTTTACTTGTAACGGAGTAGTTCTAAATTGCAGTATTGGTACTTTTACTTAAGTAAAACAATTGAGTACTTTGTCCACCACTATTGAATTGATACATACGTCATGGTGACTGTGCTTCAGTGAGTCATTGTTGCATTGATTTTTTGGGGGGGAGGGAACATTTTAATACCTGATCCTCCAGACAGGACAGTAAACAGTTATAGAGCCACGCAGTAAAAAAAACCTCATCGGGTCGGGTCGGAGCTCGCACCGGGCTCAGCTGGGAGGAGGAACTATGGCCTTAATTTATGGTCTGTTTGTTCCTGTTGTTGCTGCATTGATTTAACCTCATGAACCCTACAGCGGGACCGTGTTTATTCCGAGGGTGAGGATTTAACCTCATGAACTATACAGCAGGACCGTGCTTATTCCGAAGGTGAGGATTTAACCTCACAAATGGTGCATTTCTATAGCGCCTTTATCCAAGGCGCTTCACATAGATTGTGCATTGTACATTCACCCATTCATACACCGATGGCGGAAGAAACCATGCAAGGCACCAACCTGCACATCAGGAGCAATAGGCCTATCTCACAGCCCCCTTTCCACGCCCCCTTCCGGAGCTAGTGGTGTCATTTAACCATTAGCATTTACACTTTTTTTCTCTGGAGAATCTAAGTACATTTCCTAATGTTAAAATGTCAAAGACCGATAATAATATGAAGAAAACACAATGGTATAACAACTCAAATAAGTAGAATAAACCTTACCTTTACAAAACGGTAGTTTGTGGCTTGTGAAAATACCTCTTTTAACATGGAAGCCTATGGACCGCAAAAAAAATAACACCACTATCAACAAAAGGGGGCGTAAAAAGGGGGCGGGGAAATGCTGTGACCTATTTGGGGCTCGGTGTCTTTCTCAAGGACACTTCGACACTAACTCTGGGGGAACCCAGGTTCGAACTAGCACCCTTGCGGTTACCATCCGGCCACTACCAACCTCATGAACTCTATACAGCAGGACCGTGCTTATTCTGGGGGTGAGAATTCAGCCCAAATAGATGATTTAAATACCGGGCGGCATGCAGCGGCCGCTTGGTAAGCGGAAGGTTCGATCCCGGGCTCTCCCAGAGTTGTGGTGTCGAAGTCATCGGCGCCATCTGTGTATGTGTGTCACCTTGTGCCGCGCTGCCAGATTACACATCTGCTTTTCTATTATATTTGAGAAATATCAAACATGTTTGGGACATTTTCAAGTCATTTATAACGTTAGAATCAGAATCCATCTTTATTGTCACATCATCACATTACAAGTAAGGTGGGTGAAAACCGTGGTTGTGCAGCCTCATCATTGCAGTTCAAATTATGGTAACATTTTTTGTATTGAGTTGTGCTTTCATTTGCCATGTATACAGTACCTATTCTGCATACTGTCAATAAATACTTCAATCAATCAATAGTAGCCTGGCCCATGAGCCAGCGTGATTTCTGGCCAAGAGGGGCGCGTGCCGCTGGGATCACGGTGTTGGATCCTATTGGTTCACTGATAATCAGTGCTTAATTTCAGCCGGAGCTTGGCGGAGCTCAGCTCCGGTACCTGTCACTTGAGCTCCCCCACCTGTAGAGGCAGCTCCGGTAGCTGTAGAGGGCGCTCCGCCACCCCAAATGCACATTACAATATACAATACGTCTCTATTATTATTTTAGTATCATTTTCAAGTCAACTAGGCTTCTTCCTCGTCATAGTTACTTCTATTTCCAGTACGATTCCAAAATAAAACATGGCTTGAATGATCGCATTGCAACTTTGCAAGTACAAACAAAAAAACACTCTTATTTTGAAATGTGTGCCCGTTTTGAGAGGAAATAGGTGGCTATGGAAGTGAGGCTTGACGCCTCACTGTTGACGGTGTCGGATGCGTATATAAAAACAACTCTCGTCTCGACTTTTGCAATTTGCATCTGTTGTCGTTCGTTGCATATGGAATATGGAACTTTCATACTTTTATGGAGCAATATATTAACTCATGCTACTTGGAGTTTAGCCTTGGGGACAGCATGCGTTTTGTTTTCAATACAACATGGTCATGGTGAGTTCTTATGAACAGAACTGACTGCATTGCCAAATCTCGCAAAGACACCCGGCTTTACAACATGGCTCGATCAGAATCGAATATCACAACGCTTGCTTTGGTGAGCCTGAAATGAAAAAAAGACTAGTACAGAATTAAGTAGTAGTAGCATTATTGAGTTGTCATCGGAGGAGGAGGAGGAGGTGGTGGTCGGAGGAGGCGGAGATGGAACTTGGATAAGGACAACAACAACGCATGTAGGTATTTAGCATTGCGTACTGTTCTGATGATGGGCCACCCTAACTTAATACTGTATTTTATACAGTATCTAATATAACGTTGAGCCGCTGTGCCAACTGAACTGCAAATGCCTACTGTAGTTGTGTGTTGTGAGCCGGCGGGCCCCTGTGTAAACTGCTGCTGCAAATGTTATTGATTGACTGAAATTTTATTCAGTTTGTAGAATGGGTACAGTTCAAACGAAAGTAGCCTAAACAGGTCAATACAAAATCTGACTGCTACGAGTATAAAACCAGAAAAAGCTTAAGACTTGTTACTTCAGGGTCCTCCATTTTCAATTAATCAGAACATTTAAAGACAAAAACGTCTATATATGCCGAATTTTGCACGTGCATGTGCGTGCACGTGTGCGTGCATGCGCGCATGCACGTGCACGTACCCGAGCTCCGGCACCTAATAATTTAGAAATTAAGCACTGCCGATTATGGCTGACTGTATATCAGCCATTAAGGCCTGGATGGGAGATAATTTCCTCCAGCTGAATAATGAGAAAACGGAGGTACTTATTGTTGCCCCTGAAAACATTGTTCCCAAGGTGGTAGACCGTATCGGCCCCCTCAAACACAACGTGCGTCCCAACCTCAGAAACCTTGGCGTCAATTTTGACCAATCAATGCAACTCGGCACCCACATCAAATCCGTTACCCGGACATGCTTTTTCCACCTCGGAAACATCGCCAAACTTGGATCAATATAGTCTCATACTCGGAACTGGAACTCATTATCCACGCATTTGTATCCTCACGCCTGGACTATTGCAACTCTCAACAACTTTTCACCTGTCAATAAAACCTCCATGGACCGCCTCCAAATGATTCAAAATTCTGCAGCCAGACTTCTAACCAGAACCAGCAGACGGTCTCACATCAATCCTGGCCTCCCTGCACTGGCTAACTGTGAATTTCAGGGTCCAGTTTAAGGGACTGCAGGTGGTCACTTTTAGAGCCATGGATGGTCAGGCCCCGGATTATTTGATTGACCTGGTGCCACGTTATGTGCCCAGAAGGGCCCTTAGGTCTGCAGAATAGGGTCAGAATAAGCGTTTGTGGATGGTTCAACCTGAATTTGCTGATTTATCTTGTATTTATTGATTTATCAGGCCTGTATTGTTATTTGTTTGAGTTGAATTGTACAGCATTTTTTATCTGCTTTGTTTTCTTTTTCTTTTATTTGTCTTGTATTTTGTTGCATGTAAAGCACTTTGTGAGTCCTCTCTGTGAAAGGTGCTATAAGCAAGTTTACTTGCTTACATGGCTGAGGGAAGTAGGGGTGCTGGGGGGGCTGTAGCACCCCCTCCCCCCAGGCACAGCCCCCCCTCGAACAGGAGGGGAAGAAAAAAAAAAGATAAATAAATATGCTGTATCACAGTATTGGCACCTTATCCTGGTTAATTGCCTGTGTCAGTTCGTTCATATAACTTGCATGTGGAGAGGGAAAGTAAAGGCCACGTTTGCGAGTGAAAATGCGCTAAAACGCGCGTGCATGATGCGCGTGCACGCGCATTTTTGCGGCGCGCGCTATGCGCGCGCACCCCCTACTAGACGCTCAGCCCCTGCGAGTGTAAAGTACTTCCCGCGGGCCTGCTTGCTTACTTACTTATACTAGATAAGCGGTTGAAGATGGATGGATGTTGTTACTTGTGCAACGTCTTCTAATTAGCCCGTTAATACGTTTAACAGTTGTTTTTAAAGTGTGCGTTGACAAGTGGACACATCATCCTTCAAAAGCCTCCACCTACTCTAATTTGAAAAGGAAATTCTAATTTAATGCGCCGTAATAACATACACATGCATATCACTTTAGCTAATGAGCTACGGATCTGGCGTTGCTTCCAGTGAAACATTTCAGCGTGCCGTCTTTCATCCGTCACGATCGTTCAAATTAACACATTCATTTAAATACATGCGGTCCAGATGTGTTTTTTTTTAACAGGATACAGTCAGGGATAGCTCTGGTTATTAGACAGATGTTTTCCAGGGATAACTGGTTATTATGCTCCTCAGTGGCGTGCACAGACATTTAGAGGGGCAGGTGCTCAAGTTAAAAAAGGGCACCTTGTGCAGCGCGTGGAGCCGGCCGGTTGCCTTAATCCATTTTGGGCGGGAACCCCTTTTGGTGTTAGCATTATGTTATGCTTTAGCTATTGAAAAATAGCAGATCTACAAGCTCATAGCGCGCCACCGGCGCGCTATGAGCTTGTAGGTCTGCTATTTTTTTTTCAAAAGGGCACATTGCCAAAAGGGCAGGGGGTGCTCTAGCACCCCCTAGTGTCTATCTGTGCACGCCACTGGTTATTAGACAGATGTTTTCCAGGGATAACTCTGGTTATTATGCTCCTCCACACACTGCGGCGGACCGCGGTGTCAGTCGGCCGTCTGCGTGGAAGAAAGCAACGCGTGTGGCAGCACTGCGTTGGATTTGAGAAATGACATCATGCCTCTGTAGATATAGCATAAGAGTAAAGAGTTGAGAGGCCTATCCATTGTTCTCTGGGAGAGACAGCAGGGGCGGAACCGGCGTTCTGTCTCTGGGGCTGCTTAACGTCTCCGAAGGTAATTGTCTGTTCTGGTGTCTGTTATCCCACGAAGACCCGAGAGACTCAGATTCTACGAAACGTCTTCTAAATCCCGACAGTTTTCTGGAAAAAACCTAACGTTTCTCTGTCAGTGGTGGTGCATGCTCTTTTCATGTCAGGGACCCCCAGAAATGATCTGTATTTGGCTGCAGACCGACATCTTAAAATGTGTTGTTCCAGCCCCCTCCCCAGGGAGCAGAGATATGAGTTAAAAAATGTTCGCTGTGAAAAAATAATATATTCAAAGATTTGTACACACTTTCACGATTAAAAGAAAATAGCAGATCTACAAGGCCAGAGTGCCGCGCTACGAGCTTGTAGATTTTGATTGATTGATTGAAGAATTTATTAACAGTTTGCAGAATTACAGTACATTTCAAGCACAAACTCAATACAAAGGCTGTTAACTGTGAGTGGACGACCCAATTAAGCATTACACTTGTTTCCAATAGGGTCCACCATGTTCAAATCATCAAAACATTTAGAGACGTACAAATAGACACTTCTATAGACAGAACAGGAATTCATCATCTGCAGCTAAAGTTTAAAATAATGGTTAAAAGCTATACGGCGACACAGATGCGTTCCAGGTCTCAGTGCGTTATGCATCTCTGCCTCGGACGGCTCTCCGTGACATTACAATGTGTTGACGGCTCCGCCGCGGCGGCGGCTGGCGGGATGGAGGCGTGATGCGTGTCACGGCGAAACGGAACGGAACGAAACCAAACGCGCTCCGCATAAATCTACCGCGGCCCATTAGTCAAAGTTAACTTGCTCTGACGGATCACAGTCGCTGAGAAAATGAGCATGTTTACACGGCGGGGAGGGCAATTCTTCTCAACTGGAATATTTTCATCTCTCATCTCGCTCTCTCTCTCTGTGTGTGTTATTGAGACAGAGACAGGTCCTATTAGAGGGAGAGAAACGGAGACCTTGGACAAAGGCCAGGAATTGAGCGTCTGTCTGTCTGTCTGTCTGTCTGTCTGTCTGTCTGTCTGTCTGCCTGCCTGCCTGCCTGCCTGCCTGCCTGCCTGCGTAATCGTATACCAAAACCTAATGTTCTCACGAAGACAGTTGACTGGCCCTTAAATAGGCTACCTGCTGATAATATTATTATATCACAACATAATGTTATATCATTGACCTAAATGGCGTTATATCGACAATGATAGTATGTTTTTTTGAGTGGTGTAAACCACTCCTACAACTGGCTTTGTTAGTTTACGTGTCTGTCCGTTTACGTGTCTGTCCGTACCAAAAAATGAGCATGGTTGCTATGGTCACCCAGTTCACACGGGTGTGATTTCATTACATCAGACATTACGTCAGACCACAGCTGATCAGTCTATATAAGACCTTACACCACTCAGTTCACACAGGTGTGATTTTTTTTTTAAGACTAGACTTATGTCTTTTTCAGAAATTACTTTGCATGTTTAACTTTTCCACATGTCCAGAGTGACGCGTTACTTTACCTGGGTAACATCATCTTCTGATACTGGAATGTTTTGACATGAAATAATTATTCTGTACCGTCACCGTGTATAGTGTTTTGTTTCATTAGCGCAAACGTGATCAAATAGGCTGCAGCTGTTGATCCTTTGATGATCCGCTGCTGCGGACAGAGTCAACGTTTCACCGATGTTTGGAAATCGGCAAACGGTGGTTGGGAACCTCTGCTCAAGTGGACCTCCAGTTCTAGGCAACACAGAATGGGGGGGGACCTTTTTATTATTTCCACCCAACAACTCAAATAAAATGTTGAAAATGAGTGGTATTCCCCTTTTTAAGTGATACGTTGCTAACCCCGTCCCGTCCCGTCCCGTCCCACAAAAGCGATAATTCTGTCCCTCAAATGAACAGTTTGGATCTGGTCACCCTAGAACTCCACTCCACACGGATGGAACGAGGCTGTGTCGCTCAGCTCAGCCACCGCGGCGGCTCTGCTCTGCTCTGCTCCGCTCTGTAAAGCCAGCTATCTGTTGCCTGTGACACTCCACTCCACACAGATGGAATGAAGGATGCCGTGTCGTTCAGCTCAGCCACCCCTGCTCTGCTCCTCTCCTCTCCTCTCTGCCTACCGGCTGTTGGTTCTGCTTCACACTCACTGCTGCTGAAGCACCATCACTGGAATATGGAACACAACTGATAGATGATGGGCTCCCCTATAGCGCACGCACGCACGCGCGCACGCACGCACGCACGCACGCACGCACGTACGCACGCGAGCGCGCCCACGCAAAGCAGTAAACAGAGATATGGGGGACACCGCATTTATCAACTTTTCTGATGCGCCTCACGAGGCTATTATGGATTTCTTTGTGCTTCGTCTTTGCACAATGCACGTACATTGGGTAAAAGCTGATCCACAGGCTGACAACGTGCATGCACACACACACACACACACACACACACACACACACACACACGCACACACACACACACACGGCCCGCCGGGGCGTAATTATAATTATACAACAGGTCTTTCGAGGGAAGCAATCTGATTGGTTGAAACAGCCTTCTAGCCGTGGTTCAAACGAGCACCACTCCACACCTAATCCAAACAAAGAATTCAGCTGCTCTGTTTTCCCAGAGCGCAGCAAACTCAGTGGCTAGACTAGCTAGTTTCTTGATGCTTGCGGAACTCGACTGCGTCTCGTTCCTGACCGCATCACTGTCGTGGCAATAATCACGTTAAACCACACCCTCTTGTGTAATATTGCTTAAGTATAATGCACGAGCAGCTGGGGTTTACCAACGTAGCAGAGTGCTCGTTCATGAATGGATTCAGGCGCGTTCATGGAGGTATAGGTTAGAACTTCCCACTGCTCTGATCAAGAAAATACGGAAGTTTAATGTCGCTGTATTTTCAGAAAACAGTTAGGATTTAGAACAATATTCTAGAATCAGCCTCAGGTCTTATTAATGGTTAAAAAAAATAATTTAAATAATGTTTAAATCTGCTGTCTAGGTGGAATATCATTACTATATATTTATGTACAGTTGGAGGCCATCGATATTGTCCTTTTCTTTTTCCTGAGGTTTGCGTGATCTGCGCAAAAGGACAGTTAACCCATTTTGGGCGGGAACCCCTTTTGGTGTTTTAAACATTATGTTATAATTTAGCTATTGAAAAATAGCAGATCTACAAGCTCATAGCGCGCCACCGAGTGGCGCGCTACGAGCTTGTAGGTCTGCTGTTTTTGAAAAATCGTGAAAAGGATTTTTTCAGGATTTAGAAGGATTTTTAAAAGTTTTGAGGTCAGGCCTAAATGGGTCAAATGATAAGGGACAATATCGGTGGCACCCAACTGTAGGAGCTGTCAGGGTTACAGTACGCACCAAAGGAGAGATAAGAAAAAAGCTAAACAAACGTCAACAGTAAGCTATATTAGAAGCTTATACTGCTGACTCTGTTTCAGCTCATTAAGATCGTCTCTCCCAGTAGCCAAATCAACAGTACTGTATACGACTGCTGCAATGGTGAGCACAACACAAAGCGATCTGATGAAATGCAGATTGTAGAGAGAGAGATAGGCCTACGAGTCATTTCACTTGCGTCTTAACTCAAACTAAAAACGAAAACATCGTCTACACTACAGCTTCCCTTGCCAGCAATTTCTGGCGTTTACGTTTCACTAACCTTTGAATATCCTTCTTCACAGCGACCCACCCGCCGACGGCTTTGAAAGAATCTGGTAGAATATGTGCCTCTCTGCTCTGTTCCATAGTTCAGGGGTTCTCAACCTTTTTGGCCGGGGACCCCCGGAAATGCTTTGGCAACGTCTCGGGACCCCCGCCCCGCCCCCTCCCGACCCCCAATATAAATTGACTGCTACAATAACCTTAAACCATTTTGGGCGGGAACCCCTTTTGGTGTTTTAAGCATTGTTATAATTTAGCTATTTAAAAATAGCAGATCTACAAGCTCATAGCGCGCCACCGAGTGGCACGCTATGAACTTGTAGGTCTGCTATTTTTGAAAAATCGTGAAAATAAAATTTAAAAAAAATCTTTTTTTTTTCTTTTTTTTTTGAAAATAATTTGGGGACCCCCCGAGGGGTCGCGACCCACAGGTTGAGAACCCCTGCCATAGTTGAATGTGGATCGTTTTTGACAAAAAGCACCGGAAAGTTTTACAATATGATTACAATATGCCAGGATATCCCCCCCGTTCAACCCCAACGATGGTTCTAAGATGGTGTTTGTTTTTCTCTCTCTGATTCAGGACCTATACTGTACTTGAAAACCTGGTCTCGGCCCAAAGCGGCTCAAATATTCTACATGTTGTGGTTCCACGAAAGCTCACAGTTAGGCTAGATTTCAGAGTGGGTGTACAGTAGGTTGTAGCGGAGTGTGTGTGCGTGTGTGCGCGCGGGCGTGTTTCTATGCCCGCTCGCGCACATGCGTCATGAGTGTACAGTATGTATTTGCATAATTTGCAGGTGCTAGCGATGAGATAGCGTAATCTCCCTGTCTACGGCTGCAGGGTCGAGGCTTCGCTGCAAGGCACAGACTGCCGCGCTGATAAGCAGCCATTAAGCCATTTTGACCTGAGATCAGATTCTAAAAATGTCTTCTACATCCTGACAGTTTTCTGGAAAAAACCTATGTTTCTATATCAGTTGTGGTCAAACTATTGTATGTCAAGGACCCCTACATATTATTTGTATTCGGCTGCCGACACCCATCTGAAAATATGTTGTTCCAGGGAGCAAAGATATGAGTTAAAAATGTTTGCTGTGAAAGAGATGATTTGCACACGTTTTCGCGACTATTCAGCGCGTACTATGAGCTTGTAGATCTGCTATTTTGTATACAATAATGGTTGAAGTGGTTAAAAGCTATAAGGTGACAAATCTTTGCTTCTGGGGGAGCAAAGATTTGAGTTAAAAACATTCGCTCTGAAAGAATATATATTCAAAGATCTGCGCCACATTTTCACATTTTTTTCCCAAAATAGCAGATCCACAAGCTCGCACTCGGTGCCGCTCTACGAGCTTGTAGATCTGCTATTTCTCAATCGCTGAAGTTTAACATGAATCTTAAAAAACACCTAAAGCGGTTCCCCCGTCCTGAATGCGTTAAGCGGGCGTTGTGTCGGGGGCTACGGCGCGTGCATCCAAAGTGCAACGCCACTGAGCCCTGGGGGGGGGGGGGGTGGTTGGGGGGGGGGGGGGGGGGGGGGGGGGTTCAAGAGCACACAGACACGGGAACAGGATACGTTGTGTGATATTAACCCCGCGCTGCGCTCTCTCTCTGTCGTCACATCACTAGTAATTACACCAGACTCTTTGTTGAGGAGCGAGATGGAGTAGAGGAGATACGATCCGAGAGTCTCGCTCCCTCTTTGTCTGAGCTATTACTGAGGAGAGAGAGAGAGAGAGAGAGAGAGAGAGAGAGATTAACCCATTTAGGCCTGATCTCGAAATTAAAAAAAATCCTCTAAATCCTCCAGTTTTCTGAAATAAATATTTTCACAATTTCTCAAAAATAGCAGACCTACAAGCTCGTAGCGCGCCACTCGGTGGCGCGCTATGAGCTTGTAGATCTGCTATTTTCCAATAGCTAAATTATAACAATGTTTAAAACACCAAAAGGGGTTCCGCCCAGAATGGGTTAATAGCTTATTGTAGTGCTGTACAGTTCTTGCTCGAATGTGAATCTCGATTTTCTTCCACAAGGAATGAGATTGCGATTCTCACACGATTCTCTATCATATTGTCTTTAGTCGTGTAGTTTGCTGAACGTTACTACATTCAACACGTGTCACCTGGAGCCATAACTACTGTGGCTTTAAACAGACAACATCAAAGCGCTCGACCTCAGTTAAACCTCTCTTAAAGTCTCTCTCTCTCTCTCGTAGCAAAAACATTAGAGTAACTCAAATGAATCTACTAGTGCTGCACCAAACATCTACCAGAGAGAGAGAGAGAGAGAGAGAGAGTATTGTATTGTGTAAGTTAATGTTCTATTTGTATGTTTGATATTGTTTTCTGTTATATTTGTATTTATTTTAATTTTTTGCTGCATTGTATGCTTTGGCAATACTGTAGTTACTACATTCATGCCAATAAAGCTAATTGAATTGAATTGAAATTGAATTGAGAGAGAGAGAGAGAGAGAGAGAGATACTGACAGAGAGACATTGGGACGCAGGGCAGGGCTGTGTGCAGTGCAGTTCAGACAGAGTGAATGTGTCAGGTCGACGGTGCGCTTCTAGCCTGGAACTCACCTATGCTTTTCATGGCATAGGCAGCTCCCGGCAGGATCCGCCGGGAGAAACTATGCGCAGCTGCTGGACATGAGACGAATTACTTAGAGCGACAGAGAGAGACAGGAGTGTGTGTGTGTTCATGTGTGCGTCAATTTAACAAAGGTGCAGACGATCAGAAATCAGCAGAGAGTGAGAGATGTTTGCGCTACTCTATGCCGAATTGAAGTGGACTCGGACCCAGACTTTTGGGTTTCGTCTGGGTTTCCGAGGCTAGTGCGCTTCAGGTGGCAGGAAAAGCATGCACCGATGCTCTGCTCTGCTCGCTGCTTCCCGCTCGGTAAATAAGTACATTTCTTTATAAAGGGTTAGGGTTAATTAGCTCTCAGAGCTCTGGACAAAGAGCAGCAATCAAGCCTCACAATGATACGGAGCACACGTTACGCCGTGTCACCCAGCCCCGCGTCTGATGAAGAATCTACCTCTCATGCACACACACGCACGCACACACACACACGCACGCACGCACGCACACACGCACACACGCACGCATGCTCGCACACACAACATAGAGAACATACATCCATGTCACCCAGCCCTGCTGTACAATCTACCTATAACCTAACGCACACACTCAGCCCTGTGTCTGATGTATATACCTCTCACACACACACACACACACACACACACACACACACACACACACACACACACACACACACACACACACACACACACACACACACACACTTTCGTTTAGTCTTTCATCACCTGAGGGGCCAACGGGGTCTATAACAATACATTGTACTTTTTTTATATATAGTATATTTATCTTTTTAATATGCATATCTGACACTGATCTATAATACTTCATATTTGTTCGGCGAAGACGAGCAAAATGCATCGTTCATGTTGGGCTGAGACCTTGTATCTCAACTGTTTCTTTTTTTTTAACGGCATGCAAGGTTTCCACCCGACAGCAGCGACATATAAATACGTGCCTCGGTGCACTTTCTGCGCGGCGTGTATTATTGTAGTCTGTAGGAAAAAATCAATACTCCTATCAGTAATGTGATGCAGTGCTCTGGGTAGAAAACCCTGGATAGAACACAATATGTCTTCTAAGACTCTGGGTAGAAACCCTGGATAGAACACAATACGTCTTCTAAGACTCTGGGTAGAAAACCCTGGATAGAACACAATACGTCTTCTAAGACTCTGGGTAGAAACCCTGGATAGAACACAATACGTCTTCTAAGACTCTGTGTAGAAACCCTGGATAGAACACAATACGTCTTCTAAGAATGCATAGAAACCCTGGATAGAACACAATACGTCTTCTAAGACTCTGGGTAGAAACCCTGGGTAGAACACAACGTCTTCTAAGACTGTGGGTAGAAACCCTGGACAGAACACAATACGTCTTCTAAGACTGGGTAGAAACCCTGGATAGAACACACTACGTCTTCTAAGACTCTGGGTAGAAACCCTGGATAGAACACAATACATCTTCTAAGACTCTGGGTAGAAACCCTGGATAGAACACAATACGTCTTCTAAGACTCTGGGTAGAAACCCTGGATAGAACACAATACGTCTTCTAAGACTCTGGGTAGAAACCCTGGATAGAACACAATACGTCTTCTAAGACTCTGGGTAGAAACCCTGGATAGAACACAATACGTCTTCTAAGACTCTGGGTAGAAACCCTGGATAGAACACAATACGTCTTCTAAGACTCTGGGTAGAAACCCTGGATAGAACACAATACGTCTTCTAAGACTGGGTAGAAACCCTGGATAGAACACAATACGTCTTATAAGACTATGGGTAGAAACCCTGGATAGAACACAATACGTCTTATAAGACTATGGGTAGAAACCCTGGATAGAACACAATACGTCTTCTAAGACTCTGGGTAGAAACCCTGGATAGAACACAATACGTCTTCTAAGACTGCATATAAACCCTGGATAGAACACAATACGTCTTCTAAGACTGCATATAAACCCTGGATAGAACACAATACGTCTTCTAAGACTCGGGGTAGAAACCCTGGATAGAACACAATACGTCTTCTAAGACTGCATATAAACCCTGGATAGAACACAATACGTCTTCTAAGGGCCGATTCATACTCCTATTTTACCGCTGTTTTTGCGCTGTAGTGCCGAAATGATTTTGGCTCGTCAGAAATTTTCAGTAGCACCGAAGAGCCGACTTTAGGACGGTACCCGCCACCCTGAACCTCAAATGACGTCACATTGTAGGCTCTACAGAGCCTAACCGACTTTTATTCGGCTCTAAAATAGGAGTATGAATCGGCCCTTAGACTGCATAGAAACCCTGGGTAGAACACAATACGTCTTCTAAGACTCTGGGTAGAAACCCTGGATAGAACACAATACGTCTTCTAAGACTCTGGGTAGGAACCCTGGATAGAACACAATACGTCTTATAAGACTCTGGGTAGGAACCCTGGATAGAACACAATACGTCTTCTAAGACTCTGGGTAGAAACCCTGGATAGAACACAATACGTCTTCTAAGACTATGGGTAGAAACCCTGGATAGAACACAATACGTCTTCTAAGACTGGGTAGAAACCCTGGATAGAACACAATACGTCTTATACGACTATGGGTAGAAACCCTGGATAGAACACAATACGTCTTCTAAGACTGGGTAGAAACCCTGGATAGAACACAATACGTCTTCTAAGACTGGGTAGAAACCCTGGATAGAACACAATACGTCTTCTAAGACTGGGTAGAAACCCTGGATACAACACAATACGTCTTATAAGACTCTGGGTAGAAACCCTGGATAGAACACAATACGTCTTCTAAGACTGGGTAGAAACCCTGGATAGAACACAATACGTCTTATAAGACTATGGGTAGAAACCCTGTGTAGAACACAATACGTCTTCTAAGACTGTGTATAAACCCTGGATCGAACATAATACGTCTTATAAGACTCTGGGTAGAAACCCTGGATAGAACACAATACGTCTTCTAAGACTGGGTAGAAACCCTGGATAGAACACAATACATCTTCTAAGACTCTGGGTAGAAACCCTGGATAGAACACAATACGTCTTCTAAGACTCTGGGTAGAAACCCTGGATAGAACACAATACGTCTTCTAAGACTCTGGGTAGAAACCCTGGATAGAACACAATACGTCTTCTAAGACTCTGGGTAGAAACCCTGGATAGAACACAATACGTCTTCTAAGACTCTGGGTAGAAACCCTGGATAGAACACAATACGTCTTCTAAGACTCTGGGTAGAAACCCTGGATAGAACACAATACGTCTTCTAAGACTCTGGGTAGAAACCCTGGATAGAACACAATACGTCTTCTAAGACTGGGTAGAAACCCTGGATAGAACACAATACGTCTTATAAGACTATGGGTAGAAACCCTGGATAGAACACAATACGTCTTATAAGACTATGGGTAGAAACCCTGGATAGAACACAATACGTCTTCTAAGACTCTGGGTAGAAACCCTGGATAGAACACAATACGTCTTCTAAGACTGCATATAAACCCTGGATAGAACACAATACGTCTTCTAAGACTGCATATAAACCCTGGATAGAACACAATACGTCTTCTAAGACTCGGGGTAGAAACCCTGGATAGAACACAATACGTCTTCTAAGACTGCATATAAACCCTGGATAGAACACAATACGTCTTCTAAGGGCCGATTCATACTCCTATTTTACCGCTGTTTTTGCGCTGTAGTGCCGAAATGATTTTGGCTCGTCAGAAATTTTCAGTAGCACCGAAGAGCCGACTTTAGGACGGTACCCGCCACCCTGAACCTCAAATGACGTCACATTGTAGGCTCTACAGAGCCTAACCGACTTTTATTCGGCTCTAAAATAGGAGTATGAATCGGCCCTTAGACTGCATAGAAACCCTGGGTAGAACACAATACGTCTTCTAAGACTCTGGGTAGAAACCCTGGATAGAACACAATACGTCTTCTAAGACTCTGGGTAGGAACCCTGGATAGAACACAATACGTCTTATAAGACTCTGGGTAGGAACCCTGGATAGAACACAATACGTCTTCTAAGACTCTGGGTAGAAACCCTGGATAGAACACAATACGTCTTCTAAGACTATGGGTAGAAACCCTGGATAGAACACAATACGTCTTCTAAGACTGGGTAGAAACCCTGGATAGAACACAATACGTCTTATACGACTATGGGTAGAAACCCTGGATAGAACACAATACGTCTTCTAAGACTGGGTAGAAACCCTGGATAGAACACAATACGTCTTCTAAGACTGGGTAGAAACCCTGGATAGAACACAATACGTCTTCTAAGACTGGGTAGAAACCCTGGATACAACACAATACGTCTTATAAGACTCTGGGTAGAAACCCTGGATAGAACACAATACGTCTTCTAAGACTGGGTAGAAACCCTGGATAGAACACAATACGTCTTATAAGACTATGGGTAGAAACCCTGTGTAGAACACAATACGTCTTCTAAGACTGTGTATAAACCCTGGATCGAACATAATACGTCTTATAAGACTCTGGGTAGAAACCCTGGATAGAACACAATACGTCTTCTAAGACTGGGTAGAAACCCTGGATAGAACACAATACGTCTTCTAAGACTCTGGGTAGAAACCCTGGATAGAACACAATACGTCTTCTAAGACTCTGGGTAGAAACCCTGGATAGAACACAATACGTCTTCTAAGACTCTGGGTAGAAACCCTGGATAGAACACAATACGTCTTCTAAGACTCTGGGTAGAAACCCTGGATAGAACACAATTTGTCTTCTAAGACTGCATATAAACCCTGGATAGAACACAAGGGGGTGTTTTACCGCTATTTCGGCGCTGTAGTGCCGAAATGATTTCGGCTCGTCAGAAATTTTCAGTAGCACCGAAGAGCCGACTTTAGGATGGTACCCGCCCCCCCTGAACCTCAAATGACGTCACATTGTAGGCTCTACAGAGCCGAACCGACTTTTATTCGGCTCTAAAATAGGAGTATGAATCGGCCCTTAGACTGCATAGAAACCCTGGATAGAACACAATACGTCTTCTAAGAAATAAGAAAAACCTTTTTCATGTCAAGGACCCCCAGAATTATCTCTATTGGGCCACGGACCCCCATCTCAAAATATGTAGTTCCAGGGACCCCCCAGAAGCTAATATTTTAGTTAAAAATGTTCGCTCTGAAACATATATTCAAATATTTGCCCCACATATTCACGATAAAAAAAAAATAGCAGACCTACAAGCTCGAGCTATGAGGTTAAGTAAAAGTACTTGTGTCAATGCACTTAGTTACATTCCCCCACTGGCACTACAGTAAGTTCTCTTCGTCACAGAGCTGAAGGTGATGTCTTTATTCTCAGTGCGAGCTGATCCACTGCTTCACCAGAGAGAGAGAGAGAGAGAGAGAGAGAGAAAGGCACTGTGCATTGTACTTTGATGATACTGTCTTTTTTCACTTTGCACTTGTATTCCATCACGTATCAGAGGCAAACATGGTACTTTTGTTTGAGAAACAAAAGGAGAAAAAAAGGAATATCCAGGTGCTCGCCGGAGATATAAATAAAGTGACAATGGTAAAAAAAAAAGTACTCACACGGATCAAAAGGGATCAAGGCATATAGAAAAAATCACACCCGTGTACTAACACATTCACACACGGCCCGCACGGGTACTAACAAAGCCAGTTGTTGGAGTGGTTTGCACCACTCAAAAACAGACGATCCGGGCACTCAAAGTTATAAAAAGGTGCTCACACGGATCAAAAGGGATCAAGGCATATAGAAAAAACAGACGATCCGGGCACTCAAAGTTAAAAGCCTTTATTAAATTAAAAAGGCAACAGCCAACATGTTTCGACCATTAACTGGTCTTCATCAGGGCAAGAATGAAGAACATCACCAATTGTATACCATTGTACCATTTACTGCAATTATTTGATTTTCTTTTGGTTCCAGCAAGTTACCCGGTAGATTTGAACGCATATATACTACTCTTTTCAAAATGGCTGCTGTGCAATATATTGGCCTGTCCTGTATGGTGCATATGGTGGTGTGTTATGGTACTAGGACATGGAATATGCAGTCTGCTCGGCAGATGGAGAGAGATGGAGTGTCGCTCAGGTTTCCTTTGTGAGCCAGTCTGCTCTGCTCTGCTCTGCTCTGTGTTGGTCGCCCACACGCCCACACTCCTCCTCAGCTTCCATCCTCCGCCTCGCCCGGTCAAATATGTGACCGGTGAGTCATCCCTGGCTCTCTCTCTCTCTCCCTATATCCTCCATGCTGGGTGTCTTAAAATACCCTCACTAACTGGGCAGCCATGCCAGAGTCCAGGCCTGTAGCGTAGAGGTTAAAATACCCTCTCTAACTGGGAAGCCATGGCCAGAGCCCAGGCCCGTAGCGTAGATGAGAGAGAGAGAGAGAGAGAGAGAGAGAGAGAGAGAGAGAGAGAGAGAGAGAGAGAGAGAGAGAGAGAAGTAGGCGGCTGGTTGGCTGGAAGGTCGAGGCAGATAAAGGCTTATAAAAGCTTCCCTTTTCCACAAACCCTGCAAACGCAGCTGTATCTCGCCGGCGGCGTTGATGTAGGGCAGGCGATGGTGAAACGGCCGGTGGTCATCGGGGACAGAGTTATTATGGCAGTAAAAAAAACCACACAAAGCGAGCGCTACAAACCGGAGAAAGTGCAGTTCAGAAGACCTGAGTGTTTAGACGTGGCAGAGCGGAGCGGAGCGGGACTATGGCTGTCTGAATCCTATCAGGGGTTGCCAGGGTGTTGGGCTGAATGCTTTTACAATCACTATGGAAGCTGGAGGAGAAAATGGACGCTATAGGGGTGAATATGAGAGAGAGAGAGAGAGAGAGAGAGAAGGGGGGAGAGGGAATGAGGGAATGAAAGTTGTGGATTCTCCTCCCTCTCTCAATTCCATTACATTCAATAAGGGCCTTTCCCCACCCCTCTCCAATTGTTTATATTGTGTTTAGTTTCCAAGATGGCCGCAAGCACCATGAGGGGGTGGGGCGGAGGTGGAACACATCCATCAAAGCTGTGTTCAGGCACAAAACAGGTGTCAGACACAAGGGAAGTGTCTTGAATGCAGCTCAGTAAGGGCATATGTTAACCCCACCCGCTCACCTCCGCCCCACCCCCTCCTGGTGCTGCGGCCATCTTGGAAACTAAACACAATATAAACAGTGGGAGAGGGGTGTGGCCGAGAAAGGCCATTAATCAAGAGGGCTTTGTTGGCACGGGAAACATGCGTGTGTGTGTGTGTCCACTTGCCAGAATGTGAAACGTGAAACTTTTATTTTTTTTATGCCTGTATTGATAGTGAACAGTATACAGACATGACAGGGGGAGAGAGATGTAGGGAGTGACATGCGGCAAAGGCCGTCGGGCTCGGGAGTCGAACCCGCAACACGCCGTTCGTCCGGCTGGCTTGGCAGCCTAGGTGCCCAGACGAACCGTCTACTTTATCATATATGTGACCATATTTGACTGAGAGACTGCCATTGCGCAAATTCCAGCTTTTCACCAGAGGAAAAACAACTTTTTTTCTTTTTTCAAAATGAGTTAATAGCAGACTCTTCACACACTAGACTAGAGCATGTCTGAAATAAGTGTCAGAGCTGAAATCGACATGTAAATATGAAATAAATGAAAAAACATGTAGCTATAGGTGTAATGTTAGAGACCACAGAAGTGAACCTTTCAAGCCTGTTTTCTCAACTCGCTGTTTTCTGCAAGACATTACTCTACAAGCCAAACTGAACAACCAATATGTCAATTTGAAGCTATGATTCCCTGCTTTCATATGACATGAAAAAAACAAAAAATAAAAAAAATACAATGGCAGTCCCTCAGTCAAATGTAGTCACATATAGTACGTGAAATTAGCATATCGCTCACAGCATGTCACGCTTGTAGATCCGGCTATTCTTCTCACAACGCATTATTCTATCGTTGAACCACTCAAGCGGCTACAGTACAGTGGGGTCTTGTAGATCGGCTACAGTGGGTGTTTCCCCAGTGCGGGAGATTGACGGTGTCTTTGTGTTGTCATGTTTTCCATTTACACGTCCTCTTCCTGTCACAACATCTCACACATCTCTGCTCTGTGTGTGTGTGTGTGTGTGTGTGTGTGTGTGTGTGTGTGTGTGTGTGTGTGTGTGTGTGTGTGTGTGTGTGTGTGTGTGTGTGTGTGTGTGTGTGTGTGTGTGTGTGTGTGTGTGTGTGTGTGTGTGTTTGCACATCACTGGATACGCTTCACCAGAGAGAGAGAGAGAGATATGCAGGGGCGCTTAGTTATTAGTAATGTTTTTCTCAGAAATAAAAAAAAAACCCTTTTGGGTTGTTTATAATCTGTGGGAATAGTACGGTGTGTGTGACTGTGATGTCTTGGCAGGTAGTTAAAAAGTGAAGCTTGGTACCTGCACCTAGTTTTGTGCACAGTGGGTGAACGCACGCACGCACGCACGCACGCATGCACGCACCCCATTTAATTATTTCTCTCCCCATCTCCATTTCTCTCTATCCGTCTGGCCTCTCTCTCTCTCTCTCTCTCTCTCTCTCTCTCTCTCTCTCTCTCTCTCTCTCTCTTCCTCTCTCTCAATTCATTTAAATTCCATTCGAAGGAGCTTCATTGACCTGAGAAAACATCCATTTCACATTGCCAAAGCAAGTGTCGAGATAAAACTATCACAAAACTAAGAAGTCTGTGTGTGCAAAGAGAGCTACAGTAGTACGTCACGTTGAGACTTGTGGGGGAAAGGAAACTAGCTCATTAAGCCACAAAGGTGTAGGCAGGTTGGTCTCTCTGGTAGGGCACAGTGGGGCGCACACGCACACACACATGCGCGCACACACGCACACGCGCGCGTGCACACGCACACACACAGCGTTATTACCTTTGCCCTCTTGACAAATGGCGCTGCCATCATGAATACCTGCCACCTGCTCACTGTCACGACTGTCTGGCACACGGGTTTGAGTTATCCTGGAAGAACTTTGATGAGTGTCTGTCGTCCACATGTCAGCTGTTCAACTGTCTTCATATAGACCTGCTTCTCAGACTAAACTTTGATGAGTGTCTGTTGTCCACATGTCAGCTGTTCAACTGTCTTCAACTGTCTTTGTCATGTCAAGACAGCGTTGACTTTGACAGCAAAATTGATGTAGTTTTAGTCAAAAACAGAGATTATATTATTCGGCCCCCCTAGTTTAACCCTTCCACTACACGCACAACTTGGTTCCCTCTCCACTAATATCACTCCTGCAGCTCGTAACCTGGGGGTGATTTTCAACTCAGACCTCTCGTTCAAAAAACAGGTAACAACAGTCGTCCAATCCTGTTACTTCCAGTTAAGGAACATATCCAAAATCAAGCCATTCCTCTCAGCCCCGGATCTCGAAACTGTTATTCACGCTCTCATATCATCTCGTCTTGACTATTGCAATTCCATCTACTCTGGCCTTCCGAAGAAAATCACATCCCGTTTACAATTAATACAAAACTCTGCTGCTCGACTACTGACAAATACAATGAAACGGGACCATATAACACCAATACTAGCAGATCTGCACTGGCTGCCGGTGAGCGCTAGATGTGACTTCAAGATCCTACTAATCACGTTCAAAGCCCTAAATGGGTTAGCCCCTATTTACATCCGTGATATGCTATCCCTCCCTGAATCCGGGCGCACCCTCAGATCCTCGGATAAGGCCCTTCTGGCTGTCCCTCGCACTAACCTAGTTACCCGGAGTGACCGGGCTTTTGCCACTCGGGCACCCAGACTGTGGAACGCACTGCCAGTGCACATTAGGGTAGCACCATCCGTCCCGTTATTCGAGTCACGCCTGAAAACCCACCTCTATACTGAGTGTTTTTTAACTATTTAATAGCCAATTGTACATACATCCTTGTTTTGTGTGCCATTAACATTTTGTTATTGTGTGTTTCTTGCTGTTTTAATCTTGCTCTGTGCAGCACTTTGGAACTATGTTTTGAAAAGCGCTATACAAATAAAGTTCATATCATATCATATCATATCATATCATATCATATCATAGTCTTTTGAATAAAATGTAATTTGGTTTTAGTCACATTTTCGTCACCTGAAATGTTTTAGTTTTGGTCGACTAAATATCATACGATTATAGAGCACCGAAGTCTGACGTCAATGTCGCTAGAGGGCGCTAAGTCCACGGGTTTGTGTACTTTTTCATTTGTATTATAATCCCCATTCAAACCCAGTTCTTATATTATAGAGAACTGTGTTTGAAATATTGACAAATCATCCTGGCGGTTTCACTCATAGCGAGAAAACTCTAATGTTACTGCTGCCATATTAGCTGAATTTTGGCTAGAAACTAAGAAAGGGACACAGACACTGTCCGTGTCCCAAGAAAGGGACACAGACACTGTCCGTGTCCCAAGAAAGGGACACGGACAGTGTCTGTGTCCCAAGAAAGGGACACAGACACTGTCCGTGTCCCAAGAAAGGGACACAGACAGTGTCCGTGTCCCAAGAAAGGGACACAGACAGTGTCCGTGTCCCAAGAAAAGGACACAGACACTGTCCGTGTCCCAAGAAAGGGACACAGACAGTGTCCGTGTCCCAAGAAAGGGACACAGACACTGTCCGTGTCCCAAGAAAGGGACACAGACACTGTCCGTGTCCCAAGAAAGGGACACAGACACTGTCCGTGTCCCAAGAAAAGGACACAGACACTGTCCGTGTCCCAAGAAAGGGACACAGACAGTGTCCGTGTCCCAAGAAAGGGACACAGACACTGTCCGTGTCCCAAGAAAGGGACACAGACACTGTCCGTGTCCCAAGAAAGGGACACATACACTGTATCAACTATGAGTGACTGACTGTCGTAAACGATACAGAGACAACCTCCCCGACAATATCTCCAAGACAGTTTTTCTTTATTTTTTGGACCACGATTCTTATATGAGATGATTTTAAGATGACACCATGTTATTCTCCATAGATAATGTGGAAAGGAGGGACACCCGCACACCGCCACTTGCTAGGTTCAGAGCATTTATTTAAGAAGCAACGTTAATTAAGCGACCTTCCTCAGGCTTAATTCAAGAAAGTGGAGAAGAGATCCAGTATAACTAAATGTTAGGTAGGGACTAGTGGAGAAGAGATCCAGTATAACTAAATGTTAGGTAGGAACTAGTGGAGAAGAGATCCAGTAGAACTAAATGTTAGGGAGGGACTAGTGGAGAAGAGATTTTACGTTTGGTTGTGCTCTGAAATACAGCAGATCTACAAGCTCGCTTCACGTTATAGATTGGCTATTTTCAGCATGCAACCAAGGGCTGCAAACAAAATTAATGTTGTGTCATGGTGAGGAAGTTTGATGTACAAAATTAATGTTGTGTCATGGTGAGGAAGTTTGATGTACAAAATTAATGTTTATTCCATCGTGGTTTGTGTAAGTGGATTACTAAAGCTCTTCCAAAATGCCATTTCGACATGACCGTGTGTGTGAGTGTGTGCGTGTGTGCGCACATGCATTCGTGCATGCATAAATGACCATCTGTGTGCGTGCGGGCGTATGTGTGTGTGTGTGTGCGCGCATGCGACTGTGCGTGCATGCATAAATGACCATCTGTGTGCGCGCACACGCGTGCATGTGTGTGCGCACGTGCGTGTTGGTGTGCGTGCATGCATAAATGGCTGTGTGTGTGTGTGTGTGTGTGTGTGTGTGTGTGTGTGTGTGTGTGTGTGCGTGCGTGCGTGCGTGCGTGCGTGCGTGCGTGCGTGTGTGCGTGCGTGCGTGCGTGCGTGCGTGCGCACTAATATCTCCCCCGATCCATGGGGATATCCCTTTGGTCTAGTGGTTAAGATGTTGGACTTACACACGGGAGAACTGTGTTCAAATCCCGGGCGTTACACACACACACGCGCGCGTGCATTCATGCATGCATAAATGACCATCTGTGCGTGTTGTGCGTGCGCATTGGTCATGGTGTCATGTGGTCAGGGCGTGTCCTGGCGTTCGGCTTCATGCAGACCGTCAGAGGGTTTGGACCGACTGGTAGAGCAGAGATATGAGACAGTATCCCATGTGGTACAGTTGGACTGGCAGAGCAGAGATATGAGACAGTATCCCATGTGGTACAGTTGGACTGGCAAAGCAGAGATATGAGACAGTATCCCATGTGGTACAGTTGGACTGGCAAAGCAGAGATATGAGACAGTATCCCATGTGGTACAGTTGGACTGGCAGAGCAGAGATATGAGACAGTATCCCATGTGGTACAGTTGGACTGGCAGAGCAGAGATATGAGACAGTATCCCATGTGGTACAGTTGGACTGGCAAAGCAGAGATATGAGACAGTATCCCATGTGGTACAGTTGGACTGGCAGAGCAGAGATATATATGCTGCTACGAGAGGCCAAGAAGCTCCAGTGCTAGCCATATGTTTGTATGTGTCGGGGCACCATCTTAAGAAACCTGATATAAATGTATGTGTAGAGCAACTGAGTCAGAAAGTGACATCCTCACTGCTGTGACTAACCCTGTATACAGCTTGTATAGATTCTCTTCCAAACTGTGGAAGCATTGGCGGACTTGTCTGCATGTTAGACATTGAAAACCTGTATGTTTTTTTTCTTTTATACTGTGATGTATGTATTTTTATCTGTGATATGGATCTCCCTGGGTCTGAAATGATTGATTGATTGATTGATTGATTGATTGATTGATTGATTGATATGGACCAGTATTCCATGTGGTAGAGCCAGGGACGGGCAGAGAATCACAATATTCTGCCGTAGTCTGAAAAGGTAGAAGGGCAGTGCCTGAAGCCCCCTTTGATGTCTATGTGTGCACGTGCCTCGTGGTATTGCTGTCTATGTGTGTGCATGTGCCTCGCGAGTCGTGGTATGTCCCCACGTTTAACCACTTTCACTCTGACGTTGCTATTTTGGGGAATGTATACATGCGATATGAACATTTATAAACGTTTTAGACTTTTTTTTCTCTAAATAATAACCAATCTACAAGCTCAGCTCAGAATGCAGTGCACTTTGTAGATGGGCCATTTTTGAATATTTTTTTTGAAAAGGGCTTAACCAGCTTGACTTTATAAGTAGGCTATTTTAATATTCACTTGTTTGGTTAAAGTTCAACGTTCTCAAGTAGAACCGTTAAACATTTTTATTTAAATGAAATTACTTTTTGACCAAATAAATACAACATTAATACCAACCCAAATTAATATGGGTCCCGACATTGGTAATGTGTGGTCTAGCCCATTCTGGACGGGAACCCGTTTTGGTGTTTTAACTAAGCATTATTTAGCTATTGAAAAATAGCAGATCTACAAGCTCATAGTGCGCCACTCGGTGGCGCGCTATGAGCTTGTAGATCTGCTATTTTTAAAAAATTGTGAAAATGTGGCACAAATCTTTGAATATGTATTCTTTCAGAAGACCTTTTTTATTTTATTTCGACGTCAGGCATAAATGGGCTAGGCAAGGGACTCTCCCAAATGATCAGGACTGGCATGGAACCCGGGATAGTGGTACTGTCCCTCTGTCAGTTCTGCCATCAGCGCCGCAGAGCAGACTGTGTCAGAACCAGCCGAGCGGAGCGGACCGATGCCACGATATGCTTAGAGGATAATCAGAGAGAGAGAGAGAGCCAGAGAGCTGCCTGGGCTGCTCTCTCGCTCCGCTTTAAATCCTTTCGCCAGAAAACATTTCGTCTCTCCTCCACTCAGAGTTAGGAGTGTGTTTGACACACTAGGCCGGGGCTCCATTTTCATCACCGCTAAAACCAACATTTTGGAGTAGTTCAACTAGCCAATCTACATTGACACGTTGTGAGCTTGTAGACTGGCCATTTTAACTTTTCAAAAATGTTTAGCAAAATAGTAAAAGAAAAGGCAAAGAAGTTTAGGGATAAGGCGTTTAGCGCTGACGGAAATGGAGCCCTGGGTTTCCACTCAGAGTTTGGAGTCTGTTTGCCAATAGGTTTCCACTCAGAGTTAGGAGTGTGTTTGCCACTATAGGTTTCCACTCAGAGTTAGGAGTGTGTTTGCCACTATAGGTTTCCACTCAGAGTTAGGAGTGTGTTTGCCAATAGGTTTCCACTCAGATTTAGGAGTGTGTTTGCCAATAGGTTTCCACTCAGAGTTAGGAGTGTGTTTGTCACTATAGGTTTCCACTCAGAGTTAGGAGTGTGTTTGTCAATAGGTTTCCACTCAGAGTTAGGAGTCTGTTTGTCAATAGGTTTCCACTCAGAGTTAGGAGTGTGTTTGCCAATAGGTTTCCACTCAGAGTTAGGAGTGTGTTTGCCAATAGGTTTCCACTCAGAGTTAGGAGTGTGTTTGCCAATAGGTTTCCACTCAGAGTTAGGAGTGTGTTTGTCAATAGGTTTCCACTCAGAGTTAGGAGTCTGTTTGTCAAAAGGTTTCCACTCAGAGTTAGGAGTGTGTTTGTCAATAGGTTTCCACTCAGAGTTAGGAGTGTGTTTGCCAATAGGTTTCCACTCAGAGTTAGGAGTGTGTTTGCCACTATAGGTTTCCACTCAGAGTTAGGAGTGTGTTTGCCACTAGGTTTCCACTCAGAGTTAGGAGTGTGTTTGCCACTAGGTTTCCACTCAGAGTTAGGAGTGTGTTTGCCAATAGGTTTCCACTCAGAGTTAGGAGTCTGTTTGTCAATAGGTTTCCACTCAGAGTTAGGAGTCTGTTTGTCAATAGGTTTCCACTCAGAGTTAGGAGTCTGTTTGTCAATAGGTTTCCACTCAGAGTTAGGAGTGTGTTTGCCAATAGGTTTCCACTCAGAGTTAGGAGTGTGTTTGCCAATAGGTTTCCACTCAGAGTTAGGAGTCTGTTTGTCAATAGGTTTCCACTCAGAGTTAGGAGTGTGTTTGCCACTATAGGTTTCCACTCAGAGTTAGGAGTGTGTTTGCCACTATAGGTTTCCACTCAGAGTTAGGAGTCTGTTTGTCAATAGGTTTCCACTCAGAGTTAGGAGTGTGTTTGCCACTAGGTTTCCACTCAGAGTTAGGAGTGTGTTTGCCACTATAGGTTTCCACTCAGAGTTAGGAGTGTGTTTGCCACTACTCAGAGTTAGGAGTGTGTTTGTCACTATAGGTTTCCACTCAGAGTTAGGAGTCTGTTTGTCAATAGGTTTCCACTCAGAGTTAGGAGTGTGTTTGCCACTAGGTTTCCACTCAGAGTTAGGAGTCTGTTTGCCACTAGGTTTCCACTCAGAGTTAGGAGTGTGTTTGCCACTAGGTTTCCACTCAGAGTTAGGAGTCTGTTTGCCACTAGGTTTCCACTCAGAGTTAGGAGTCTGTTTGCCACTAGGTTTCCACTCAGAGTTAGGAGTGTGTTTACCACTAGGTTTCCACTCAGAGTTAGGAGTGTGTTTGCCACTAGGTTTCCACTCAAAGTTAGGAGTGTGTTTGCCACTAGGTTTCCACTCAGAGTTAGGAGTGTGTTTGCCAATAGGTTTCCACTCAGAGTTAGGAGTCTGTTTGTCAATAGGTTTCCACTCAGAGTTAGGAGTGTGTTTGCCACTATAGGTTTCCACTCAGAGTTAGGAGTGTGTTTGCCACTATAGGTTTCCACTCAGAGTTAGGAGTCTGTTTGTCAATAGGTTTCCACTCAGAGTTAGGAGTGTGTTTGCCACTAGGTTTCCACTCAGAGTTAGGAGTGTGTTTGCCACTATAGGTTTCCACTCAGAGTTAGGAGTGTGTTTGCCACTACTCAGAGTTAGGAGTGTGTTTGTCACTATAGGTTTCCACTCAGAGTTAGGAGTCTGTTTGTCAATAGGTTTCCACTCAGAGTTAGGAGTGTGTTTGCCACTAGGTTTCCACTCAGAGTTAGGAGTCTGTTTGCCACTAGGTTTCCACTCAGAGTTAGGAGTGTGTTTGCCACTAGGTTTCCACTCAGAGTTAGGAGTCTGTTTGCCACTAGGTTTCCACTCAGAGTTAGGAGTCTGTTTGCCACTAGGTTTCCACTCAGAGTTAGGAGTGTGTTTACCACTAGGTTTCCACTCAGAGTTAGGAGTGTGTTTGCCACTAGGTTTCCACTCAAAGTTAGGAGTGTGTTTGCCACTAGGTTTCCACTCAGAGTTAGGAGTGTGTTTGCCACTAGGTTTCCACTCAGAGTTAGGAGTGTGTTTGCCACTATAGGTTTCCACTCAGAGTTAGGAGTGTGTTTGCCACTAGGTTTCCACTCAGAGTTAGGAGTGTGTTTGTCACTATAGGTTTCCACTCAGAGTTAGGAGTCTGTTTGTCAATAGGTTTCCACTCAGAGTTAGGAGTGTGTTTGCCACTATAGGTTTCCACTCAGAGTTAGGAGTCTGTTTGTCAATAGGTTTCCACTCAGAGTTAGGAGTGTGTTTGCCACTAGGTTTCCACTCAGAGTTAGGAGTGTGTTTGCCACTATAGGTTTCCACTCAGAGTTAGGAGTGTGTTTGCCACTACTCAGAGTTAGGAGTGTGTTTGTCACTATAGGTTTCCACTCAGAGTTAGGAGTCTGTTTGTCAATAGGTTTCCACTCAGAGTTAGGAGTGTGTTTGCCACTAGGTTTCCACTCAGAGTTAGGAGTCTGTTTGCCACTAGGTTTCCACTCAGAGTTAGGAGTGTGTTTGCCACTAGGTTTCCACTCAGAGTTAGGAGTCTGTTTGCCACTAGGTTTCCACTCAGAGTTAGGAGTCTGTTTGCCACTAGGTTTCCACTCAGAGTTAGGAGTGTGTTTACCACTAGGTTTCCACTCAGAGTTAGGAGTGTGTTTGCCACTAGGTTTCCACTCAAAGTTAGGAGTGTGTTTGCCACTAGGTTTCCACTCAGAGTTAGGAGTGTGTTTGCCACTAGGTTTCCACTCAGAGTTAGGAGTGTGTTTGCCACTATAGGTTTCCACTCAGAGTTAGGAGTGTGTTTGCCACTAGGTTTCCACTCAGATTTAGGAGTGTGTTTGTCACTATAGGTTTCCACTCAGAGTTAGGAGTCTGTTTGTCAATAGGTTTCCACTCAGAGTTAGGAGTGTGTTTGCCACTAGGTTTCCACTCAGAGTTAGGAGTCTGTTTGCCACTAGGTTTCCACTCAGAGTTAGGAGTGTGTTTGCCACTAGGTTTCCACTCAGAGTTAGGAGTCTGTTTGCCACTAGGTTTCCACTCAGAGTTAGGAGTGTGTTTGCCACTAGGTTTCCACTCAGAGTTAGGAGTCTGTTTGCCACTAGGTTTCCACTCAGAGTTAGGAGTCTGTTTGCCACTAGGTTTCCACTCAGAGTTAGGAGTGTGTTTACCACTAGGTTTCCACTCAGAGTTAGGAGTGTGTTTGCCACTAGGTTTCCACTCAAAGTTAGGAGTGTGTTTGCCACTAGGTTTCCACTCAGAGTTAGGAGTGTGTTTGTCAATAGGTTTCCACTCAGAGTTAGGAGTGTGTTTGTCAATAGGTTTCCACTCAGAGTTAGGAGTGTGTTTGTCAATAGGTTTCCACTCAGAGTTAGGAGTGTGTTTGTCAATAGGTTTCCACTCAGAGTTAGGAGTGTGTTTGTCAATAGGTTTCCACTCAGAGTTAGGAGTGTGTTTGCCACTAGGTTTCCACTCAGAGTTAGGACTGTGTTTGCCACTAGGTTTCCACTCAGAGTTAGGACTGTGTTTGCCACTAGGTTTCCACTCAGAGTTAGGAGTGTGTTTGCCACTAGGTTTCCACTCAGAGTTAGGAGTGTGTTTGTCAATAGGTTTCCACTCAGAGTTAGGAGTGTGTTTGCCACTAGGTTTCCACTCAGAGTTAGGAGTGTGTTTGCCACTAGGTTTCCACTCAGAGTTAGGAGTGTGTTTGCCACTATAGGTTTCCACTCAGAGTTAGGAGTGTGTTTGCCACTAGGTTTCCACTCAGAGTTAGGAGTGTGTTTGTCAATAGGTTTCCACTCAGAGTTAGGAGTGTTTGTCAATAGGTTTCCACTCAGAGTTAGGAGTGTGTTTGTCAATAGGTTTCCACTCAGAGATAGGAGTGTGTTTGCCAATAGGTTTCCACTCAGAGTTAGGAGTGTGTTTGTCAATAGGTTTCCACTCAGAGTTAGGAGTGTGTTTGCCACTAGGTTTCCACTCAGAGTTAGGAGTGTGTTTGCCACTATAGGTTTCCACTCAGAGTTAGGAGTGTGTTTGCCAATAGGTTTCCACTCAGAATTAGGAGTCTGTTTGCCAATAGGTTTCCACTCAGAGTTAGGAGTGTGTTTGTCAATAGGTTTCCACTCAGAGTTAGGAGTGTGTTTGTCAATAGGTTTCCACTCAGAGTTAGGAGTGTGTTTGCCACTAGGTTTCCACTCAGAGTTAGGAGTGTGTTTGCCAATAGGTTTCCACTCAGAGTTAGGAGTGTGTTTGCCACTATAGGTTTCCACTCAGAGTTAGGAGTGTGTTTGTCAATAGGTTTCCACTCAGAGTTAGGAGTGTGTTTGCCAATAGGTTTCCACTCAGAGTTAGGAGTGTGTTTGCCACTATAGGTTTCCACTCAGAGTTAGGAGTGTGTTTGCCACTATAGGTTTCCACTCAGAGTTAGGAGTGTGTTTGCCAATAGGGTTCCACTCAGAGTTAGGAGTGTGTTTGCCACTATAGGTTTCCACTCAGAGTTAGGAGTGTGTTTGTCAATAGGTTTCCACTCAGAGTTAGGAGTGTGTTTGCCAATAGGTTTCCACTCAGAGTTAGGAGTCTGTTTGTCAATTGGTTTCCACTCAGAGTTAGGAGTGTGTTTGCCACTATAGGTTTCCACTCAGAGTTAGGAGTGTGTTTGCCACTATAGGTTTCCACTCAGAGTTAGGAGTGTGTTTGCCACTAGGTTTTCAGTGGAGTTGCTCTGGAGATAAATGGAACCCAAACCGTGTCCGGGCTTTTTGGACAGAGTACAGCTCTGTCTGGCGTCTGGTCTCACATCACACTGCAGGGAACTGGAAACTATTGGGTGAGCTCCGACGGACCCACAGCAGCTGGTGCAAAAAAAAAAAGCTCTCTGGCTTTGACAGATCATGACGGCCTCTGGGTTTGGTAAAGCATCATTTCTGATGAAGTACCCCCGACGTGGTTCAGTGTCAAACTCCCTTCCTCTGTGGGAGGTTGAGAGGGTGTGTGTGTGTGCGTGTGTGCGCGCCGTGTGCGCGCCGTGTGCGCGTCGTGTGCGCGTCGTGTGCGCGTGTCTGACTTTCCGGAGATAATATTTCAAACCGCGCGACCGATCAGTGCCAAACCTTGCATGCTCATTGCCAGTATACAGTAGGCCACAGGTGTATATAGGCCCTCATTTATCAACGCGGTGTATGCCCAAATTTGGGTATGTATCTATATACACACACACACACACACACACACACACGCACACACGCACACGCACACACACACACACACACACACACACACACACACACACACACACACACACACACACAAACACACACACGAGCAGGGAGTGACTCAACACTGCTCTGCGTTCCCTCTGACGTACAAGGAGGGGGGGGGGGGGCATCCAACTTTGTCCAGCAGATACAAAACTATAGGAAGTTAAATGGATCTCGGGATCCATACACAGAAGCTCGATTTTGTTTTTCTCCACAAGAATGATTGAGATCACAATTCTCACATTCGCACAATGCTCATTTATTTTCCATGAAAATATGTATTGTCTTTAGTCTGTAGTTGCTGGACATTAACCCATTTTGACCTGTGAGGGTAGGTACCCTCACAAAAACATGCAGTAATCCTGGTCTCTAAACAAACTGCCTCCCCCTGGCCAGCCGGGGTGCCTGATGGAGGGGAAAGGAACTGGTTGGAACTGGTTGGTGTTCCTTCCACGCACTACGTCCAACCAGGGAAACTCCCCCCTGTCACGTGTAAAGGAGCAACTTGGACACTCAGGCAGGAAGGAAGCATGAGTTCAAGTCCGATGCTCTCCCCATGTCCCCCATATATGGGGACTAGGTTGGCGGAGGGTGTGTAGAGAGCCCAGGATCACATTAGATAATTGGCACAGGGGTGAAAAAAATGGGTTACAAAATCGAGGGATAAAAAAATTTATAAAAAATAATACCACGTTCAAAATGTGGCACCCATGGAGCCATAACTACTGTGGCTTTAAACAGACGACATCAAAGTGCTCGACTTAAAACATCTCTTAAAGTCTCTCTCAAGAGTAACTCAAATTAATTGGACAGCCAACTAGTGCTGCACCATTCTTGCTCAAATTTAGAAATGAGTTCTCATAGATACCTTTATTATCCCATTATCCCAGCAGTTAAGGTTACAACATACAAGTACAAGGATGAGATGGATCAAAAAGTACTATAGTATATAGGATTAAACAAGGATTAAAAAAACCAACATATATAGAGTCGCTCAGTGCGTCATAATGAAGTGTATTACTGCGTCTCATCATAGGAAAAACAAGACGAATAAAGTCAACAGTGCAAAGCCAAACAAGACGAAGTGTCCATTGGTCAGTGCAAGAAAACGTGAGAAACCAGGTTATGCTTTGATTGTCCTAGTTGTGTGTCTCGTTGTAACCTTTCAGCGCAACAGCCACAAAGGACTTCCCAAGTCTTTCACACCTGCGAGTCGGGAGTATAATCTGTCGTTTCCAGAGTTTGCTCCAGTACCCCATTATCTCTAGGTGGATGCTAGATCGCAATCATGTTTTGATCAACCCATTCCGGGCGGGAACCCCTTTTAGTGTTTTAAGCATTATGTTATACTTTCGTAGCGCGGCACCGAGTGCCACGCTACGAGCTTGTATAGGTCTGCTATTTTTGAAAAATCGTTAGAATGTGGTGCAAATCTTTGAATATATATTCTTTCTTAGCGAACGCTTTTAACTCAAATCTTTGCTTCTGGAAGGTCCCTGGAACAACATTTTTATCGGCCAAATACATATCATTCTGGGGGTCCTTGACCTAACATTCTTTGAGAACCAGTGAAAACTGTCATGATTTAGACGACCATTTGCAGAATCAAACTTATAGGTTCGAAATGGGTTAATTATGCAGCATTAGCTATAGATACGGCTGTACCTGTACATAACAGTATAGAATAAAAGCCCATACAGGCTAGTGAAGCGGAGGCGCTAGCTACGCTACGCCGCTACCACAGAACACACCCTGAGAGAGACACCCTGGGTCAAACTCTAGCTACGCTACGCCGCTACCACAGAACACACCCTGAGAGAGACACCCTGGGTCAAACTCTAGCTACGCTATGCCGCTACCACAGAACACACCCTGAGAGAGACACCCTGGGTCAAACTCTAGCTACGCTACGCCGCTACCACAGAACACACCCTGAGAGAGACACCCTGGGCCAAACTCTAGCTACGCTACGCCGCTACCACAGAACACACCCTGAGAGAGACACCCTGGGTCAAACTCTAGCTACGCTACGCCGCTACCACAGAACACACCCTGAGAGAGACACCCTGGGCCAAACTCTAGCTACGCTACGCCGCTACCACAGAACACACCCTGAGAGAGACACCCTGGGTCAAACTCTAGCTACGCCGCTACCACAGAACACACCCTGCGAGAGACACCCTGGGTCAAACTCTAGCTACGCTACGCCGCTACCACAGAACACACCCTGAGAGAGACACCCTGGGTCAAACTCTAGCTACGCCGCTACCACAGAACACACCCTGAGAGAGACACCCTGGGTCAAACTCGTTTAATCTCTCGTCAAACTCGTTTAATCTCTGTGATCTCTCTCTCTACTACAGCCTCGTCGTCGCTGCAGCGCCACGTTTGGGGGAAAAAAAGTTAAAGATTTTATAAGCCTTTTATGTGCCTCGACCTTCCAGCCAACCACCCGCCCACTCCTCTCTCTCTCTCTCTCTCTCTGTGTCTGTCTGTCTCCGTCTCTCTCTCTCTCTCTCTCTCTCTCTCTCTCTCTCTCTCTCTCTCTCTCTCTCTCTGTCTGTCTGTCTCCGTCTCTCTCTCTCTCTCTCTGTCTCTCTTTTTTTTTTACTTACGCAAAAACAATGTGTGTACTTGTTTGACCACTTTGGTCTTTCAGCCCCTAGCACATCTTCCTATTCATATGAGAGAGAGAGAGAGAGAGAGAGAGAGAGAGAGAGAGAGAGAGACTATGGCACTTTGTGGTAAATCAATAGAACGGTGTCCTCTATTACAGACGTCTGTGTTTTCCTTCCATCGATCCTGTCAGCCCACATGCATTTATAAAGTGAATCCTGTCTGTCAGCCCACATGCAATCAAGCGTAGCGTTAGTTCATTGCGGCACGGAAGGCAGATGTTTATATATATATATATATATATATATATATATATATAGTTTCCCTCATTCATTCCCTATAGTAATTCATTCTGCTTCTTTAAATCAGCTGCCTCTCCAGGCCACGCCCTCATTCCCACAGTGCATTCAGGCGGCCTACTTAAGCAGCCTCAGCTCACTACTCATTCTCCATGCTGAGCTGTCAAGCAGCTTGTGCGGCGTCTGCGTGGAAATTTCCCCCACCTCCCCGGCCTCCTCCCTGTAGTTCTTAGTCCAGGGGTTATGGGATATTATTGTATTGTTTTCGATTGTGTAGATTCATTGTGTTGAATCATGTGTTGGTGTGTTATTACTGTGTATTGTTGTTCATGGATTATTGTATCTTTGGCTCTGCTCTGGGGGGGGTCGTTGATATCAGACCGCAGATTATCTGATATCACATGAGCAGATAAGCCACACCGCTATACTAACATGCAATAGCTTTGCAATAAATGGTTTATGGTCAATCTGAGCTGAAGTGTCTCAATGAATTTATAGTGAAGCCTGTCCTGTCTGTCAGCCCACATGCATTTATAGAGTGAAGCCTGTCCTGTCCTGTCAGCCCACATGCATTTATAGAGTGAAGCCTGTCCTGTCAGTCAGCCCACATGCATTTATAGAGTGAAGCCTGTCCTGTCAGTCAGCCCACATGCATTTATAGAGTGAAGCCTGTCCTGTCCTGTCAGCCCACATGCATTTATAGAGTGAAGCCTGTCCTGTCTGTCAGCCCACATGCATTTATAGAGTGAAGCCTGTCCTGTCAGTCAGCCCACATGCATTTATAGAGTGAAGCCTGTCCTGTCAGTCAGCCCACATGCATTTATAGAGTGAAGCCTGTCCTGTCAGTCAGCCCACATGCATTTATAGAGTGAAGCCTGTCCTGTCAGTCAGCCCACATGCATTTATAGAGTGAAGCCTGTCCTGTCCTGTCAGCCCACAAGCATTTATAGAGTGAAGCCTGTCCTGTCCTGTCAGCCCACATTCATTTATAGAGTGAAGCCTGTCCTGTCCTGTCAGCCCACATGCATTTATAGAGTGAAGCCTGTTCTGTCCTGTCAACCCACATGCATTTATAGAGTGAAGCCTGTCCTGTCCTGTCAGCCCACATTCATTTATAGAGTGAAGCCTGTCCTGTCCTGTCAGCCCACATGCATTTATAGAGTGAAGCCTGTCCTGTCAGTCAGCCCACATGCATTTATAGAGTGAAGCCTGTCCTGTCAGTCAGCCCACATGCATTTATAGAGTGAAGCCTGTCCTGTCAGTCAGCCCACATGCATTTATAGAGTGAAGCCTGTCCTGTCAGTCAGCCCACATGCATTTATAGAGTGAAGCCTGTCCTGTCAGCCCACATGCATTTATAGAGTGAAGCCTGTCCTGTCAGTCAGCCCACATGCATTTATAGAGTGAAGCCTGTCCTGTCAGTCAGCCCACATGCATTTATAGAGTGAAGCCTGTCCTGTCAGTCAGCCCACATGCATTTATAGAGTGAAGCCTGTCCTGTCAGCCCACATGCATTTATAGAGTGAAGCCTGTCCTGTCAGCCCACATGCATTTATAGAGTGAAGCCTGTCCTGTCAGTCAGCCCACATGCATTTATAGAGTGAAGCCTGTCCTGTCAGTCAGCCCACATGCATTTATAGAGTGAAGCCTGTCCTGTCAGTCAGCCCACATGCATTTATAGAGTGAAGCCTGTCCTGTCCTGTCAGCCCACATGCATTTATAGAGTGAAGCCTGTCCTGTCAGCCCACATGCATTTATAGAGTGAAGCCTGTCCTGTCAGCCCACATGCATTTATAGAGTGAAGCCTGTCCTGTCAGCCCACATGCATTTATAGAGTGAAGCCTGTCCTGTCAGCCCACATGCATTTATAGAGTGAAGCCTGTCCTGTCAGCCCACATGCATTTATAGAGTGAAGCCTGTCCTGTCAGCCCACATGCATTTATAGAGTGAAGCCTGTCCTGTCAGCCCACATGCATTTATAGAGTGAAGCCTGTCCTGTCAGCCCACATGCATTTATAGAGTGAAGCCGGGCCGATAACTCTCCGCAATCCTACCTGTGGATCCATACGACGAGTGCGGCGGCCGACAAGACGTCAGGCTGACGGACATGGGGGACGGGAGGACGGACGGACGGGAGGACGGGAGGACGGACGGACGGGGGGGGTGGGGGGTAATTGTTAAACGTTATTTTCTGGTGTTTGTTCCTCGTTGGACTGAATTCAGTTTATTCGTCACGTTCAATTCGTCGTCATTGCAGACGGCCGGCCGGTCGGTCGGTCGCTTCTCGATCTGGTCTGAATGCGACGAGCGTTGTTCATTACTCAACCGCAACACTTGTAAAATGTCATGCCAATAAAGCCTGTTGAATTGAGAGAGAGAGAGAGAGAGAGAGAGAGAGAGAGAGACACAGAGACACAGAGAGACAGAGAACAGCTGAATAATGTGTGCTCCAGACTGCTACGGGTGCAGACAGACAGACAGACAGACAGACAGACAGACGGACGGATGGACGGACGGACGGACGGACGGACGGGCGGGCGGGCGGGCGGGGGGACGGACGGACGGACGGACGGACGGACAGACATACACCCAAGGGTGCGTTGCTGAAAGGAGGATTAGTGATATACGGGACGTAATACTTTACTCACTCCAAGCGATGATTTAACTTGAACAGGTGTCAGTCCCAGTCCCCAATTTACTCCTATAATCGACTTAGCGGGGAGCTTTATTTAATTGATAACGCACTTGGAATCAATCAATCCTGCAGTGTGTGTGTGTGTGTGTGTGTGTGTGTGTGTGTGTGTGTGTGTGTGTGTGTGTGTGTGTGTGTGTGTGTGTGTGTGTGTGTGTGTGTGTGTGTGTGTGTGTGTCTATTCCCGAAGGCTGACAAGTTAAGCTTTAATGCTTGTAATCTTCCGTGGAGGAGAAGAAGACATAATAATCAAGTTTTCGGGGAACCAGTGTGTAATTTAATCATTTTCTTTACTTTCGTGCCACCGGCGCCTTAAATGGCAATTCTCCCCCATTTCCACTTAATTTGAAGTCAATTACCTGCAAGAGAGAAGAACGGAGAGTCAGGGAGGGAGAAAGAAAGAAAGAATGAATGAATGAATGAATGAATGAATGAATGAATGAAAAAAACCCCACAGGTGCCACATTCTAATCATTGTCTGTTTTCCGTTACAATTCCTTAATTTTAATCCTCGACGCCCCTGCGCTTTCTCCCAATCAGGGTTTAAACCACGTTTTTCATAACAGAGCTAGGTCAAAGTTGTAATTAACCCATTTTGGGCGGGAACCCCTTTTGGTGTTTTAAAGCATTATGTTATACTTTAGCTATTGAAAAATAGCAGATCTACAAGCTCCTAGCGAGTGCCGCGATATGAACTTGTAGATCTGCTATTTTAGAAAATCGTGAAAATGTGCCTCAAATCTTTGAATATATATTATTACAGAGTGAACATTTTAACTCAAATCTTTGCTTCTGGGGAGGTCCCTGGAACAACATATTTTCAGATGGGGGGGGGGGGGGGGGGGGCGGAGGCATATTACATATCATTTTTAGGGTCCTTGGCATGAAATATCGAGCACCACTGAGACAGAATTTTTTTTTTTTAATTTCGACGTCAGCCCTAAAAGGGTTAAGATCCCACACAGGGCTGAGAAAGTGAATGATTGTCCTGCTACGGGAGCAGCAAATTCCCCTAGAATGAGGACCGCTGTGTTCTTGGTGGACAGTGGCGTGCACAGATAGACACTAGGGGGTGCTAGAGCACCCCCTGCCCTTTTGGCAATGTGCCCTTTTGAAAAAAAAAAAAAAAAAAAACTTTTTCTTTTCTTTTTCTTTAAAAAAAATAGCAGACCTACAAGCTCGTAGCGCGCCACTCGGTGGCGCGCTATGAGCTTGTAGATCTGCTATTTTTCAATAGCTAAAGCATAACATAATGCTAACACCAAAAGGGGTTCCCGCCCAAAATGGATTAAGGCAACCGGCCGGTTCCACGCGCTGCACAAGGTGCCCTTTTTTAACTTGAGCACCTGCCCCTCTAAATGTCTGTGCACGCCACTGTTGGTGGAATTACATCAATACAGTCTGAGTCTGGGGCAAAGGCACCGACGACACCGCCATCTGTAAACGGATCCCTGCAACAAAAGGGATTAAAAAATACAAAATAAACGAGGGAGAATTTGTCCAACGCAGTTCTCCAGCCCAGTGCTGATTTTTTTGTTTTAGTCATAGTTTTTTTGGAATAAAACTTAATTACATTTTAGTCATATTTTAGTCATCTGAAATGTTTCAGTGTTAGTCTAGTTTTAGTCGATTTTGGCGGGCCTTGATGGTGTTTTAATGGCTGCTTTTAGATTGGTTGCATGCTGAACATAGCCCGATCTACAAGCACGTCGCGCTGCGACGCGCTGTGAGCTTGCAGATCTGCTATTTTTAGAGCGCAACCCACAGTGCCTATAGTCCCTCCACGTGCCGGATGGCCCGCCCAGTACCGGGCAGAGTAGTTCTGGAGCAGCGGATTGTGTGTTCCGTTTTTTTCCCCTAATGGGACTGATCGAGGGTATAGCTACTGGGACGTAAGTCGGGACTTGATCACCCCGGCTGGGTCGCCCGAGTGAGGGGTATGATGTTCGCGAGACCCGAAACCCAGAGGACCTTGGGATACATCACTGAGGATACGTCCCAGGTGCATCCATGCGATGTTTTTTTAGTTCTTAAAGGTGTAGTGAAATGAAAAATACGTTTTTCACACTTTTAGACCATATCCGTGGTCATCATATGGGCATACCTAACAATGGATGCCAAAAAAATGGGCACATTCTCATTTTTGTTTGTTTTTATATCAAAAGTCCATAAAAATATATTTTGTATTACTTCCTGAAAACGAAAACGTGCTGCGTGATGACGTGTCGAGGCCCACATCGATAAAAGCCAATAAAAATGAAGCTCACCCGTTTAATTCCCCATATCTCCGCATCCGTCCAGCACTGGCAGCACAGCTGCTACTGATTACAGAAATCCTCTGTTTTTATTCCCATTCAAGATAACATCCAGACAGTGTATTACTCAGTTTCAACTTAATCATCACGCTAAAATATGTATCTCAAAACATTATAGGGTAGAAATAAGCCACATAACAGTAAACTGGTACAGCATGGCCGTCTATCTGATTTGTATACAAACACACACCATGAGGTGCGTGCCTGCGTATAGCAGAGCTACCGTCCCTAGCTACCGTCCCATGATCTCCCATCGCCTGAAGGGATGCGACGCTCTGATTGGTTCAGAAACTTCAGACCGGTGTTTCAACTTGAAACCGTTTGAAACTTCAAAATAAAATGTCCACCATTTCCGTTGCACTGCACCTTTAAAGTGTCTTGTCCACTTGTACGTCCCTGACATTTTAGTCTTGTTTTTATTTGGTGGCAAAATTGGCAATATATTTAGTCCTGGTTTTAGTCTTCAAAGCTTAGTTTTCATTTAGTTTTCCTCCGTGGAAAAAAAGGTAGTCGACAAACATTTTTCGTCATAGTTTTAGTCGACAAAATCAACACTGTCCAGACAGATTGTTTGTCAAGTCCTCCAAACAGCTACTATACATGCAAACAGATGGCACTTCTTGCCCTGCTTTTTGGGGGGAAGGAGGAGGAAGAGGAGGAGGAGGAGGAGGGGAGAAGGAAGAGGAGGAGGGAGGGAAGGCAGAGAAGTGTTTTTAAATGCAAATGACTGTCGATTTTCGATTACTTTAGCTTTTTCTCTGCCTCTCTTTTTAGACCCGGCACTACTCTATTCAGTCTGAAACATCTGAAGTGGTTTAGCTGGTGGCAGTATTATGCCCTCAACTGTCTGCCGTGGCTGTCGGGCAGAACAAACTTGTATCTCTTTTTTTATTTGATTTAATTTTTTTGCGTATGATGGAGATGTGTGAATGGCCGAATACTTACTAATCCTTATACTAATCAAAAGCGTCACGCAAAGGTAGCAAAACTATAGCCGCTCTACAAGCTCACACATGTGACACACACTGTGATGCGTTGGGAGCTTGTAGAGCTTGTAGATCTGCAATGTGTGCTAGATATATATTTATTTTTTAAGGATTTTGACAGTGAAAGTGTAAGTGGTCTGTCTGTGATATAAATCTAATAATACATCGATATATAACCAACGAGAAGTACTAACGAGAGCTTGTGACCAAGTATCTTTGGTTCTTTCCCCGTTTCGATTTCCCAAAAATAGGCCCATTAACACATTCTGGGCGGGAACCCCTTTTGGTGTTTTAAAGCATTATCTCATACTTTAGATAATGGAAAAGATAATTTTCAAAAAATAGCAGATCTACAAGCTCATAGCGCGGCACCGAGTGCCGCGCTATGAGCTTGTAGATCTGCTATTTTTTGAAAATTTGTGAAATATATATTTGAATATCTTTGAATATATATTCTTTCAGAACGTTTTAAATTTCAAATATTTGCTTCCGAGGGGGGGTCCCTGGGGGGTTCCTACATATTTTCAGATGGGGGTTGGCGGCCAAATACAGATAATTCTGGGGGTCCTTGACATGAAAAAAGGTTGAGCACCACTGACATAGAAACATATTTAAGGTTTTTCAGAAAACTAGTAAGACGTTTTGTAGAATCGAGCTCATTCTAAATTGAGTCCGATCCGAGCCCCTTCTTCTTGCCGCGCGGCGGCTCCTCAATTTGCCGGCTTTATGTGGTTGACCCGCTTTGAGCCGCGGGTCGGGACTATAACTCACATTGTTGAGGGAGCGACCGACGGGCCGACCCACCGGCCGACGGGGAAGCGAGGAGAGGCTCCAGAATCCCATCAGCGGAGCGCTGTGTCCTCATTCCCCCGTGGCCCCCCCTGTGTCCCCCCGGTGTCCGGCTGCCGTTGATAATAGAAATGGATGGCTTTCATACCGCGCTGAGATTAAACAGCGAGATGGGCCTGGATCCCAGACGAGGACACCGACCCCCTCTCTCTCATTCTGTCTGCGTGTGCGTGCGTGTGCGTGTGCGTGTGCGTGTGTGTGTGCGTGTGCGTGGGTGTGTGTGTGTGTGTGTGCCTGTGTCACTGTACTTCTGAGGACCGCATGTTCCCACCAACGTATTGCAGAATTCGAGGAGTAGACGTTTGTGAGGACATTGTTTTTGTTCCGTTACAGCTGTACTGTAACTTTAATTTTGTAGTAATAGTTTTGGGTTTGTTTGTGTATTTGCATTGAAGCCCCCCTAGTGGCTGATGTTCACAAGGTCTCTAAGAGCTGTGAGCTTTTATTGCGACGTTGTGTTTCCTGTTTCCTCTTGAGCAGAGTAATCAACTCAACCGGGATCAGATGTTACTCATAAACACACACAACTCTATGACCTATGGTCATGAAGTTTGGGTCAAGACCGAAAGAATAAGGTCGCGAATACAAGCGGCCGAAATGAGTTTTCTTCGACGGGTGGCTGGCATCTCCCTTAGAGATAGGGTGAGAAGTTCAGTCACACGAGAGAGACTCGGAGTAGAGTCACTGCTTCTTCGCCTGGAAAGGAGCCAGCTTAGGTGGTTCGGGCATCTGGTTATAGGATGCCTCTCGGGCGTCTCCCTAGGGAGGTCCTCGAGGCACGTCCCACTGGGAGGAGACCCCGGGGCAGACCAAGCCGTAGTTGAAGGAAACGCATCGACTCACTGGCCTTGGAACGTCTCGGGATCCCCCAGGAGGAAGTCACTAATGTTGCCCTGGAGAGGGAAGTCTGGAGCTCTCTGGTGGAGCTGTTGCCCCCGCGACCCGACTACGGATAAGCGGTTGAAGATGGATGGATCAGAATCAGATGAGTCGTGAACACACAGAACGCATGCAACAACATGCGTGAATTTAGTCCCCCAAGTGTACAACTTAGATTGTGTTCTTTGTGCGTGTGCGTGCACAATGTGTGTCTAGTTATTCTGGCTGCTGATATGACACTGTCTAGTTATTCTGGCTGCTGATATGACACTGTCTAGTTATTCTGGCTGCTGATATGACAGTAGGTGCGTTTCCATAAAGCCATTTTTTGCGCATTAAGGCTCTTGCGCAAAATCTCCTGGATGGAAACACATCAATATGCGAATAAGTCTCCATTTTTCGCAAAACCACTTTTTCGCTTGGAGGTTGCGGATTTAGGCTTTTTCGAAAAAAGGGAAATGCGCAAATAGTGTATGGAAACACTTGCGGAAAAGGTTTTTAATTAGAAAGCATTGAACTTGCATTATATCGCTTTTGAACAGTTGGAAAATAAAATAAAAAACGATGGGGAGGCAGTGGAGATTAATAATTGTGTAGTGTGTTCAAAGATCCCATATTAAGTCTGAATCCTCCCGAGTTGATCGGGGCGCTCCGATCATTTTGATATCTGGATCGCTACTGTATGGATGCAAGACACACACACACGCACACACACGTGGTGTAGTAGACTAAACTTTTATATAACCTATAGCTGCCTGGGTCCCTGCAGGCTATTTTCGATTTCGATCCATGCATATGCTTCATCTATTCTTATATATCATAAGATAAGCAACCTAAACGTGTAGGCTATAGGCTATATAGCCGATGAAACAAGTTATTCACAACTGTTTGCAGCTGCAATCAATCAATTTACAGTATAAACGACCAGTATGCTCCAATCGAGTCCCGCGACATATAGGCTACATGTGCCCCGAATATATTAAGACAAGCATTACACAACAAATAGTTCTTTGTACTTGACTGTAGGTGTCGTCAATACTGTGAAAGCAGCAGATGCCCGCTGGCTTGCTGTAGACTTGCTGACGGTCGGTCAGCCGCTGACCAGGGATCAGATTACAGCGCAGTATATGGGGTCCCGTCCGTTAAACAAAGCGCATCAAATCCCTAAATCAATGGTGTGAACATGGATTAGGACTACTTTACATGAGCCTCACTTTACTGGCAAAACAGTGCCAACTACTGCATATTGAATGAACTTATTTCATATGCGCATTTTATCAGTTTAATGGAAACACAGACAATTCGCTTTTCTTTTTTCGACTTAATGAACATACGCTTCCTTTTTTCGCAAAGGCTTAATGGAACCGCACCTACTGTCTAGTTATTCTGGCTGCTGATATGACACTGTCTAGTTATTCTAGCTGCTGATATGACACTGTCTAGTTATTCTGGCTGCTGATATGACACTGTCTAGTTATTCTGGCTGCTGATATGACACTGTCTAGTTATTCTGGCTGCCAACTCGTGTATCTTGTACAGTAGATTGGCTAGTTGCATGTATTATTATTTTTTCACTTTTAGGTTACGGTTGAAGTGGCATAATGTTGTTCAAATGGTATTCCTAAAATTGGCGTACAAAGATATTGATGTCCTCATTAGTAACGCATGCGTGTGTGCCAATGGGACGTGTGCGTGCGTGCGTGCGTGCCTGCGTGCGTTTGTGTGTGTGTCTGCAGTGTCTGCGTCTGTGTCTGTGCGTGTGTGTGTGGTGAATGTTCACAGCATGGGCTCTTGTTTTCACCACAGTAAACAAACTAACATTGTATTAGTATCTCTTCCCCGTGTCCATCCCACACCATAAACTCCTCAGTGGATGTATGGACCAAATGGACCCCTACTCTCAGTGTATGGACCAAATGGACCCCTACGGGCCCGTTTGGGTCCCTTTATAGTTCAAAGAGGATACATTTAAGGCATGTTAAAGTGTTTTTATATCGGTATTGCACATCTGTCCGTGAGGGATTTGACATTGTTTATCCCACTAAAATCCTGAAGGCTGATTTGACCTCTGAGACCGATAAATGAGCTAGTGTGTCCAAAGTGTATAGTTGGCGTACTTTGTAGAGGTTTATTGTTAGTGTACTTTGTAGAGGTTTATTAAATGTAGTTAGTGTACTTTGTAGAGCAGGTTCTACTGCGTTGTAAAGGCTCATTGTTACACAGTAATGTCCATTGGGATGATCCTGTGAACATAGATCCACAATATGCTGATGAGACACTTCTGAAGTAAGGAGGATAACCGCACACTATTTGGCAGTTCCCTAAACATCAGGAACTTCATGGAATACGCTCCCCTCCCACGTTAAACTGGCCCCTTCCATCGAGGCTTTTAAATCTCGCCTTAAGACCCACCTTGGGGCACGGTGGCACAGTCAGTATAGTGCTGTCGCCTCACAGCTACTGTAGAAGGTCCTGGGTTCGATTCCCGCTGGGGAGGCTGTGGGCTTTGGGGGGCGTGTTCTCTCCTCTCCCGCGCTATACGTCCGGACGGGGAAACTCCCCCCTGTCAGGTGGAAAGAAGCAGCTTGGACCCCTCATGCATAGAAGGAAGCATGAGGTCAGTCCGCTGCCCCAAAATGGCTTTTAACCCTGGTTGAGAGGTTCTATGGTCTATATTTAACCATGTCTGCTGGTGCTGCTGCGTCTTGTATTCTTCAGTGATGCGTCTCAGTTTTTGTTGATTTTTACTGTGTTCTTGATGTCGTTTTTCTGAGTTTTAGCTACAGAGTATTCCGTTCGTTATTTTCCTGTGCAGCACTTTGTACACCTCGAGTTGTAAAATGTCCTTTATAAATGCAGTGGATTGGATCGAGCGTTCTATACGCCGTTGGTCTGCCGTGCGTCCTTATCCTCGATCGGCTCGATAAGTGTCCAGAATAAGGGCCAAAGTGATTACGACGGAAGCGGCATAACGACACTGCTTGGGGTCAATAGGTCAGGAGGCTGGAGGGGACTGAGAACCACTGATTTATAGAAGCATTCACCTGCTGGAATGATTTCAGATAATTGATGTGTTTAGTTTGTGTGAGGTCAAGGTCCTTAACACGCCAGGAGCGTGGTGGATAAACCATCCCCCCCAAAAATGCATCAAGCTATTAAGCTTGATGTAGCTTATTAAGCTAATAGCTTATTAAGCTAATAGCTTATTAAGCTAATAGCTTATTAAGCTATTAGGCGGCTATAGGAAGCGCAATGTGAAATTACTGCCGCTCCAGCGAAACCGTCGTGAAAAACTGCGTTTAGCGTTAGGGCCAATTCATACTCCTATTTTACCACTGTAGCGCCGAAATGATTTCGGCTCGTCAGAAATTTTCAGTAGCACCGAAGAGCCGACTTTAGGACGGTACCCCCCCCCCCCCCCCCCCCCCGAACCACAAATGACGTCACATTTAGCCGAACCCACTTTTATTCGGCTCTAAAATAGGAGTATGAATCGTGCCTTAGAGTTAGCGTTTGGGTTTGTACCGTAACAGGGTTAGTAGAGTCGGACACCGCGTCAAACGCGGCGTTGGGCCGACGACAACGTCAATATGAGAGTCAATCAGAGTGAAATATGGACACGAGGGTATATTAATTTGAGCTGACTAATGTGCACTAATAGAGGAACCTTGCTTATGCTACATGCCTGCCTGTCACTTTTGGAGCAATAGAAAGCTCCTGTTGTATGAGTAAAGGGATTTTGTGTTGTGTATTGTATATTTTAATGTATTGTCCCTTTTTAAAGTTTGTATTCTTGTTATCTTTTATTATTGTTTGGACCCAATGTTTTACACATTTTGTGTCAATAAAGTAACTAACTAACTAGGAAATGTCCATGGACACTAGTGGCTCCATTGCATTATGTTACACTTTAGCTATTGAAAAATAGCAGATCTACAAGCTCGTAGAGCTCGTAGCGCGGCACTCGCTAACTAATCTCTCTCTCTCTCTCTCTCTCCCCCTCTCCCTCCGCAGATCCCTCAGATCAGCTACGCGTCCACGGCTCCGGAGCTGAGCGACGACCGCCGCTACGACTTCTTCTCCCGCGTGGTTCCTCCGGACTCGTTCCAGGCCCAGGCCATGGTGGACGTCCTCACGGCTCTGGGGTGGAGCTACGTCTCCACGGTGGCGTCCGAGGGAAGCTACGGCGAGAAGGGTGTCGAGGCCTTCACGCAGCTCTCCAAGGAAGCAGGTGAGAGGAGAGAACCTTCACGTAGCAGCTCTACAAGGAAGCAGGTGAGAGGAGGCAAGGCCTTCACACAGCTCTCCAAGGAAACAGGTATAGAGGAGACAAGGCCTTCACGCAGCTCTCCAAGGAAGCAGGTAGGAGGAGAGAACCTTCACGTAGCAGCTCTACAAGGAAACAGGTGAGAGGAGACAAGGCCTTCACGCAGCTCTCCAAGGAAGCAGGTAGGAGGAGAGAACCTTCACGTAGCAGCTTTCCAAGGAAACAGGTGAGAGGAGACAAGGCCTTCACGCAGCTCTCCAAGGAAGCAGGTAGGAGGAGAGAACCTTCACGTAGCAGCTCTACAAGGAAACAGGTGAGAGGAGACAAGGTCTTCACACAGCTCTCCAAGGAAGCAGGTAGGAGGAGAGAACCTTCACGTAGCAGCTCTACAAGGAAACAGGTGAGAGGAGACAAGGCCTTCACGCAGCTCTCCAAGGCAGCAGGTAGGAGGAGAGAACCTTCACGTAGCAGCTCTACAAGGAAACAGGTGAGAGGAGACAAGGCCTTCACGCAGCTCTCCAAGGAAGCAGGTATAGAGGAGCGTTGTTGGTCACAACAGCGGCTGTATGCTATGGAGGTGAATCAATGAACTGAGTGGAATGTGTGAGGGGGTTTCTTCTCAGTTTGGAGTTTTTGTAGTGTGGGGTTTCATGATCCAGTGTTGTTTTTGGCAGCAAATTTAGATTTTAGTTTTAGTCATAGTCTATAGTTTAAATATATTTTTTGTCAAATTTTAGTCACCTCGTTTTGGTCGACTAAATGTCATAGGATTTTTGTCGACTCGATCTACAGTTGACTTAGTCGACTAAAATTTATTTTGGCGGGCCTTGATGCCGCCGTAGTGGCTGCTTTTACACTTTCTGAAAATAGCCGATCTACAAGCTCACAACGCGTCGCGTTGCGATGCGTTGTGAGCTTGTACAGTAGATCAGCTATTTTCAGCATGCAACCAAGTGTAAAATGACTTATACTGGATCTCTTGTCCACTAGTCCCTTCGTAACATTTTAGTCTACTTATCTGTTGACGAAATTGTCAATACATTTAGTCTAAAGTTTTGTCATCATAGCTTAGTTTTCATTTAGTTTCCATTTAGATTTCCTCAGTGAAAAAAGGTAGTCGACGAACATTTTTCGTCGTAGTATTAGTCGACGAAATCAACACTGGGGTTTCATCACACCCTTGAGATGTAGTGAAATGTGAGGAAATTGCCCTAAGGAATAAAGGACTACATGGTAAATGGTGCATTTATATACACTTATTACATGGCTTGGTTGAATGCTTGATTCTGATTGGTCAATCGCTTAATTCAGCGGTGAATTATGTGTCGATAATGACCGCTCCGCTGTATAACAGACCGCTGCCTAATCAAACCCTCTGAGCACCAGCTGCGCGGCTGCGCCCCGCTTGATTTACTGCCGTTTCCAACATGACAGCCATGTAAACACACACACTAGTGACACACAATGTCATTTACAGCTAAACATTGCTCTTGCAAATGTTTTTGAAAACATTTGAGCGAGAAATAGTGAACGAAGCAGGACCCGAAAATGGATTCTATTTGATCAACTCACTTCCTTGTTTTCCGACAGTGCTGCAGCCCTGCAGCTGGCCAGACGCAACCAGCGCGAACTTATGGAATACTTTTTTTGTTGTGTTTTGGGTCAATGTATTAATTTATGTTAGTTAGCCATGTAATAAGCGGGATAATATCTGGCTAGGTTAAACTCCCTGTCGGTGAATCTCCCGACAATGACCACCTAGCCAGATATTATCCCTTACTTAGCACCTTTATACAAGGCACTTTACATAGATTGTGCATTTTATTTACCCATTCACACACACAAATTCACACACCGATGCCAGAGGAAACCATGCAAAGCACCAACCTACTCATCGGGAGCAATTTTAGGTTCAGTGTCTTGCTCAAGGACACCTCAACACTGGGACCTCATGGTTCCCAACCTTTAGCCGGTCTACCCCTAGGGCCACAGTTGCCCCTACAGCCGCACACTTGTAGCTACCGATGCTAATAGTTTATCGTGGACACAGAGACAAAATCGGACAGGCTGAGCTCCCGTCCATATGTCTCGGGTAGAGGCAGGCGTCACCAACATGTCCTACAGAGGTCAGGGGTCACCAACATGTCCTACAGAGGTCAGGGGTCACCAACATGTCCGTACACGGACAAGCGTGTCCGTGGCAAAGACTCGGTCTTGTCCGTGGCACATTTTAGATTTTCTTTTTCACACAGCTGATCAGACCCAATTACTGAATGTCAAGTCTTCAGGTTTTCTTCAAAAATATGTATACCACTTATTTACTACAACACTATGGCATATTAGGGGTCCAACTAAGTCGTTCTCACATTTTTATTTTTGCAAGGACCCCCTTAAAGGTATATTCAGTGATTTGACTTAATCTAAATATCACTTATTTTTTATTTTTTTCTGGATAATCCTCCCTACTATAGAGTGTGCTGACCATATAAGGAGTTCCTCCCTGTCCCCAGTGAGCCCCTGGGGTAAAAAAAACCCTAGTTTCAGTTTTGGTGGCGGGTGGCAAAGCCTTCATCCAATCAGGATGAGAGGGGCCTTCCTCCAATCATGATCGAGTGGGGGCGGGCCTTGGTGCACATGCTGTTGGCCTGTTGCACTTCCCCCCACTGTAGAGCGTGCATGTGCACATTGTGTTACCGGGGCGGACTGGGTGGTTTTCCAAATCACTCAAATCACTGAATGCTCCTTTAACTCTGAGAGTGTACAAATGGAACCAAATGGACCATGCATGGTCCATTTGGTTCCATTTGTACACTCTCAGAGTTACAGACCCTGTTATGGTAATTCAGCGCTAGTGCTTTGTGTTTTCTGGTAGTATTGCCCACTCGTTTTCTTTTTATGGAGTGTGGAATTTTTTTTGTTTTTACAAAGAAAGTCCACTGGGCCCCATACAGCAGTACCGACTCCACTGTAGCCAGGATCAGCCCCCTCCTCTTCAGTTTCTCTCCCTGTGCCACTCAGATCTACACTCTCCACATGCCCTGCAGGGCGTTCCAGGCAAAGTGTCCTCCGGACAAAAATCTGAGGTACTACATTTCTTGTTATTACTTCTCGGCTCCACTTGAGAATGTACAGAATGGAACGCCGTGCGCTTGTTGAAGAGAGCGATTGATTGTTAGTCTACCCATGTGTTCTCCGCTCCACGAGAGGCTTCATTACCATGGAAACAGTGCGGACACGCACGCACGCACGCACGCACACACGCACACACGCACACACACATAGCGAGCTGGATCAACCTTATTTTTTTGTCACCGTGGAGCTCCCGTTCTCGGCTGTCACGATTCGTGTAACCTTTTGAGCAACAGCAGGGCTACCGAAACGAGGAGCATTCCTATAACGAGGTGTCGGGTAACAGGAAGGTTCTTTTCAAACGAGACACATCTGCCGGAGTGATTGGTAACGGCTTTTTGGCTGAGGTTTTAGCCCCTTTGCAGTGTTGATTTTGTCGACTAAAAATATGCCGACAACTATTTTTCCACAGACAAAAACTAAATAAAAACTAAGCTACGATAACTAAAAGTAAGACTATTGACAATTTCGTCAACAAATTAAGACTAGGGAGAAGAGATCCAGTAGATCCAGTAACTAAAAGACAATTAATTACGATGCCATCAAAGCAACACAATACATTAGTCCAGGGGTTCTCAACCCGTGGGTCGCGACCCCTCGGGGGGTCGCCAAATTATTTTGGGGGGTCCCCAAATAATACAAAAAAAAAATCATCTGTAGATTTAGTCGACTAAAATCGTATGACATCTAGTCGACTAATACTTGGCCGAAACAAAAACTTTTCAGATGACTAAAAATATATGACCATTTGCTGTCAAAGTCAACACTGGCGACGGCTTCCGGCTACCGGCTTCCTTCCCGCTCAAAAAACACCTGACAGTTTTAGCCTGCGAAGCCACGGGTCGATTTATCCACTCGGAGTGTTGTACCCTGAAACATGAACTTTAGTTCAACATTTTGAATGTTGATTTTGAACTGTGAACTGAACTAGTTCATGTAGAAAGTGAACTTTCCCAACACTGCGGAGATGGATGCTTCTCCTAATTAATATCGAAACAATAAAAAAATAAAAAATAAAAGGAGAAAAACAATAAAAATACACATTGGCCCACAGCAGGTCAGCTCTGTATCGTTGGCGGTTCATTGTATCTGAATGAATTATTACTGTGGTTTAGGATGAATTATTAATCGTGAGACTGCTTCGTTGCCTCTCGGTATAAACGATGGAGAATAATATATAGTCAGTGGTCGAGGCAGCATAAGAGAATGACTATTATTATTTTATATTCTCTGTGGTTGGACTAACTTCTGCTCTGACATGAACTACTTTATTATTTTATAGTATCCGTTGTTGGACTAACGTTTGTTCTGACATGAACTACTTTATTATTTTATATTATCCGTTGTTGGACTAACGTCTGTTCTGACATGAACTACTTTATTATTTTATAGTATCCGTTGTTGGACTAACGTCTGTTCTGACATGAACTACTTTATTATTTTATATTATCCGTTGTTGGACTAACGTCTGTTCTGACATGAACTACTTTATTATTTTATATTATCCGTTGTTGGACTAACGTCTGTTCTGACATGAACTACTTTATTATTTTATATTATCCGTTGTTGGACTAACGTCTGTTCTGACATGAACTACTTTATTATTTTATATTATCCGTTGTTGGACTAACGTCTGTTCTGACATGAACTACTTTATTATTTTATAGTATCCGTTGTTGGACTAACGTCTGTTCTGACATGAACTACTTTATTATTTTATAGTATCCGTTGTTGGACTAACGTCTGTTCTGACATGAACTGCTTTTACCGTTTCTGCCAAAGTCCAACTCTTTGCTCCGTGAGCTGCATGCGACGGTACCATAGAAGTGTCTATTTGTATGTCTCTAAATGTTTTGATGAATTGAACATGGTGGACCCTGTTGTAAACAAGTGTAATGCTTAATTGGGTCGTCCACTCACAGTTAACAGCCTTTGTATTGAGTTTGTGCTTGAAATGTACTGTAATTCTGCAAACTGTTAATAACATTTTCAAACAATCAATCAATCAATCAATCAAACCTCATCACGGGAAGAAGTACTCTCTGAGTTTTTACTTAATAAGTACTGTAGCAATACCACATTGTAGAAATAATAAAAGGCATGTATTCAAAACGTTACCAGAGTAAAAGTACAATACTTTTGGCATATTTGAATCCATTTAGACCTGTGGCCGATTCTAAAAACAGCGTTTAGATCCTGACTTAAGTTTTCTGAAAAACAAAATACAATAATTGTGATAATGTTCCCATATACTGTACCAACACCTACACACAGAGGTATTCTCGGCTTTAAAGGTATAACTACTTAAGTGAGGAAAGGAACTGGTTGGAATAACGTGTTCCTTCCATGCGCTGCTACGTCCGTCCCCCTGTCAGGTGATAAGAAAGCGGCTTGGACTCCTCATGCATTGAAGGAAGCATGAGCTCACTTCTCTCCCCAGGTTGGCAGAGGGAGAGTAGCGCCCAGGATAACAGTTGAGGCAATTGGCACCGGGTGAAAAAATGGGTTACAAAAGATTGTGTGATACAGATTATAGAAAAAAAAGATATGGTCAAGGCAGTCATGAATTTGAGAGGCGTGAAGTCTGTGCTACCACACACGCTCCTCTGCAGTTATTTTCTTCCATTACACTTTGAGAAGGAGAAGGGTGCAGTTCAGGTCAGTGTGTGTGTGCGTGCACTGTGTAGACATCACTCTATACTAGGCACGGGTGCCAGCCCAACATTGGCACAGCGGATCACTGATCACTGGCACACTGGCATACATTTGAGACAGACTTTTTCTTTACAATATATATATGTATATATATATATATATATATATATATATATATATATGAGACGAAAAAGGACTCCTGCACATCCAACAAGACCCGTGGGAGGTGCAAGTCTAGTTAGCAGGCATAGACTAGTTAGCAGGCGTTTCGCCGTGAGCTTCGTCAGGTGCTATAGCACCTGACGAAGCTCACGGCGAAATGCGTCGTGCTAATAAATAAGTTGATGCAGTAAGTTGTCCGTCTTTGTTCCCTGGAGTGTGCAGTCCCTTCCTTGGAAGGTTTTTCCCTTTTTGATATATATATATATATATATATATATATATATATATAGGCCTATATTTAAAAAACAGTTAAATCACATCTGTATGCAAATCCTGCACATATATCTACATTCATTCTTCTTTTTTTTAGCGCGGCACTCTGAGCTTCTAGATCTGCTAACTTCTAGATCTGCTAACTTGAATATATATTATATGGTTACAGAGCAAGTTTTTAACTCACATCTTTGCTACTGGGAGGGTCCCTGGAACAACATATTTTCAGATGGGGGTCGGCGGCAAATGTCATATTTGGGGTCCATGAATATGTTTGAGAACCACTGACATAGAAACAATAAAGTACTACATCATATCATATCATGAGGCCTCAGTCAGAGCACCTGATTGGCTCATATCAATCTGTCTAATCAAAGACTCAGATCACCTGATTGGCTCATATCAATATGTCCAATCAAAGACTCATAGCACCTGATTGGCTCATATCAATATGTCCAATCAAAGACTCAGAGCACCTGATTGGCTCATATCAATATGTCCAATCAAAGACTCTGATCACCTGATTGGCTCATATCAATATGTCCAATCAAAGACTCATAGCACCTGATTGGCTCATATCAATATGTCCAATGAAAGACTCAGAGCACCTGATTGGCTCATATCAATCTGCACTGCTTGGATTTTGTGCCGTATCCAACATGGCAGCCATGCAAACACACACACACACACACACACACACACACACACACACACACACACACACACACACACACACACACACACACACACACACACACACACAACGTAATGTTACACGTTGCTCTGAATAATGTTTTTGAAAACTTTCGAAGCGAGAAATACATAATGCACTACGAGTGTGCGGCCTTTTCTTTAGCCCGTAGACGTATTTATTCACCAAGGTTAACAGCATCCAACGACAGATATAGGCTCTAATTCGCACACTATTTCTGAGGTGAAAAAAAAGGGCAAACAGTATCTTAACTCAAGTACACATTTTACTGGTGGTCCACTCATTACGAGGATTATCGTTACTTTGACTTTGAAGTACTGGTGGGTGCTGGGACCATTATTGACCGAACGGAAAGTTCCTCCCTGATTGTCACCCTGTCCTCTACATACACCCCCCCCCCCCCCCCCCCCCCCACACACACACACACACACACACACACACACACACACACAGAGAGCTCTGTCCAATTGCAGTCAATCGGCATTCGGCAGTGACTCTCCATCCATCTCCTCTCCGATTGACCAATATGTGCACTAGGAACCTTGTGAAACCGACAGTGAAAGCTAATGATATCCCTTGGGGGCAGAGTCCAGCAGAGCCGTCCATGAATATTTCATCTTAGCGCTGCAGACTACACCCATTAAAAGTTTAAGAGGATGTTTGTGGTGTGTGTTCGGGATGAGAGAGAGAGAACGTACTGGGAAAAGAAGCAGGTTTGTTGTGTACGAATTAACCCATTTAGGCCTGACGTCGAAATTTAAAAAAATGTCTTCTAAATCCTGACAGTTTTCGGAAAAAAACCTCATGTTTCTATGTCAGTGGTTCTCAATATTTCATGTCAAGGACCCCAAAAATTATATGTAATTGGCCACCGACCCCCATCTGAAAATATGTAGTTCCAGGGACCCCTCAGAAGCAAAGATGTGCGCCACATTTTCACGACTTTTCTAAAATAGCAGAACTACAAGCTCGTAGCGCGCCACTCGGTGGCGCGCTATGAGCTTGTAGATCTGCTATTTTTCAATAGCTAAAGTATGACACAATGCTTTAAAACACCAAAATGGGTTCCCGCCCAAAATGGGTTAAATGAAACGAAAAGGGGGGGAAAAGTTGGTGCTGATTTGATTTAGTGCTTACTTTGGAGGTTTGTTCACTCGATGCACCCTGCGATGCGTGCAGTTTCTCTTCAGCTCTCTAACTAGCTTGTTCTTTTCCTCTGATGTCGTTCCGTATCAAAGAGACAGAGGAGAGCGAGAGAGAGAGAGATAAAAACCACAACACTTCTAGTATTGTATTTCGAACAGGTTTGTAGCTGCTGCCGGTGAGAGACGACCAGCTTAGAGAGGCGCTCGCTTGTGTTGACTCATCCTTTGCTGCTGAGACGCAGTCGGGGGGGAAATGAAAACATTTTGCTTTTGCACGGAAGCCGAATGAGAATTATATCAGGAAATGAAAAAGGTCCTCCAGCGACGCATGCAGTCGGGGGAAAATAAAAACATGTTGCTTTTGCACGCAAGCTGAATGAGAATTATAAATGGAAAGGCTCCAAAACACCAAGGATTCATGTCTTTAAATAAATCACAGATTACGCAACGGCATACATAATACCCATAGGACCATGTGCTGTACATTGATAAGATCAAAGGCTGTGTGTTCTGTAGCTTCCCCACACACCTGTCTTCAATGATTTAAACTATATGTTCTGTAGCTTCCTGCCCAACACGCCTGTCTTCAATGATTTAAACTACATGTTCTGTAGCTTCCTGCCCCACACGCCTGTCTTCAATGATTTAAACTATATGTTCAGTAGCTTCCTTCCCCACACCTGTCTTCAATGATTTAAACTATAATGTTCAGTATAGCTTCCTTCCCCACACACCTGTCTTCAATGATTTGAACTATATGTTCTGTAGCTTCCTTCCCCACACACCTGTCTTCAATGATTTGAACTATTATGACAACCAAAGCACATACATAGTCTACTTTGGTCAGCTCAACACACAGCACAGTATCTATGAAGCAATGTGTTTCACCGTGCAACACAGAACAGTAGATTCAGAATCTGATTTATTTAATTGCCCAGGTGAGGTCGGTGTGTTGAATTATACTGAAATTACAAACACATGAACCCTTTACTGGCCATGTCATAATAGACGCGTCCCAACAGGGATCCGCTCGTACAGTAATTCCAACAGCGCTTTAGTTCGACAACGTGTCTTCACGTGCGGTTAGGGTTACAGGGACAGGGTTAGTGATGGGGCGAGTCGGACCAACGCGCCGTCGGAATAATGGCGCACAGCGTGCCGTGTCGTGAGCTTGTAGATCGGCTTTTTTCAGTGGAGAGACGTGCCGTTAAGGGACAAATAGCCAGCCGCCAAGTACAGTTCTCTATGGGACCACGATCAAAGACGTATACATAGGGGTTAAGTGGTTACCAATATTTTATACATTCCCAAAAATGTAGTCTTGCGTTGACAGACTGTTGCCTCCTGGAATTTCCGAATGCTTCCGTCATACAGTCTGGACTGAGCACGGAAGGTCTGATCGGGAGCAGTTTAGTGAAGCCTCCACCCCACTTCCGTTTCGTCTTTACAGTCGCCCAAATTTATCCTAATATAAATAAGCATATATAGCTTGGTGCTTAGCAGAAATGGATATTAAAAGAATACATGTAATGTTCGTGAACGGAAATGGCAGCTTCCTTGCTCGTATTTCGGTGTACCAGTCTCTATAATAGCATTCGTAGATTGTGGAATAGTTGTCTGGCTACAAAAGACTACCAATTTACAATTTACAATTTAGGCATTTAGCAGACGCTCTTAATCCAGAGCGACTTACATTAAGTAATAACAAAAGCATGGCATACATCACATACATAAAAAGTAGTTATCATGAATCATGCGTAAACTAAGAACGTAACAGTGGAGTATCTATGTTAACTATACATACTATACTATATAATATATTATACATGTGTACTATAAAGTGCTATGACTGCATAAAGTGCAATTCTAGAGCTGTCTACGTAACAAGCTATAAGTCTGTTTAAAATACTATCTAAGTCTACATAATGTGCTATCTAAGGGGCTAGGCTAGGGCAAGTGCTACGGGCCATGGTGGAGTCTGAAGAGGTGGGTTTTCAGACTACGGTGGAAGATTGGGAGTGAGGCTGCAGTTCTGACTGTGATGGGAAGTGCATTCCATAGTTTTGGAGCCAGAAGGGAGAAGAGTTTGGGACGTGTGGAGCGTTGTCCCGGCGTTTTTAGTGAAGGTACCTCCTACCAAAACCATAGGTGCTGGACAGACATACGTACAATGAGAAAGGAAGGCAGTCCGCATTTTTTTTCTGGACACTCTTCGTGTATGATGGAAGTGGGGAATTAAAACGATAGAAACAACAAACATAAAAGATTGGAATTTGGCGATACAAGGTTTATGCCTGAATGAGGATAGCAGGGGAGTGGATCGTACGGCATGCGTGTGTGTGTGCGTGCGTGCGTGCGTGCACATACTTGGATGCAGTGAAATGTCAGATGCATTAGTGTCTTCTCCACTTCAAGGAGGACCATGCAGTAGACTAATGCAATCGGGGTTAGCTGCCCACCCATTATCCCAGGGCAGGCCAGGACTGTGATGGTGCGCGCGCGTGTGTGTGTGTGTGTGTGTGTGTGTGTGTGTGTGTGTGTGTGTGGGGGGGGGGGGGGGGGGGGGGGGGGGGTACAGCCACTATTGATTTCTTTGTGAATTTCCCCATTCCTTCTCTCTCTCTCTCTCTCTCTCTCTCTCTCTCATCTCATCTAATCTCTCTTGGCCGTGTTTGGGCGAATCTTTCTCCATTGGTTCATGCCAGAGTCAAGTGGAAATGGGATACAGTTTGTTTCTATTTGATCACAAACACCACATGTAAGCAAATTTGAAGGCTAAAAAAAGAGAAAAAAAACCTCTCCCTGGAATTGATTGAAGCCAGCTGCCAACAGAATGTTTTCATCCATCCCTCCTTAGAACTGTGAGAAATAAAACCTGAATGTAGTACACACATTTAATGATAGCAAAGGGGATCGCTGACATCTTTTTTTTTTTGTCTCTTCTCTCTAAATCTACGGCGCTCTCCATGGTTTTGATCAAAGCGGTCAATGTTCTGCCTTCATTTCTGACTTTATTGGAATATAAAGAGAGACTTTAGATTTGACAGCGTGAGGTAGTAACGGAAGATTATGCCTTCCGGTTTTTCAGAGTAAAATCTGCCTCATCTGTGTGGCACTATAGCACCATTATTTTTGAAAAATCCCGGAATACCGGAATTACCTAAAACATTTTTGTGAGATTACAACCAGGCTAGAATTAGAATACATTGATTGATTGATTGATTGATTGATTGATTGATTGAAGTATGTATTAACAGTTTGCATTCCAAGCACAACAATACAAAAACTGTTAACTGTGAGTGGATGACACCATAAAGCATTATTACACTTACAGGGGTTACAAGATTAATACTGGATAGGTTGTCTGCTTTTACTCGGAGGTGCTAGTTTATGTGTCAATATTTGGCTCCGGCTACCAGGTGTGACTTCACACACAGAATCAGCCATGCATCCTCCCACCAAAAGAAAATTGTCACTTTAGCCATCCAACTAATATTAGCTTTGCTATTTGCATTTGCATTACATTACCACATTAGCAGTACAATTACAATTTATGTGCTCAACATTATAGCAGCAAAATCAGATTTGACCAGTTTTAAGTATATTATTTTAAGTATACAATGAAATTAATGAACCATTGTAAAGAGCTTTGAGTAATAGAAAAGCGCTATAATTTTTTTTTTAAAAGTACAAAACGTACAGTTTTGGAGATACAAGGTTTTTTTTCCACGCAGCCCGCAGCGACAGACATCCAGAATAGAACAGAGCAGCTAGGAATGGCACTCCTGTGTGTGTGGGTGTGTGTGTGTGCGTGTGTGTGCGTGCGTGCGTGCCTGCGTGCGTGCGTGCGTGCGTGCGTGCGTGCGTGCGTGCGTGCATGCGTGCGTGCGTGCATGCGCGTGCGTTGCTCCCCTGCCTCTGTGTGTGTGTGCGCGTGCAATGTGGTGCTCTCATGCCTGCGCTCATGCCTCTGGGTGCTGTGGAGGATCAGGCTGCCTTGCCCCTTTCCTCTCCACTCCGGAGGTGATAAATATAATTGCAGCATTATGGAATCTCCCCCGGGGCCTCAGCTCGGTGGGGCTGGGGGGGGGGTGGTGGTGTGTGGGGGGGGGGGGGGAAGCATTAGGTGTGGCTAGTAGGTGGTTGGAGGCTGTGGGAAAGGAGGGGTAGGGTAGGGGGAGAATGTGGTGGTGGTTCGGTGAGGGAATGAGGGCCTCGTGGGTGGAGGGCAGGCTGGGGGGGGGGGGGATCTACAAGCTCACACACAGAGGCTCACAACAAGCTCATGAGACACGTTGTGTGAGCTTGTAGATCGGCAAGATTTGGGTGTAGAAGTAGAGCAGTGGTTTTCAACCATGTGCATGGTGCGGGGACCACCGGTGGTTCTTGAGGGGGCTCCAGGAGGTCCCCTGCATGGCGGAGAGGTTAATATTGTAACCATTTCATTTTACGCTCTCAAGAGTTGAATTGCTGTTAAACAGCTGCATTACTTAATTTACAAGTAGTGACAAGTAGTGTTTGGGAACCGGTGCACTATATAGCAAAGCCCTGACCAGAGTCCCCTAACTATAATAGTCCGCAGCCCTTACCATAGTGCTTGCTCTATAGCCTTGTACAGGCGTATGCAAAGGCTCAACATATATAATTTAGATTATTGGTTCCCAAAGTGGGGTCCATGAGGGAGTTCCAGGGGGTCCCCCAGCTAAATGATAGTTTGGAACCAAATGAACCGTTATGGGTCTGTAACTCTGAGAGTGTACAAACGGAACCAAACGGACCCTAACGGGTCCGTTTGGTTCCATTTGTAGTTAAATTAACATTTAACTTGCAGGTCCGTTTGGTTCCATTTGTAGTTAAATTCACATTGATTTTACAATATAAATTATAATATAAATAAATATAAATAATAATAATTAAAAAAATAAATAATAATAAAAAATATATAAATACAATATAAATATGAATTCCATTTGTAGTTAAATTAACATTGATTTTACAATATAAATTGGGGGTCCCACAGATAGAAATGCCATTAAATGGGGGTCCGTAGACTAATGCATGTCAAACTGGGGGTCATATCTGGCATATCTCTTGAAATGGGGGTCCGCGGGGATAATTAGTGTCAACTTGGGGGTCCTTGTCATGAAAAAGTTTGGGAACCACTGATTTAGATACGTAGTACGTAGACATAGTGTATACGCATAGTTTCATTGTATAGAGATATTCTACTGTTAGATGGATGTTAGACTTTTAGTTTGCTTATATGATTTTTTTTTAAATGTAACATATTTTGGGGGGTTTTCTGCCTTTAGGCGAAAGTATACTGACAGGAAATGGGCAGAGAGATTGGGGGTGGGGGAGACACAAAGGCCGTCGGGAGCGGGAGTCGAACCCGCGGCACGCCGTCCAGCTGGCTCGGCAGCCTGGGTGCCCAGACAGTTGAGCTAACCGTCCGGGGCCTTCCTTATGATTCTTGATGACATGTATTTGATGTATCACCATGTGGTGTTCTTGTTTACTGTAAATCACTCTGGATTAAGAGCATCTGCTAAATGCCTCCATTGTAATCGTAAGGTTAAAGAGGTTAAGTGTCTAATGGAGATGCACCATAGGTACAGGTACATGCTCGGGCCTTCTGTGTTGGCACCGGGCCGTGTTACACAGCTGGCTCATTGCTAATTCATGTAAATCATGGGTATTAATAGAGTGCTTTGGCCAGCATGTGAGAAATAATGCCAAGGTTATCCGCGTGTGGCTCCTAGCAGGGTACTGTGCATATCTCACTGAGGAATATCTCTCATACATATAGGCAGTAGGTATAGGCTCCATGTTTGATTCATTGGTGTGCCTGTGAACATAATTCCCATTATTGTTATTTCATCAGAGATATACGAATCCTCCCAATCTATACCGAGGACAGGTTTATATAGCGGTATAGGAGGCAGATCGTTGAGGTAATAAGTAGGAGGTGCACGATTATGAAATTATGACTGATATCCGATCTCCGATTATTTGCAGTGTCCGATACCGATTCTTACCGATTCCGATATTATGCAGAGGACCACAAGGCACCGCTAGAATACATTTTAGTCGACCAAATCCCCTGGAGAGCGCTGTTGTACACACTAACAGCACAGCGAGGACGATTGGTTTTAGTGGTTTTAGTGTTTTTCATGTTTTTCGGGGACAAGCACAATATCTCCTAAGTATCGTCCAGGCTGGAGCTGCAGCCACAATAACAACATCTCTCCATTTATACTTTAGTTTCGGGCTTATATTAAGGGGGGATTACAGCAGCTGTTCCCAATTGTCTTTTAGCTGAAGCTTTGTCTCACAACCGGCGAGGAAAAAAACAATTCTAATTGATCTGCAGTTTGCAGAGTTGTGTGAGCAGAAGGCCCACAGAGGTTTTGGCAGCATCCATTTAGCGATGTGATGCCTTTAAATATGTGTTACGGTAAACACAGGACGTGTGCAATGCCAGCTAAAAAGGTGTTTATATCAAAGTAATGAGCCTGAGGAGACCGGGCAATTAAGACCGGGAGTTTCTTTCCCCGTTTCTCTATCTATTACGGGAGACACCGAACTGAAAGGTTATCTGGTAAATGAGAGTGAGAGAGAGAGAGAGAGAGAGAGAGAGAGAGAGAGAGAGAGAGAGCTGGGAATTGGTAGGAATTATAATTGGTTTGGATAGAGCACGGCTGTTGACTCAGGACGGCTGCACGTTGCTTTGGATAAAGACCTCGTTAGTAGACCTATGACACACAGTCTGGTCTGTTTGCCCAAACTGCTTCAAAAGGTTATGTTGCTCTGTAACCCCATACGCTGTATAATGGTGGAAGACACTTTGGTTTATTATCATGTGTGTCTACATTTGGCAGAGAGAGAAAGAGAGAGAGACAGAGAGTCATCGCGCGGCCGGCCATTGCCGACCATTATAGGCCTAATAATCTAAATCTACTAACTAAAGTTTTCAAATAATTGTAGTGGAGTAAAGAGTACAATATATGCCTCCGAGATGTAGTGGGGTAGAAATAATAAGTACAGAAAATTGGAAATACTCCAGTGAAGTGAAATTGCCTCCAAATTGCATTACTTGACAGTGCAGTACTTCAGTAAATGTACTTAGTTACTTAACACCTTTGCTAGTCTCTGTCTATGCGCTCAGACAGAGTGCGCTAGGCTAGCCGGCTAGCATCTAAAAAACACCTTGCTAGTCTCTGTCTATGCGCTCAGACAGAGTGTGCTAGGCTAGCCGGCTAACATCTAAAAAACACCTTGCTAGTCTCTGTCTATGCACTCAGACAGAGTGTGCTAGGCTAGCCGGCTAACATCTAAAAAACACCTTGCTAGTCTCTGTCTATGCGCTCAGACAGAGTGCGCTAAGCTAGCCGGCTAACATCTAAAAAACACCTTGCTAGTCTCTGTCTATGCGCTCAGACAGAGTGCGCTAGGCTAGCCGGCTAGCATCTAAAAAACACCTTGCTAGTCTCTGTCTATATGCGCTCAGACAGAGTGCGCTAGGCTAGCCGGGTAACATCTAAAAAACATGACCTTAAACAACTTGACAGCCGCAAATGAGCTCATTTTACAGCCTGTAGTTTTTCGCAGCTCAGACGGACATGGATTATGGAAAGTCTAAAAATACCTGAATCAATGTTTCCTCAAGGACAACGCGGCCACCGAGCAGGTGAATTATCTAATAAGCAATTAGTGACACGCGGAAGCAAATCACTAGCTTTCATCCTGTACAAACTAATTAGAGGCTGTGTGACTGTCTGGAAAATGATTACGTTTAATCACCTCTGTCTGTCGAGGCGTTGATTTCGCGTTGATTTCGTCGTCTAATCCTATGACAACAAATGTTCGTCGACTACCTTTTTTCACTGACGAAATCTGAATGGAAACTAAATGAAAACGAAGCTATGATGACTTAATCTAAGACTAAATATATTGACAATTTCGTCAACAAATAAAAACTAGACTAAAATGTTAGGAAGGAAGGGACTAGTGGACAAGAGATCCAGTAGGCCTATAAGTCATTTTACACTTGGTTGCATGCTGAAAATAGCCGATCTACAAGCTCACAGCACGTCGTAGCGCGATGCGAGCTTGTGAGCTTGCAAATCGGCTATTTCCAGCAAGTGTAAAATCAGTCATTTTGACTCCATCAAGGAAGGCAAAACACATTTTAGTCGACTACATGGGCGGCTGTGGCTCAGGAGGTAGAGCAGGTCGTCCAATGATCCCTGGGTCGACGGTTCGAATCCCAGCTCCTCCTGTCCACATGTCGAAGTGTCTTGGGCAAGACATTGAACCCTACATTGCCTCCAATGAGTTGGTCGGTGTGAGCTTGCCACCATTGGTGTGTGAATGTGGGAAGTGAGGACGCTGGTGTCGACTGTTCGCCGCTTCACCTCCCAATGTATGAATGAATGAACCATTGTGAAGCGCCTTGAGCACTTGGAAAAGCGCTATAAAAATGCAATTCATTATTACATCAACTGTAGATTTAGTCGACTAAAATATATTTAGTTGACTAAAACAAGACTAACACTGACATTCCAGGTGATTTAAAATGTGTTGGAATTGTGTGTGTGTGTGTGTGTGTGTGTGTGTGTGTGTGTGTGTGTGTGTGTGTGTGTGTGTGTGTGTGTGTGTGTGCGTGTGTGTGTGTGTGTGTGTGTGCGTGACAGAGGCTTATAACCGCCTTTCTGAAATCGCAATTTTCGACCTGTTTGAAACATTTTCGAAAAACGCTCCATTACTATGATCATTTTCAATACGTTGGCACAACACATTGTCATGTTATCTGCATTTCGATTGGTTCTCTGACTGTGCCCAGCGGTGACAGGTTGTTGATGATAGCTTTAAATAAATCTGACAGGAGGGTTGGATTAGTGAAGTGATTTCCCTCTGAATTAGACTGAATAGGAGACGTAGTACTGGTGTATACTGTTCGACATGTCGTCTGCCGTTCCTCTTCGGTGCTTTGTGTTTGTTGTTAATGCAAATAGAGTCTTCCTTCCGCTCCGCTCGCGGCTTCCAGCTGATAAGTAACGTGCCTCGATGCAAATGCACCAGGCATGAAGCTATTATGGTACGCACGCATCTATTTGTTTGGCAAAGAAAACACAGAGCCTATAGCGTAGAGTGTGACGGAGGTGCCAACATCCACCCTCCACTATTTAACTTTCTGTTTGAGTGTCTGCCACTTCCATATGCTTGTGATTTCCATGAAAAAAAAGATCAGCTATTGTGCACTTCAGGCTTTGCGCTTTGTGTGCGTGTGCGTGTGTGTGTGTGTGTGTGTGTGTGTGTGTGTGTGTGTGTGTTTGTGTTTGTGTCTGTGTGTGCGTCTCTCATCCCGCAGAGGCCTCATCATCTCTCTCTCTCTCTCTCTCTCTCTCTCTCTCTCTCTCTCTCTCTCTCTCTCTGAAAGGTGGGATCTGCGTCTCTCAGTCAGTGAAGATTCCTCTCAACTCCAAACAGGAGGATTACGACAGAGCCGTCCAACAGCTGCTGGAGACGCCCAGCTCCAGGGCCGTCATCGTGTTCGCCAGCGAGGAAGACATAAGGTGAGGAAGACACATGGTGAGGAAGACACATCACAGTGATGTTAATGAGGAAGACATACAGTGAGGAAGACATACAGTGAGAAGACATAAGGTGAGGAAGACATACAGTGAGGAAGACATGAAGTGAGGAAGACATACAGTGAGGAAGACATAAGGTGAGGAAGACATACAGTGAGGAAGACATACGGTGAGGAAGACATACAGTGAGGAAGACATACAGTGAGGAAGACATACGGTGAGGAAGACATACAGTGAGGAAGACATACAGTGATGAAGACATGAGGTGAGGAAGACATACAGTGAGGAAGACACAAGGTGATGAAGACATACAGTGAGGAATACATACGGTGAGGAAGACATACAGTGAGGAAGACATACAATGAGGAAGACATACGGTGAGGAAGACATACAGTGAGGAAGACATACAGTGAGGAAGACATACAGTGAGGAAGACATACGGTGAGGAAGACATACGGTGAGGAAGACATACGTGAGGAAGACATACGGTGAGGAAGACATACAGTGAGGAAGACATGAGGTGAGGAAGACATACAGTGAGGAATACATAAGGTGAGGAAGACATACGGTGAGGAAGACATACGGTGAGGAAGACATACAGTGAGGAAGACATACGGCGAGGAAGACATACAGTGAGGAAGACATACAGTGAGGAAGACATACGGTGAGGAAGACATACAGTGAGGAAGACATACAGTGAGGAAGACATACGGTGATGAAGACACATCACAGCTATGTTAGTGAGGAAGACATATGGTGAGGAAGACACATCACAGTGATGTTAGTGAGGAAGACATACGGTGAGGAAGACATACGGTGAGGAAGACATACAGTGAGGAAGACATACGGTGAGGAAGTCACATCCTCAAGGGCTGGATCTTCTCGCAGCTCCTTTCACACACAGCGACCAAAAACTCCAAACGCCAAAAAATGCTCTCCAACAGCATAATCGGAGCAAATAAGGTGCAGTGTGTAGGAGCCATTACTCTTATGGCTCTGGTCGTGGCTGTCATCAAGCACCTCTCCAGTTTCACTGTCGTCGACGGCAGTGAAACTCTGCTGTCGAGAGGCGGCTGGATGATGACTCGTCACGTTGAGGTCTTTACTCTGAGAGCCTCGCTGGAAGCGCGAGGACAGATTTACCACGCGTTGCAGCACGCACGCGCGCACGCACGCACGTACGCACACACGCACGCACGCACGCACGCACGCACGCGCCACACGTCTCCACCGAACAAAAAAAGCATGTCTCGGAGGTGAACAGGGAATACAGATGACAACACAGAGCGGGGAGAGATATTGTTTCATTTACCCCCCAACCCCGCGCACGCACGCGCACGCACACACACACACACACACACACGCACACGCACACACACACACACACCCACACACACACACACACACACACACACGCAGATATTGTTTCATTTACGACGCCCCGCAGGGGAGAACGTAGGCGTAAAAGCAACACAGAATCAAACATTAGTTTTAATTCTCATGCAGAGGAAGACACATCATAGTCGACCGGGACACTTATACACCGTACAGTAACAGTACAGTACATAATATCCATATCTGTCACGCATGGATATTATGGAAATATAGACACATTCTGTACACTGGGAGACTTATACACTAACACCAACAGTATACACTGTCAGATATGGATATTATTGAAATAAAAGACACATTCTGTATTCTGGGAGTCTTCTACACCAACACCAACAGTATACTGGGGAAATACGTATACTGTCAGATATGGATATTATGGAAATAAAGCACATGGCCTCAGCCATGGCCTCGAACCAAACATATATATATACGCTATATGTAAATGTGTTTGTGTGATGGGCCGTGAAGCGTAACAACTAGCGCTCACATAACAACAACACAGGCACAGTGTTCATGACAGGTTTACACGATCGACGCAGGAAGTCAGACCATCTGTTTAGAGGCTCGCTCACCTTTTAGTTTTAGTTTTTTTTAACCCATTTAGGCCCTGACGTCGATATTTAAAAAAAATGTCTTCTAGATTCTGACGGTTTTCTGAAATACCTCATGTTTCTGTAGTATCAGTGGTGATAAAATATATGTAATTGGCCGCCGACCACCATCTGAATATATGTTGTTCCAGGGACGCCCCCCCCAGAAGCAAAGATTTGAGTTCAAACCGTTTGCTCTGAAAGAATATATATTCAAAGATTTGCACCACATTTTCACGACTTTTCAAAAATAGCAGACCTACAAGCTCGTAGCGCGCCACTCGGTGGCGCGCTATGAGCTTGTAGATCTGCTATTTTTCAATAGCTACATTATAACAATGTTTAAAACACCAAAAGGGGTTCCCGCCCAAAATGGGTTAAAATAAACTAAGCTACATTGATCACCTGCACCATCTGCACAGTAAAATGTCACAGCCGTGATTACATTACAGTCGCCGCACTACAGCCCCTCCTCTGTGTTTATGGAAAGCTCTCTCTGTGCAGTATGACGTAAAACTGTTTAGTTTTTTTTATTAACAAAGTCACAAAACATTCTGAATAAAGTCTTTCGTTAAAATGCGATCTGTAATCTGGATCATCTAACATCATCTTTTTTCATATCCATTATTCCGTTATTTATTCAGCATTTGAGCCACGGACCACCATTTTGATGACATTCAGCCTTTCAGAACCAAAACTAAAGTTTTCTTTTGGTTTTTGTTCCATGCTTTACACTACAGTATATAGTTGTTGGTACCATTAGGAGAGATAACATCAGGCAAACGTTGATCAAATTAATTTATAACTATATAAGATAACTCTGTATAAGAACTAAATTCTTATACATTCTCTAATGGACCTTCCGGTAAGCGCCACCCCGCTCCCGCCCCTCCCCCGTTACTGGGAGGGTGAATGAGTGGCCGCCGCCTCCTCCACCTCCATATTGTAAACATTGACATGTGTGACCAGATTTGACTGAGAGACTGCCATCACGCAAATTCCATTTTTTTTTTTTTTTTTTCAAAATGAGTTAATAGCACAGGCAGACTCTTCACATACTAGAGCATGTCTGAAATAAGTGTCAGAGCTGAAATCGACATGTAAATATGAAATAAATGCTTAAACATGTAGCTAGGTGTAATGTTAGAGTCCACAGAAGTGAACCTTTCAAGCCTGTTTTCTCAACTCGCTGTTTCTCTGCAAGACATAACTATGAGCCATATCTCCAAAACTGGTGGGTCAAACTGAACAACCAATACGTCAATTTGAAGCTATGATTCCCTGCTTTCATATGACATGAAAAAACGAAAAAATAAATAAAAATCCAATGGCAGTCTCTCAGTCAAATTTGGTCACATGTGCATGTGCGCACCTGCGGGAAAAGGAATAAAAATAAAATGCCCCAAACGTTCTGGGTATACCTATGAAGCACCGTTGCAGGACGCCCAACAGCAACGTTTCACCATGGCGTCATTATAGTATGGATGTTCTTGATATGAATACTTCATAACGCGGTCCTCAGTGTAGGAGCAGCAAGCGTGTCCTTACAGTAACGGGGGAGGGGCGGGAGCGGGGGTGGCGCTTACCGAAAGGTCCATTGCGTAGGCTTTTTAAATGTTCTTTTTTTCTGAAAAACCTCATTTCTATATCAGTGGTTCTCAATATTTCATGTCAAGGACCCCCAAAAATTATCTGTAATTGGCCACCAACCCCCATCTGAAAATATGTTGTTCCAGGGACCTCCCCAGAAGCAAAGATTTGAGTTAAAAAACATTTGCTCTGAAATAATATATATTCAAAGATTTGCGCCACGTTTTCACGATTTAAAAAAAATAGAAGACCTACAAGTTCATGGCGCGGCACTCGCCGCTATGAGCTATGAGCTTGTAGATCTGCTATTTTTCAATAGCTAAAGCATAACGCTTAAAACACCAAAAGGGGTTCCCGCCCAAAATGGGTTAAGTAATGCAGATGTTTAACAATCACTTTGGGGTCCATTTGGTTTCATGTTTACACTCACTGATTGACACATTCCAGGGGGGGTCCTCATTGCCCCCCTCAGTGATTGACACTAGGGCATTAAGCAACTAGTCGACTACTAATCGACCACTAATCGACCTTGTTGGTACTAGTTGACTAGTTGATAAAAATACATTTAAAAAAAGTGTATTTTTTTCCCCCGATTTTGTAGGCCTCAAGATCAGGTAGATTATAGTTATAGTCACCAATGTGCACAGTTTTTAAATGTACAAATATGTATTTCCTAGTTTACTAGTCAACTAGTAAAAATGACTAGAAGTGAATGCCCTAATTGACACAAGGGTGATGTCGTTCCAGGGGGCTCCTGAACGCCACCAAGCAGGCCAACCAGGCGGGACACTTCCAGTGGATCGGGTCGGACAGCTGGGGGGCCAAGAGCGGCCCCGTGTGGCAGCTGGAGGAGGTGGCGGCGGGGGCCATCACCATACTGCCCAAACGCTCCTCCATTAAAGGTACATATGTGTATTTCAAGTTTTATCCCCAGGGCAGGCTGTGGCTCAGGAGGTAGAGCAGGTCGTCCAATGATCCATGGGTCAGCGGTTCGAATCCCGGCTCCTCCTGTCTACATATCAAAGTGTCACTGAACCCCAAATTGCTCCCGATGTGCTGGTTGGTACCTTGCGTGGCTTCCGCCGCAACCGGTGTATGATTGGGTGAATGTAATGCTATGTGAAGCGCCTTGAATAAAGGCGCTATATAAATGCACCATTTACCATTTATCCCAAGAATTTGTAAGCCATCATTTTTTTTTTCTTCACCTGATGCCAATTGCCTAAGCTGTATTCCTGCGTGCTACTCTCCCTTCTGCCAACCTGGGGAGAGCTCAGAACGGCGTTCATGCTTCCTTCAATGCATGAGGAGTCTTCTTATCACCTGACAGGGGGGGGAGTTTCCCCGGTTGGACGTACAGTAGTGGGTGGAAGGAACGCGTTATTCCAACCAGTTCCTTTCCCCTCCATCAGGCGGAGCCCCGCCCCCATTCAGAGTAGAACCCAGCCCTTGTTTCACTGGAAATACGTCACCATACAGTTAGGACAGACACACACACACACACACACACACACACACACACACACACACACACACACACACACACACACACACAGACATACGGACACACGGACACACAGACACACGGACACACACACACACCCTGCTCATTACACATTGACTGTGGACTGTTGAACTTGAACGTGTAATTGCCTTACATTTACATGCACACTGTCATTGTGAAAGCACACACACACACACACACACACACACACACACACACACACACACACACACACACACACACACACACACAAGGATGCGACAAAAGGCCACTTTGTAAAGCCCTATTATTGCATTTGCTATACGGTAATTACAAACCTGCCGTTAACAATAGGTTCCTATTTAACGAGGAAGGACTGGTCAGAACAATGTGTTACCAGGGGTGGAGGAATGGTTTTATTCCTCCATGAATCACTGATGGACGTTTAAAAAGAGATGAAATCAGCCACAGGACACTGAGCTTTGTGTTAGTCATCATCACATTCAGCTGTTGGGGGGGGGGGGGGGGGGGGGGGGAGAGAGAGAGAGGGAGAGAGAGAGAGAGCGAGAGAGAGAGGACTTCGAGGCAGCCGCAGGACAATCATTCAGGACGATAAGCCGCCTCTCAAGCTATAAAGACTGCCATATCCTTTTAAAACCGGGAATGCATCTGTGTCGTTTTTTTTTTCCCAGCGTTGGCTATTCAACAATAGCAGATCTACATGCTCACAGTTTGTCACAGTTTGTACTCTCTTGGATATCTTGGAAGTGTGAGAACTAACTGATTTTAAAAGTAAATACAAATTGCAAATGGTGCATTTATATAGCGCCTTTATCCAACGCGCTTTACATAGATTGTGCATTACATTCACCCATTCACACACACATTCATACACCGATGGTGGCGGAAACCATGCAAAGGTACCAACCAGCACATCAGGAGCAATTAGGGGTTCAGTGTCTTGCTCAAGGACACTTCGACACTAACTCTGGGGGAGCCCACAGGGTTCGAACTGACAACCTCTGTTACCATCCAGCCAATCTACCCCTGAGCCACTGCTGCCCTGTAAAAGGCATTCGCATCAGGTCTCGATGGGATATGCACACACTAGTCCTATTGTAGGATTTAATGTCAGTAGACAGAGTTAGACATACAGTGTAATAACGGCATGACCTCACTGTCTAATTCTTACTATCCATAGTAAGTTATACTAACTAATGTGTGGCCTCCCCGTCCAATTCTTAACCCATTTAGACCGTACAACGTGTGGGAACGTCCAACCGACGCATTGCTAGCGCATTTTCATTGATATCAAACGAGAGAAAATATGCGAAGTGAACACGTTGGCGTTCACTTCCCTGTTTACCGTTCACAAAGAAAGGCTTGTATCTCCTAATCTAGGGAGCTCTCCGTGGTTTTGACCAGATGGATATACTATCTTCATTTCTGACTTCAACATGCCTCTCGTTCAAAATATGAACGGGGGATTATTCAGCGACTTTATCGTAATCATAGCCAGGTAAGCAAGCAAAATTATTTCTCCCGTTTTTTGTCCGGAACAGAAGGGGGGGGGGGGGCATATCTGCACGGCACCCCGAGCTGTTATTTTGAAAGAAATCCCAGCGCTGATTGTGTTAAGGGTTTTACTACTATGGTACCAAAAGGATCTTTTACTAAAGGGCATTTCTCTCATTTAAAGGTAAAAGTTTATCTGTAGTAAGTTATATTAACTAATGTGTGGCCTCCCAATTCTATAACTATCGGTATCTGTAAGTTATTGCGACCAAAGGTCACAGTTAACTATGGAATTGCACATTTCCCATCAGTTTGTGTGTTGGTCGGGCACGTGACATCACGTGACATCATCAGGGATGGAGCACGTGACATCACGTGACAGCATCAGAGTTGAAGCTCCCTGATGTCATCAACATTAAGCCCATATATGGAGATCCCTGATGTCATCATATTGGCCAGCAACTCTACATCTGACCTCAAACCCTTAGATCTCCATATATGGAGCTGACCTGTTCTGACATTCCATCCATATGTTGATCCTTCCCCATCCGGATGCATGCACTCAGCCCTCGCCCTCAGTTGTCTTACTGGTACTAACTAATGGGTGGCCGCACTGTCTATAGTTCCTGCTTACTGATGAATGTGTCCCTATAGCAATGACATCAGGGAACGACAGTTTTCTACCTCTGGTCTGCTTTGAGGCAGGTTTCCAGAGAAGAAGAGAAGATATATAACCTCATGATCAGCTCTTTAGCAGTGGCCGGCAAACTGTGTTCTTCTGGATCGGACTAGTGAAATAACCCGGTGAAGGTTGCCGTATATTAGAGAAGTCGATGGGTTGCTCTTCCAAGAGAGATTTTGCGCTCTCATTAGAAGGCGGTGTGCCATCCAGCCGTTTCTCTAATTTATTTGAAAGTGTCCATGTCTCGGAGCCATAGAGTACAATCGGCTCGACGGCCGGCTGAGATGACCAGATCTTATGCAACATGCTCTCAATAGAAGCTTTGCTCGTAGAAAGCTTTGTAGTAGCTGTAACCTTATTGAAAAAAAGGGGGCCATATTGGGTTGAAAAGCTGCAAACCTTTATGGCAACCAGCGTCAGTTGTGGAGCTATTCTTTCATTTAGTGTTCAACCAAACGGACAGCCTCATCATCAACATGAAGAACGTACTGTGAGCTTGTACGGTGCGATCCATGCAGTACATTCTGTCCTGGCTTGTATGATAAATACTACAGTTTGGATGGTGCAGGGACTGAAGTTCCTGCCCACCACCCTGAAGACTGTAGAGGGCTTTGGATCAACAACAATGGGCTCTCAGAAATTGGACCTCTTCCTTACTTCCGTCACACATCGTGGGGCGGCAGTGGCTCAGGAGGTAGAGTGTCCTGTCCTGGCGGTGTGGCAGAGGCTTGTTTATGGATTCTGCCACAAAAGAACAAGGAGGCGCGGCCTTTGCGCTTAGAGGCAGGCCCACGGCCGTCTTGAGTGACAGGCTGTCAGCCAGGCAGAATAAAAGCGTGATGCGTTTTTTAACATAACAGTAGAGTTGTCCAGGCGTTAACGCGAATGGAATGGATGGAAAGGATTTCTTGTATGAGAAGCATTGGTTGGAAGTGACATTACACAAGCGTCCGTTTTTAACGTGTATTAGTTTTAATAGTTATATTAGTTCGTATTTTGAATTTAATTGTGCGTCTATCTGTGTTGTGTTTATAGACTCCTCACTCAAATGTGCACTTGCAGTTTGGGCAACTCGAAAGCAAACTCCACATGCCCCAACATTATATTTGCTACTTACGTTAGCATCGGGTAGCTAGCTGTTGTTGTCACAAGACTCGGTCGCCCGTCTTAGATCATCAGCACCATAATAATCCATCTGTTTCTTTCAATCGCCTGTATCTCCTATTCCTTGTCCTAGATGGCATTTTTGGTCAAAACAGCGTTTCTTTGATGGCACAGAGCCGACGATGGGGACTCCTCCGGAGCCCCGGCATAGACCCATATTGTAAACAACAGTTTAACGGGACCTGTTCAACCTACTAGGATAATACTACTTCCGGAAGTCTGGAAATGTGGCTTTTCAAAATAAGAGCTCAACTGGAAAAAATGCTGGCGTGAATTAGATCCAAATTTTTCAATAAATGCTAGCGGATAGAGTGTTAAGATGCCTCTACAAACAGTTTAGGACATAATGAGGTTTCCACACGAAGGAGACAATATATAAAAGAGACTCTCGTGGTCTCGGACCGACCACCGTTGTATTTGCATTATGTACGTTTTTTGTGATGAGGACTATACGGATGAAAATTTACAGACAGTACTTTAGAGATCGTGGCTGTAGAATGGAAACCTCACATGTCCAAAACGGTTACTTACTTTTAGAAAGAGTCGCGTTGCGACACGTTTTGATCCTGTCGAAAATATGGAGATGAGAGGTTTCTGCCCGACGGCAAGGATATTAAGTATTTATTGTTCATTATCATCATCAACACTTGCTGTCCGTTCCAAATATACCAATACATGAAACACACAGGGAATCAGGATTTGGCTTAACGACTACAATTGTGGGCAATGGAAAAAAGGGAATTGTCTCAAAAAGCTTCCGCCGTACAGAAGCTTGCTGCTGCTTAGAGGTAAGAAGCTAGCTGTTGTCACTGCTCACAGTCCCTGGTTATTTATTATACATCCTTTCTTAATTAATGTAATTTCCTAGATGAAAGAAAAGTGATTAAAGTTCCATGGGTTGGGGGAGGGGAGGAGAGAGAGAGGTGCAGTTGTCAGTACTTTTACTTCTACTTCTACTTCTACTTCTACTTCTACATACATTAATCACTTTAATAGACATTTTGGCCCATTTGAAAATGAGCAGATCTACAAGCTCACAATAGGCTCACAATGCTTCACAGCACTAGCACTAGTTGGCGGTCCAATTCATGTTATAGTTACTCTTTATGTTTTTGCTACAAGAGAGAATTTAAGAGAGATTTAAGTCAAGCACTTTGATGTTGTCTGTTTAAAGTCACAGTAGTTTTGGTTCCAACTTCCAGGTGACACATTTTGAATATAGTAGGCCTAATGTTCAGCAACTACACACTATAAAGACAATACATATTTTCATGGAAAAAAATAATAACCGTGTGAGAATCGTGATCTCAATTCTTGTGGAGGAAAATCGAGATTCACATTTGAGCAAGAATCGTACAACAGATAGCCTAGCAACATTTGAATATATATGGGGCCCTATTACAACTCACCTTGACTCTGCTGTGTAACCGCTGGCCTGTTTGCCCTGCTGCTGTGCTCTCTTGTTGATTATGTTCTGTATGCCCTGCTGCTGTACTCTTGTTGATGTCTTATGAATGTTGTGTTCATAGCCCGTTATCTCATCACGATAGGTTCGCCACTCGTTTTATACATTGTCTAGTCTGGTGTATGTGTCATTGTTATGTACAGTATGTCCTGTATGTCATGTCTATAAAAAACCTAATAAAAACTAATATAATAAAAAAAAGAATCGTACAACACTATTTGATGATCTATCTCTCTCTCTCTCTCTCTCAGGGTTTGATGAATACTTCACGGCTCTCACTCTGGAGAACAACCGTCGCAACGTGTGGTTCGCTGAGTTCTGGGAGGAGAACTTTGACTGTCGTCTGCTCAGTTCCTCCAAGAGAGAGGACACCAGCCGCAAGTGCACAGGTACACACACACACACACACGCACGTGCACGCGCACGCGCACACACACACACACACACACACACACACACACACACACACACACACACACACACACACACACACTCACACACCTGTAAACACACACAAAGGTAAACAAACACACAGGTAAACGCATGCACAGGTAAATACGTGCACTCGTCATTAGCAGGGAATGTATAAAAAGTCTGGGAGAATAGCCGATCTACAAATAGCCGATCACACGGTCGTCTATGTTCTGTGTGAGACGCCACTGTGGGACTCGGTGTTAAGTCAGGTGTTACATGTCATTAGCCTGGCGTGGCCAGACACGAATCTGCCGGTGCCTAAAAAATAAAAAAAATAAGTAATTAAGTAATTTCCACAGTGATATACTGTAGCCTGGCCACGCAAGACGAGGCGAACATATCATATGGTTGTGAACAGTGATACAGTCTGGCCAGGCGAGGCTAACATGTCATATGGTTGTGAACAGTGATACAGTCTGGCCAGGCGAGGCTAACATGTCATATGGTTGTGAACAGTGATACAGTCTGGCCAGGCGAGGCTAACATGTCATATGGTTGTGAACAGTGATACAGTCTGGCCAGGCGAGGCTAACATGTCATATGGTTGTGAACAGTGATACAGTCTGGCCAGGCGAGGCTAACATGTCATATGGTTGTGAAGAGTGATACAGTCTGGCCAGGCGAGGCTAACATGTCATATGGTTGTGAACAGTGATACAGTCTGGCCAGGCGAGGCTAACATGTCATATGGTTGTGAACGTGACCTTTTATTCCCGTTAGATGGAACAGCGAGGCTGTGGGCCTACCTCCACCCCCCGCTCTTATCTGTGACACCGCCACAGTTCCTAAATGCTTCTCTGTGACACCACCACAGTTCCCAAATGCTAAACGTTTCTCTAGCCGACGGCCAGATCGAGACACACACAGAGGTTATCATTCTATTAACAATGGCGTTTTTGTCTTCAGGTCAGACGGACTGAGGTCTCATGACCTGTCTGTCTGTCTGTCTGTCTGTCTGTCTGTCTGTCTGTCTGTCTGTCTGTCTGTCTGTCTGTCTGTCTGTCTGTCTGTCTGTCTGGCGGCTCCATGTGGCCAGCTGTGTCCTGTAACGCAGTAGGTCACAGTTCTGTCTGTCTGTCTGTCTGTCTGTCTGTCTGTCTGTCTGTCTGTCTGTCTGTCTGTCTGTCTGTCTGTCTGTCTGCTCCATGTGTCCAGCTGTGTCCTGTAATGCAGGAGGTCACAGTTCTGGACATTTCTCAAAAAGGGTGCCGCCCGCTACACCCTAGGGTGGCCGTGACTCAAGTCCAGTGGTGTGACTGGTGTCAGCAGAATAATTTGATGATATGTCACTTCAGTTTAACCACTCGGTCACCCTCTATAAGTTTGTAAAACGGACCTTGGGTTGCACTGCACTTATGGTGTCTACATCAAATCTGTAGCTATACTAGCTCAACATCTTTGACAAATACCAAACCGGTCGTCCTTGAAATGAAGCAAATATTTGAGAAGCACTGGCGTGAACTAAGCTGCAGTGGAACACTCTCTGATGTCACGTCACAAGTCATTACTTTCAAAATAATAATAATGGCCGCGATACATCTCGTCTGGGATGACTCATCATGCCTCTCCGTCCAGTTACACTGTACCTGCTCTCTCTCTCCTGTCAGAGCCTTGAGAAGGAGAAGTCTCTAATGAAGTGAGCAGCTTATGAAGCCTTCCAAAAGCCTTACCCTTTACGTCGGTTCCCAATGACGATTACACATTTAGCTTGACGATCAATTGCGACACAAACAATAAGGGCCTTTCTCTGCCCCACCCTTCTCCCATTTGTTTATATTGTGTTTAGGATCCAAGATGGCCGCAGCACCAGGAGGGGGTGGCCTTACTGGGCTGCATTCACAGTCATTCAAGACACCTGTCTTGTGTCTGTGTTTAATGGCCGCTCCAATGCATTTCCAATGGAAGCCCATATGGTTTGACCAAACATTTTGTTTGATGGGGGGAAGGGGGGCAGAACACATCCATCAAAGCTGTGTTCAGACACAAGTCAGGTGTCAGGCACAAGGCAAGTGTCTTGAATGCAGCCCAGTAAGGGCATTATGTCGACCCCGCCCGCTCACCTCCGCCCCACCCCCCTCTTGGTGCGGCCATCTTGGATCTAAACACAATATAAACAAATGGGAGAGGGGTGGGGCCGAGAAAGGCCCTTATTGTGATTGACAATTTAATTGTGTTTTTGGTATTGAGCATTGGAACATATGAATAAGTGATTTCTGTTTGGCTTTTAGGCTTCGTAAACAACAGGTGCACTCGACACAGTTACGACATAGATAATCTACTTTATATGAATAGTGGAAATAGAGGGTATGCGCATGCATGAAGTGAATTTAATGTTGTTTAAAGACATTTAATGCAATCAGATAGGACTTTTCTGTTTGGATGTATGGTAAGGCCAGAAAGTAGTTTTCTTTTGCCACTCAGTAGACGTTCCCGCATAACTTCCGGGTATGATGATGATGTCACGCGCATACCCTCTATAGCAGATATACAAGCTCAAAACGCATCATGACGTGACGCATTCATGAAAAAAAATTACTCACTTTTGACCACAACAAATTGGTTAAGTATGGTGCTGGTCTCCGATCCATGCTATGAGGACTGCTGGGGAAACTAGACAACAATTCTGCAGAATATACCCCATGTCCAGTCATTTGGACCAGGGGAAAAGATTACTATATGTTATTGTATTCTGGACTTGTCCTTTAAGTGTTTAAAATGCTGGTCTACGTCCAAACTGACAAGACCTAAAAAAAAAACCTAAAATAAATAAAAAAATAACTCAGTGCATCAGATTAATTAAACATCCCCCAGCGAGACCAAGCCAGCTGGAAGGCTTGTGTTTTCTGCCAACTGCACAGATGAGCACTTTGTATTACCTACACACCTCTTGCACTGTGGCGCCTGTTATCTGACTGAACTAAATCTTGTACGACAAAGTATGGCATTCATTTTAAAGGTACATTCAGTGATTTGACTTAATTCAAATATCACTTATTTTTTCTTTTTTTCTGGATAATCCTCCCTACTATAGAGTGTGCTGACCATATAAGGAGTTCCTCCCTGTCCCCAGTGAGCCCCTGGGGTCAAAAAACCCTAGTTTCGGTTTGGGCTTTGGGTGGCAAAGCTTTCATCCAATCAGGATGAGAGGTGCCTTCCTCCAATCATGATCGAGTGTGGCTGGCATTGGTGTGCGTGCTGTTGGTCTGTTGTACTTCCCCCACTGTAGAGCGTGTGCCTGTGCACATCTTGTTACCGGGTGGACCGGGTTTTTTTCCAAATCACCCAAATCACTGAATGCTCCTTTAAGAGGATAAACTAAATCATAAAATGTATAAATGTGGAGATGCGGAGCCTGACAGCAACGATGTAGAACCATGACAGTAATTACAACGTGACATAAACACTTTCTGTTTTGGGGGGGGATTTAGTTTCCATTCTGTTTGTCACTTTGGTTCCTTTTATCACGTTAAACATGTCAAACGCTTGTCGTCTTCAGGCAGACCGGGCGAATCCCAAGCTTCCATTAAAAAAAAGAAGACATTTTAAATGTCGTGTGTTATCCACACGTCCCCCATTCTTCTCGCTTCACTCCCGACGCCGTTACGAAACCGCAAACGCTGTAAAAAGCCGCAATCCATTTTCAACCTTTTTCATATCAGACCAAAAGCTGATGTTTATTTATGAACGTCAGGGGGGGGGGGGTGGGGGAGATTTATTTATATATTTATTTATTTGCTCTCCATTGAAAAGCTTTTTGAAGTCACACAGCGCTCACAGCTCTCGCAGCTGAAAGGTTAGAGTGTGTGTGCGTGAGTGCGTGCGTGCGTGCGTGCGTGCGTACGTGCGTGCGTGCGTGCGTGCTGAAATGCAGCACGGTGAGAGACCCGGAAAAAAAAACAGGCTGAAATGTCAGCTTGGATTGCCGGTGACCTCCCGTGACCTCTCCCGTGGCTTCAACGCCGCTCGCTCTCAGACAGTCGTTGTGTCCGTCGTGGGACAGCGATGGACGTCCACCTCAAACCCCCCCCCCCCCCCGACCCTGACCGGGTCAACACGTCCCCTCTGACCCCTCCTCACCGCCATGCGAGGGAGGAGAAGGAGGAGGAGGAGGAGGGTTCCCATAGACATTTAAATGACTATTTCATCCAAAAAAAATGACTTCATGTCCATCGTTGACTCACCCCTGTACCCCATGTGTGTTGGATTGGACTCTGCCTCACTTCAATTCATCGAGTATTTTCGTATTGTGTGGATTCTTCATTTGCCGCACGTCGACTTGTGTTCAAGAGATCACAGGCTGATCAAACGATTCAAAGTGATTTTTTTTTTACCATTCGAAGTCATTTCGGTGAACTTCTCCTTCGTCGATTTGCCTGTCTGCTTCCTGATTGCGACCGGGGGATTTTTTTTTCGACCAATGACATAGCTTCTAGGAACATCTTTGAATGCAGATTGTGGCCCCTATATGTGTCACAGAGACTACATTTTTGGGAGCGTTTTACTCATTGCTGGCTGTCTGAATACAAAAAAAGAAAAGGGTCATTAAAATGTTGACATATTGTTTATAGCTACTTTAAGAAGTATAGTGAAAATAGCAGATCTACAAGCTGTGAGCTTGTACAATAGTGTGGGTACCAGGCGTCCCATACGGGCTAAAAGGTTTGCGAAGAACTGCTTCTAAAATCAAACACTGTTTCTCGAGAAGAAAACCTGGAAGTGTTTGGAGGTCTATCTCTTGGTGCTGTACTATAGGGGTTCTCAACGTTTTTTTGGCTGGGGACCCCCGGAAATGCTTTGGCCATGTCTCGTGACCCCCCCTCCCCACCACCAATACAAACTGACTGCAAAATTAACTTAACAAAAAAAAAAACATTATATTTTTCTCTCCAAAGTACACCTACAAGAGTCTGAAAGGTTTAAAAAAAAATGTGCAAGTACAAATATATCCGGGTCTTACAGGGTTAAAGGACAACTTTAGTTTTTTTTAACCAAGGTTCATGTTTTAGGTTGTTTTTAGAGAAAGTAAAAGGTGAGTTTTAGACTTTTTTCATTTACTGCTTTCTTTCGTTTTAGGGATTTTAGCTGTTTTTGACAGGGGGGTGGGGGCATTCGAGCATGGGGCTAAATATGTATTTTTTTTTACAAAATATTATGGCAATTTCTTTTTTTTATTATTTACCATAGTCCTAATAGACCCCAGAAAATTACATCTGGCCACAGAAGATCGCAGGATCTACTGAATGTGAAGGAGGCCTACTGGGGGTCTAGTAGGACTATAGTAAATAATAAAAAAATAAATCGCTATAACATTTTGTAAAAAAAATACACATTTTGCCCCATGCTCGAATGCCCCCGCCCCCCTGTCAAAAACAGCTAAAATCCCTAAAACGAAATTCTAATGATTAATTAGAATTAACACTTATCTTTTACTTTCTCTAATAACAAGTTAACAACCTAAAACATGAACCTTGGTTGAAAAAAAATAAAGTTGTCCTAGATCCTAAGTTGTCCTAAGTTGTATAGAGAAAATATATCATAAATGAATACTGCAACCAGATATAATCATTAAGGAAAATCCATGCATGTACTATGTGCACTATGTAAACTCTTCATTTCCATTTTTCAGCCATTAATTGCACATAAAACAAAAAAAAACATTTGAAAATAATTTGGAGACCCTCGAGGGGTCGCGACCCACGTGTTGAGAACCCCTGCTATACTACAATCCATCCTACTTGAAACTTCAGTTCATTTTTCAAGTGACTGAATTCAGCTTCCATATGCTAAGCTTAATGACAAAATCGGTGCACGTCAGCACTTTCTAAATGTGCCATATACATTTATATATTTAAAATGAAAGTAGAAATCCGGCAGAGGTTGTACATAATTCATTCAAGCAGGACACAAACCTTTAACCCATTAAGGCCGGCATGAGGCCGATCTCTACAAAATTTGAATGTATCTCAACAACAAGAATGTTGCTATATCAGTGGTGCTCAAACGATCAAGGACCGTCAAAATCTATTTGGGAACGCGGACCCTCATATGACAATATTTTGTTCCAGATTCCAGTTAAAAAGGTCCGCTTTAAAATATATATTCAAAGATTTGCAAACATTTTCACGATTTTTCACAAATAGCAGATCTTACAAGCTTGTGCGCCACTTCGTGCCGCGATACAAGCTTGTAGATCTGCCATTTTGTTGTTTTTGTTTCAAATTAAATGAAATGACACGCGGATGCTCTGGCGGTTTTAATGGGTTACGGAGGCCGGTCGTGAAAGGCCAACGCACTGGAGGGAGGAAATGAGGCAGGAGATGAGGCGGGCGTGGAGTCACCGAAGCAGAGTGCCGTACCAAAGTTCACTGTGATCCTCGTCGTCTCGGAAAGACGTGACCAATGAATCTATCGTCGTGGTCTCAGACTCAAGATGTGACCAATGAACAGTGGTGGAAAGTAACTATGTACTTTTTCTTAAGTACAATTTTGAGCTATTTGTACTTGAGTATTTCCAATTTCCAGTACTTTTACTTCTACTCCACTACATCTCAGAGCCAACATTTTTACTTTTACTTCACTACAATTATTTGAAAACTTTAGTTAGTTACTTTGGCGATTTAAATTTTGATTAGAAAACATACATTAACCACTTCAACCCTATACATTTTGGCCATTTGAAAATAGCCGATCTACAAGCTCACAATGCGTCGCGATGCGACACATTGTGTGCTTGTAGATCTGCTATTTTCAAAATATTTTGTACACATTTTGAACTTGTGAAATGGGACATTCTGCAATATGAGTACTTTTACTTTTAGTACTTTAAGTACATTTTGATGCCGCTACTTTTGTACTTTTACTTGAGTACATTTTTAACGGCGGCGGCGGCGGTGGCTCAGGGGTAGAGTGGCTGGATGGTAACCGCAGGTTGCCTGTTCGAACCCGGGCTCCCCCAGAGTTAGTGTCGAAGTGTCACAAGACACTGAACCCCAAATTGCTCACGATGTGCTGGCTAGTCCCTTGCATGGTTTCTGCCGCCATCGGTGTATGAATGTGTGTGTGAATGGGTGAATTGATGCACAATCTATGTAAAGCGCCTTGGATAAAGGCGCTATATAAATGCACCATTTACCATTTAACACGAGACTTCTACTTGTAACAGAGTACATCTACATTGCAGTATTTATACTTTTACTTAAGTAAAACACTTGAGTACTTTTTCCTCCACTGCCAATTAATCTATATCCTCGTGGTCTCAGACTCCTGGGCAGAAAGATGTGACAGATGAATGGCAGCGTACGGTGTCCGCCTGTCTGACGGTGCTTACCGTCTGAGTGTGCAGCGCTCCGCCCTTAAAGGAGAATTACATGCTAGAAGGCTTTCTTACCTTTATTTGTAGTTGTTACGTCCCCACCAAAGAGGTCCAGGTATTATTTTGTGCAAAAGCTCCTTATTGGAGCTACCATAAGCCCTCAATGAATTGAATGGAATGGTAATTGAATGGGGCTATGGGGTGTTGTGCTAATTCGCTTATTTCCATCGCTCAAAATTATTATTTTTTTGTATATATCCTCTCTTCATAATGTAAATAATATCCCAAGCGGCACACTTTACTACTTATTCCGATGGAAATAAGCGAATTAGCACAACACCCCATAGCCCCATTCAATGCAATGCAATTCATTTAGGGCTTATGGTAGGGGAAATAGCCAATAAGGAGGTTTTGCACAAAAAAACACCTGGACCTCTTTGGTGGGGACGCAGGCCCGGTTCTTCCTACAGGCCGACGAAGCAACGGCTTCGAGCGCCATGGGGGAGGGGGCGCCAAAAAAAATAATAAATAAAAACATTTTCTTTTTTCTTTGTTTTTTTTTTTTTACGCTGTCCCAACTCTGTCTGCACCGTTTCCCCCCAGTGCCCCCCCAGTGCCTCCCCAGTGCCCCCCCAGTGCCTCCCCAGTGTCTCCCCAGTGCCAGTGTCCCGCCAGTGCCTCCACAGAGCCTCCCCAGTGTCCCCACAGTGCCTCCCCAATGGACCCCCAGTGCCTCCACAGTGTCCCCACTGTCCCCCCAGTGCCTCCACAGTGTCTCCTCAATTTTTGGGACAGAGTAAAAAAAAAAAAAAAATCCCGCGAAAAATCCTGCTTGGGGCGCCAGATTGCTCAGGACCGGCCCTGTGGGGACGTAACAACTACAAAGAAAGATAAGAAAGCCTTCTAGCATGGAATTCTCCTTTAATATCACGCAATCTGACGCTTTCTGCTACAAATCACGTCTGTCTCACAGCAGCCGAGTCTCCTTGTCTCACAGCTGAGTCTATCTCTGCTCTTTTTTTCTCCCTCCATTTGGAAATACAATATAGCAAAAGCACACTACTTTTCTTACTATATGCTGTGTGTAATATCTAGCAAAAGTCTAGCAAAATGACAATTCACCAACTAAACACACAAAAACAACTTAAGAAATGCAAACCCCATAAGCCCTGCAGTGGTGTGCACAGATAGACACTAGGGGTGCCCTTTTGAAAAAATAATACCTTTTTTTACAGTGTACACTGTACAGTATGTGGACCATAGTGACATTGATCAATTCTTGATAAAAAACAGCTTCTAATATATTATTTAGGCCCCAAAATCTATACATCTCACACTATTAAGGCAACCGGCCGGTTCCACACGCTGCACAAGGTGCCCTTTTTTTTTCACTTGAGCACCTGCCCCTCTAAATGTCTGTGCACGCCACTGAAGCCCTGGCTTGGCCCCACTTCACCGTCTGGCTCCCTGCTAATTTTAGGATTGATTTTGAGGTTTCTCTTATCTTTTTAAAATGTTTTTTTTTGTGGCTTTCACCTTTATTTTATATTTTTTATGGAGGGACAGACAGTAGGCTGACAGGAAATGGGGGAGAGAGATGGGGGGGAAGACATGCAGTAAAGGCCGTCGGGATCGGAGTCGAACCCGCGGCACACTGCCAGACTGGATTACCAGCCAAGGTGCCTGGACCGCTGAGCCACGGCCCAGGCCGTTTCTCTTATCTTTAAATGGGCTGCAGCCCCTCGCTATCTCTCTGAGCTCCTGGAACACCTACAGTTCTTACTGCTCTGAAGAGATGCCGATAATGTACTGCTGGTCCAGCCCAAAACTAGCAAGCAAACCATGCATGCAGGGGCTTCATGTGGCATCTGTAGCCTCCCAGGCTCTGGAACATAACCTGCCACTCCATGCTAGATCTGCTCAGCCCATCAATGTTTTTTAAGTCTCTGTTTAAACCCATTTTGACCTGAGATCAGATTCTAAAAATGTCTTCTACATCCTGACAGTTTTCTGAAAAAGCTATGTTCTTCGTTCTTCGATTTAAAAAAAATAGCAGACCTACAAGCTCGTAGCGCGCCACCGAGTGGCGCGCTACGAGCTTGTAGATCTGCTATTTTTCAATAGCTAAAGCATAACATAATGCTAACACCAAAAGGGGTTCCCGCCCAAAATGGGTTAAGACTCTCTATAGCTTTTAATCTCATATGAGATCATCCAATGTTTTTTTTTATTATTATTTTATGTTTTCCTTTCTCTTTTTCTGTAGCAGATCTTCAAGCTATATAACTAGGCTTACTAGTTGGTCTTACTGTCGCAAATCGTAATAGTGCAAAGTCCAAAGTTCAGCGCAAGACCAAGTCCATTTTCAGTAGGACTTGGTCTTGCACTGAACTTTGGACTTTGCACTATTACATTGCACCAGCACTATTGCACTTGGGTTATTGTACAGTATCATGGTTATTTATTTGTAGGCTTAAAGTTGCTGCTAGCTCCATATTCTGGTAGCAATCATCGCTTTCAGTGAAAAACGATTTCTCCTCGTCTCTCTATAGAGTGTGTGTTCAGTAAAAGGGTTTCTCCTCGTGTCTCCTTGGTAAACGGAAAATACATTTTCAGGTCGCTCGCAAATGTCATCCAATCAGGAAATGATTTATCAGGTTAGATTTTTGCAGTGTTCCAGTTCCACATGTGTCTGCTGCTCCATTTTATTTGTTCCATCACTTCCAATTTCACTTGTTTGTCCTGATATCCTGTATGACTCTATCTGGTTTGGATCAAAATTATACTGTATATGACTTCTCTATCTGGTTTGGATCAAATTGGTATCCTGACCTGAAAGAGTATTCTTTTCTGTTTCCAAACGAACTGGAGAGACCGGGGAAACCCACAACCACTGCATGACACTGATCAGAAGAACTATCAGAACAGTTCTTATAATTAATACTACGCTCAGTGACTCACACTGGGAAAGAGCGCTATTAACACTAGCATGCCTGATTTAAAATCTCTACTAGTAAGACGGCTAACGGTCGGGCTGACCGTGTGTTTCATGTGATTTGATTGGCCATTATCTCCCCCACTCGTCTAATGTTCTTCACACCTCCCTGCACCCGTTGACGGCTTGCCATTGTCTTCTAAATGTTACATTCCAACTAATTCAAGGCAGCAGTTTCAACTGACAGGACAACTCAAGTTATCTTGTCTTTTTCATTTCAGTTTACCAAACTATAATTATAGTGACGATGTGAGCGCTATATATCGTCACTATAATGAATTACCCTTGCACAGCAAACACTGTCCGACTTTGTATTGAGACAATAAAATAGGCTAACACACGTTATTGTAACAGCCAGAGCCAGTTACACACAGAGAAATACGACATTAGCGTTATATATTGTCATTTTTATATAGAGGGGAAACATTATAGGGAGGGAGGTCTATCGCGTAGGAATGATTCATATCATTGATGTCATTTTTACACTGTTCGTTTAGCGTGCCCTCCGAAAAATAAAGTCACAAACTATGTCTGTTTATTTCTCCAGAAAGGCTAGGCAAGGCAAAGCCTTGCCTAGCCTTACAGACCCGCTGCCTATGATCGATGTAATTTATATATATTTGATTGATTGTGCCAGCAGAGAGGTCCGTAGCAGAATTTTTATAGCAGCACGGTTTATATGTGACGCATCGCCGCCACAAATAGTGCTACAGCGTTATCTAAAATGCACTTCCGCATACCTCACCGGCAGTTACTTGGATCCATGAACATATTCTCTCCCTCTCTGCGAGAGAGGGAGAGAGAAAAAAAAAGAGAGACGTGATGCATGAAAATCAGTTCCACAGTTCCACAGTTCCACTGGTAGCGTGCAGAAAAGTTTACAGACAAAGAAGGACGGACAGAACTGTTATCTTTTCACTGACAAAACATTTAGAGGTTCTAAATGTTTAGTCTATCGGGTTGGACTGATTTCAAACACTGTCATTTTTATTTGGAATCGCGCATCGGCAAGCATTCTCGCTCCAAGGAAAGGAAATGTCGGTCGGGTCAAACAGACCATGCTATAAACTTTATTATTAAACAACATTTAGTCTATGCTGTGAGTACATTCGTAATGTAAGTTTGCCTATACATGTGGAAGTATTTTGAATGCAAATGACACATTAGCTTGAACAATGCCCGTCTCCAGCCGGGAGGGAGGTGTGAACTTCACTGCTTGCGGGGGAGAAAGGGAGAAAGAGTCTAAGAGCGGTCCCACAGACCGAAAAAGAGCAGACTTAGTAGTAGAATTATGTCTAAAATCATATTTCCAAAACGTTTCAGATGAAAAAAAAAACAGAGATGGTTTGAATCGAACATTTAGAAAAAGTCATGCAAGGGGAACTTTCTCAGGACTTCATGGGCAAAGAAAATCCACTTCAAAATTTCAAAATCGGTCAGCCAGACCGATCCGACGCGCTAGTGTTAAAGAACCGGGGTTACGTTTGTAACCTATAGTTATTTACCACTCATTGTAACAATCACTTACTGAGCCTTTAACCCAATGGTTTTCAATAATGTGAAAAGGGCAGATCTACAAACTCCACTCGACACTCAAGAGATACTCTGGGGGGAGGACACCAAATCTTTCTGTGATATTAGGATAGTTTGTAGATTGACCAGGTTTTATAGTATAGATGGTCGATTACTTTTGATGCAGTAATTTTTCTTTTTTTCTTTTTAAGTTATTTAAAAAGGTATTACAAGACCTTAATGATTTCGTTACGTCCATTACGTCATTGGCCATAAACCAGTTAAATTAAAATGGGTGGACCCTGCAAAAACGATGTTGCGGCCCCCCCACAGGTTGAGAACCACTGCCTTAACCCACTGTTGGGATTGACTTGTACTCTCAATTTATAATGTAGGCATTTATAAGACGCTCTAAATCCAGAGCGATTTACAGTAAGAAAGAGCAACACATGGTAATACATAAAATACATAGAAATGGTCATTAAGGATCATGAGTAAGCTAAAAATCACACCCGTGTGAACTGAGTGGTGTAAGGTCTTATATAGACTGATCAGCTGTGGTCTGACGTAATGTCTGACGTAATGAAATCACACCCGTGTGAACTGGGTGACCATAGCAACCATGCTCATTTTTGAGTGGTGTAAACCACTCCTACAACTGGCTTTGTTAGTTTACGTGTCTGTCCGTACCATAAACAATGAGCATGGTTGCTATGGTCACCCAGTTCACACGGGTGTGATTTCATTATGTCAGACATTACGTCAGACCACAGCTGATCAGTCTATATAAGACCTTACACCACTCAGTTCACACGGGTGTGATTTTTTTTGGTACGAACAGACACGGGTACAAAGCCAGTTGTTGGAGTGGTTTACACCACTCAAAAACCTAACATCCATCTAACAGTAGAATATCTGTACAATGAAACTAGGAGTACACACTATAGAGTACTGTCTACATAATATGCTATCTGCCCCCCCCCCCCCCCCACCTCCAGGCCAAGAGCGCATCGGCATCGACTCCAAGTACGAGCAGGAGGGCAAGGTGCAGTTTGTGATCGACGCGGTGTACGCCATGGCCCACGCCCTCCACGCCATGCACAGAGACCTGTGCCCCGACCACCCGGGGGTCTGCCCCCAGATGGAGACCGCCGAGGGCAAGACGCTGCTCAAGTACATCCGCAACGGAAGCTTCAACGGTGAGTGGCGGCACGCTCCTCAGACCAGATCTCTCTAGGTGGTCCTCAGACCAGCTCTGTCTAGTCTAGGTGGTCCTCAGACCAGCCCGCCATCGTCATCTCGGTTCTCCATACATCTGGCCAGCGCGTTGGTGCTTTGCGCTCTTGCGTCGTTCTTGAGTACATCCACATATGTTAATGTGGGACGTCCTCGTGACCGGGGCCCGTGTGTTGGTTCCCACAGCACCAGTTTGCTGGCTGGCAGCTCTTGGTGTGTCTTTGACAGTGTCCAGCTAGTCTCATTCTCCTGGCTGCTATTTTCTGGCTCGCCCTTGGCATTCCATCATACAGATTCTTGTTGGTAACATGTGTATAGGCTACTCTTGCTGAAGTCAAAGGGACATTTCACCGCTGGACGAAACTGCAGTCACTCAATGTTATTTTTAGTATTTGTAGTAGATAAGGGCCATTGGGGAAATGAGTTAACCTGGAGTATTGTTGCTTCCAAACTCTCCCATGTTGCCATGGAGACGGGCCAAAGCCTTCTAAAGCATGGTTCCATGTTTAGTCACAGAAGCGTTGTACCACGATCCAATCTGTGTTCCCGTTGAAGTGACACCGGGTTTATTTATTTATTGTTTTTATTTATTGAAAAACCGGGTTTATTTAATCTGTGGTCCCTTTGAAATGACACCGGGGAGGAAATGAGAAATCACTGCCCAGGTTTATTGAATCTTTTAGTGTGTGTGCATCCTGCACATTACGTTTCGTCTTGTTTTGTGAACTAAGATTGAAAATGGAATCATTGTAAATTCAGTCCGTCCGGGGGGAATTTAATTGTCTTCACTTTTCCCCTTTCCTGTTGAAGAAGGAAGACGTTATAGAGGTGACTCAGAGATATCAGTAAATACATCAGAAGTTAGAGACATATGACTCAGAGATATCAGTAAATACATCAGAAGTTAGAGACATATGACTCAGAGATATCAGTAAATACATCAGAAGTTAGAGACATATGACTCAGAGATATCAGTAAATACATCAGAAGTTAGAGACATATGACTCAGAGATATCAGTAAATACATCAGAAGTTAGAGACACATGACTCAGAGATATCAGTAAATACATCAGAAGTTAGAGACATGACTCAGAGATATCAGTAAATACATCAGAAGTTAGAGAGACATGACTCAGAGATATCAGTAAATACATCAGAAGTTAGAGACATGACTCAGAGATATCAGTAAATACATCAGAAGTTAGAGACATGACTCAGAGATATCAGTAAATACATCAGAAGTTAGAGACATATGACTCAGAGATATCAGTAAATACATCAGAAGTTAGAGACATGACTCAGAGATATCAGTAAATGCATCAGAAGTTAGAGACATATGACTCAGAGATATCAGTAAATACATCAGAAGTTAGAGACATATGACTCAGAGATATCAGTAAATACATCAGAAGTTAGAGACATATGACTCAGAGATATCAGTAAATACATCAGAAGTTAGAGACATATGACTCAGAGATATCAGTAAATACATCAGAAGTTAGAGACATATGACTCAGAGATATCAGTAAATACATCAGAAGTTAGAGACATATGACTCAGAGATATCAGTAAATACATCAGAAGTTAGAGACATATGACTCAGAGATATCAGTAAATACATCAGAAGTTAGAGACATATGACTCAGAGATATTAGTAAATACATCAGATGTTAGAGACATATGACTCAGAGATATCAGTAAATACATCAGAAGTTAGAGACATGACTCAGAGATATCAGTAAATACATCAGAAGTTAGAGACATATGACTCAGAGATATCAGTAAATATACATCGCTGCCCGCACAGAATACAAAACTCTGATGTTGGCATTTAAAGCAACCAAAGGTATGGCTCCCCCATATCTTGCCAGCATGATTGAACCCTACAAACCCTCCCGCGCACTCAGATCAGCCAACGCAGGGAAGCTGGAAGTACCCTCACTAAAAACGCCGGGACAACGCTCCACACGTCCCAAACTCTTCTCCCTTCTGGCCCCAAAACTGTGGAATGCACTTCCCGTTGCAATCAGAACTGCAGCATCACTCCCGATCTTCCGCCGTAGTCTGAAAACCCACCTTTTCAGACTCCATCATGGCCCATAGCACTTACCCTACCCCCCTTAGACAGCACTTCTTAGACTTATATAGCATTTGAAACAGACTTATAGCATGTCATGTAGACAGCACAATAAGTGCATTGTATGTAGTCATAGCACTTCATAGTATATAGTGTATAGTAGTCATAGCACTTCATAGTATATATGTACAGCATAGTATAGCATATATGTGTAGTTTATATGTATAGTGTCATTATATAGATATGTTCTAGTTATAGTTTATATGTATAGTGTCATTATATAGATATGTTCTAGTCACGTTCTTAGCTTACGCATGTTTCGCGATAAATGCTTTTTACATATGTGATGTATTCCCATGCTTTTGTTCTTGCTTATTGTAAGTCGCTCTGGATTAAGAGCGTCTGCTAAATGCCTAAATTGTAAATTGTAAATTGATTCGCCTAATCCTCAATTCAATTCAACTTTCGATTGTAAGGTCACGATTCGATACGATTCAATCGATATCTTTTTTAAACCTCGTATACAGAGTGCCATATGATTATTAATTTAGGCTAATGTTTTGATTTGTAAAGAACAACACTTGCTTCTCTGCAATAAGTTACTTTTATTCGATTAAAAACACATGCGAATGAGAATAACCAACAATATAAACTTTGGGTTTATGCCCTAACACCATTTTCAGATGTTTCTTTAAGATGATGACTGACAACATTATTGTTAAGCTCTACTTCAAGTAACTAAATAAAATAAAGGTAAGTAAATAATTGGGCTGGGACTTTATTACTTTATTAGTAATAAATATCACTAAGAAGAAGGAATGGAATCAATAAAAACAGTGGAACGATCTAGCTGGGGAGTTTTGGAGAGTGCAGTTGAGGCAGCAATTCCTAAACAGTGGAACATTAGAAAACATCTATTTTGCTTCAGAGGACATAACATCCATAACAGATTTACCAACAGAGGGTATGCGTGTGACATCATCATCAAACCGGGAATGCCTACTGAGTGGCAATAAACTGACATGACAGCCAATACATCCAAACAGAAAAGTTGTATTGTATAAGTTGTATTGTATAAAGTTATATTGTATAAACGATGTTAAACGACATTAAACTCACTTTGTCACTCACTTTGCCACTCGATTTGCCATTCACTTTATGCATGTGCACACCCTCCATACCAACATTTTGTAACTCCTACTTGGAGTGGGGACTCGGGACTAACATTAGCTCCACATGATGGAACCTCTCACTCCCATAGAGTTATAAAGGAGCTCACTCCGCTATAATGTAACAGCCTCTCAGGGAGAGCTTCCATGGGGCTGGACTGGCGTTAGCCTCCACGCTGACTGCAATAGCATGTCTCGCACCGAACACAGCTTTCTTCGCGCTGCCGTGATATTATGCTAAATCACCGCAGCGTGACCCCGGTGTCCTCGTCTCGATGCAAGACACGCTGAAGCAGCCATAGCGTGTAAACCAGCGTCAGTCCAGACTCCAGGCAGCCCCATATGGAACCTGTCACTCCACTATTGTACACAACTATATGTTTTTATCTACGCTTTTCATCCGTTTTTAAATCTAAATGTCCCATCCACGGGACAAAAGCGATATTATAAACGGCTTCTTCATTGAGCGAATTTGGCTTTGTTGTTGTCTGCTCTCTGCTGAGTGCTGACTGCACGCAATGATCTACCAGCAGGGCTGGACTGGGACAAAAATTCGGCCCGGTCATTTTCGCGTGAATTTGGCCCAGACCGGCCCACCACAACCAGCGCGCAGATAGCAGAAACTCTACCGCCCGCTCCGTCGAGGCACACACAAACAAACAAGCCCTAATACCACCACTTTTACAGAACAACATAAATGATACAAACCAACAGACAACTACACAAACCTTTGTAGAGGGTTTATTTGTCACTCACTGATAAAGGTACAGTGACATTATCATGATGGCACTGGCAGAATGGCAGCACGCCCGGACCTTTCCTGGTGGCCTGCCGCCTATTGGCCTGCCTGCCTGCCTGTCCAAAAAGAAGACCAAGCCATTTTTTATCATGGCGGCCCCCTACGGTCGCGGCCCACCGGGAATATGCCCGGTACGTCCTGTGGCCAGTCCAGCCCTGTCTACCAGAGCCATCTAATAGAAGAGTTGCGATATTGAGTGGGCAGAAAACAGCCCGGTCACGTGGTTCATGTACTTATGCGAGCCCATAGACTCCAATGCATTCCGTAAACTTCCGGTTATCCCCATGCTCAATAGAAGTCTATGTAGAAGAGCCGCCATTGGACTGGCCCCATGAAGTGAACGGAGTTTGCGTAACTCTGTCTTACTCTATGGCTCTGTGATGTTTACAGGCTGCTTGGTGCACCGTTGTATTCCGGTCCGACTGGCTGAAACACGTCCCGTGAGGAACGTTCCCGGGTGAAAAAACAGACGGACGTGCGCATGTAATGAAATATCGCGAGTCGGCTCGTGATTTCGATACACTGTATATCGAACGTCAATTTCGATACACTGTATATCGAACGTCAATTCCGATTCGATTTCGATACGTATCGAGAATCGTGACAGCCTCAGTACATACATCAGAGGCCAAGACGCCCATCACGTACCACAGTGGCGTGCACAGACATTTAGAGGGGCAGGTGCTCAAGTTAAAAAAGGGCACCTTGTGCAGCGCGTGGAACCGGCCGGTTGCCTTAATCCATTTTGGGCGGGAACCCCTTTTGGTGTTAGCATTATGTTATGCTTTAGCTATTGAAAAATAGCAGATCTACAAGCTCATAGCGCGCCACCGAGTGGCGCGCTATGAGCTTGTAGGTCTGCTATTTTTGAAAAATCAAAACAAAAAGAAAAAAAAAGGTTTTTTTCCCCTTTTTTTTCAAAAGGGCACATTGCCAAAAGGGCAGGGGGTGCTCTAGCACCCCCTAGTGTCTATCTGTGCACGCCACTGACGTACCAGAGGAATACAGTAGTCCATTCCTGATCAGATACAGGAACCGTATAACTTAGTCCATTGAGACCAGAGACCAGATTAGACAAAATGTGTTCTAAATGTTCTAAATCAATGACAGTTTTCTGATGTTCATCTTTTCTATGTTTTATCAGTGATGCTCAAACAATTTCATGCCAACGACCCTAAAAAATATCATATTGTGTATTTGGCCGCCGACCCCCATCTGAAAATATTCCATGCGACATTACAAACATTACAAACGTTTGCTGTGAAATAATATATATTCAAAGATTTGCACACGTTTTCACGATTTTTCAAAAATAACTTGTAGCGAGGCAGCCGGCCGCATACATCTTCTATTTGTCAATAGCTAAAGCGTTACATATTGGTTAAACTGGCAGATGCGTTCCAGGTCTTGATGGTTTAAGAAAAAGTAGAATATCCAGGATTCATCGTATTGATCCCTGCTCTAAGTGCTCCACCCACAGGTCTGCAATATGACATCCATACCCTCGTTGAAAGTCAAATGTTCCGTTCACCTAATATAAACCCAAGGTAGTGAGAGAGAGAGAGAGAGAGAGAGAGAGAGAGAGAGAGAGAGAGAGAGAGAGAGAGAGAGAGAGAGAGAAAAAGAGCAATCTGATTTCCTTATTTCTATATCCGCCTCAGTTTCTATCTGCATAGTTATAACATGCACATAATTGTCTCCACCAGGCCGAAGGCATGGGGAGAGAGTATGTTTTGCACTCCGTCCGTGTGTGTGTGTGTCCGTCCTTCCGTCCGTCTGTGAACAGCTAATCTCCGGCACCGTTAACCCGGTCGATGCCAAACTTTGCACACACACTCCCTGGATGCCAACGATGAACCTCTGCCCCACATTTTCCAGAACGGCCTGTTATAGCGCCACCATGAGGCAGCTTTTCACATGTTTTACCTAAAACTGCACCGATCTGCGTGAAACGTTGCATGCACACTCCCTAGAGGCCAAGGACAAACCTTTGACCTGCATTTTCCGCATCTGCCTTTTATAGCGCCACCAGGAGGCCGACTTTTGTAAAACACATTTTTTTATATTACTCCTCCAGATTCTGTCCAAAAATCTCACAAATTGTTAAACAGTATCTCTATGGTCATGTGCTCAAGTCGGATCTGTCCGATATTTCACATTCCATCCTAATTGGCTATAATTGGCTTTCACAGTTTGCAAGATTGCCCCGTTTTGAACAAAAGCCTCAAATCATGAACGCAGCATGCAATTTACGTGAAATCTTTCACACATTTTCTTACTAGGCTGAGGAATATATCCCACCCTTTTCACATTGGCCTGTTATAGCGCCACCAACAGGTTGATTTTTGGAAAACACATTTTTGGAACAAAATGCCTCAAAAACATGTTTATATTAATCCTAAACATTTTGCCAAACATCTCACATAGTCCTATCCTCCTGGTGGAGACCTGTGCCCAGAAGGGCACTTTTTCTAGTTTCATAATCATTTGCTTTGATTGATTGAAGCAAGTTCAGGTCAATACAAGAAATGCTACGAGGATAAGGCCACAAAAAGCACTAAGACTTGTTTACATCAGGGTCTTCAAGATTAAGGCTTACAAATACAAAGGAACTGGTCGGAATAACGTGTTTCTTCTACGCGCTACGTCCAGCCGGGGAAACTCTCCCCTGTCAAGTGAAAAGAAGCCGCTCGGACTCCTCATGCATAGAAGGAAGCATGAGGTCAGTCCGCTGCCCCCCAACCACCAGGTTGGCAGAGGAAGTGTAGCGTCCATCCATTAGATAATTGACACTGGGGGGGAAAATCGTGGGATAAAAATGTGAATAAAAGAAAAAAAAGGCTTACAACCTCAGGTGTAAGATATCAATCATCAATCATCAAGCATCAGTCCACCTGCAGAGGATTAGAGAAGACACACAGTAGCCCTAGTACTGTGTCCCTGATAGTGTGTGTGTGTGTGTGTGTGTGTGTGTGTGTGTGTGTGTGTGTGTGTGTGTGTGCGTGCGTGCGTGCGTGCGTGCGTGCGTGCGTGCGTGCGTGCGTGCGTGCGTGCGTGCGTGCGTGCGTGCGTGCGTGCGTGCGTGTGTGTGTGTGCATACAACCACTCCAAAAAAATGGTGCAGGGCGCCTAGTAATGAGATTATTTTGGAAAGCAATAACAGAATTCTGAGAAATGGTACAGTATGTATTCACTTTAAAATACACAAATAAATACTTTTCCGTGTTTGGGGGCAGACTAAAATAGTGTTTAGAGACGTCAAAATAATAATAATATTAACTAGAACTGCACTCTCTGCGCAAGTACTGTCGACCGCTACAAACTGTCAAATCTCAGCTTCTCTGTGAAAGAACGTTTGAAATATTGAATTATTAGGTTTAGCTATTTGCTACGTACCTAGTTTTTGGAGGTAAAAAAGTAGTATTGTTAAGTATGGTAAGAGACGGCTTTCGATGGTGACGTATATGTCGATCAGTGTCGGGTGGATTAAATGAAATGCCTCTATGTATATGTATATGTAATTTGTAAGTTGATTAGCGGTATACTGTGGTTACTTTGCGCCACGTTTGATGCGTATGTATCGTAGCAGCATATGACATCAGGGTATAACTAGCTCTCAATGATGACGTAATAAAGATGTGGATTAAAGGACCCAATGCCAGGGTGTAATTGGTTTTCATAATGACGATATGTTTTAGTGTCGGGAGGATCAAAGGTAATGCCCCTATGTATATATGTATATGTATACATGTATGTAATCTGACACCACTGCCATATCAAGCACAAGTAGTCATTACGTCATGCGCTGGCACGGCGCATACGCATCAAACGGGGAAATGGACGAAAACAAAAAAGCTGTGGATTATTGTGAGCTTGGCACCTCCTCATGCTGATCACCAACCTAGCCACATTTTGCTGTGGGATGGCATCCCATTCCTCAACCAGGATGTGTTGCAAGTCAGCCAACATGGTTCTGTTGGTCACTCTAGCACGTACAGTGAGTGTTCAATTGGGTTGAGGTCTGGACTCTCGGCAGGTCATTACATCCTCTCCACTCCAACAATACTGGAAGTACTCTGTGATGATCCTGGCTATGTGGGGGCGAGCATTGTCTTCCTGGAGGATGGCGTTAGGTCCCAGATTCTGAAGATGGGATTGCCACTGGCTCCAGAATCTCATGTTTATTTTCTTCTGTTGCTGTCGGTAGTCATGGCTTCCAGTTCCCATTTGATGTTGTGTGGGAGTTCAGACTGACCCAGACCACACCGAATAACTGCTAGTTTACACAGCGTCCTAAGTGTTTGACTCAAGTCTAAGACATACAGGTCATCAGAATATGTGTGGTCTGCTTTGATTCCCCCAAAGATGATGACACGACCTCCATTCATGCAACAGCACATGTCATACACTGGACACGGTCCTTCCCCCTTTGGCTCAACCTTCTTCCAGGAGAAGCTCTCTGGACTGAATGTCCACAGATCATTGAAGGTCTGGTTATAGTTGCGGCCACCAAATATGTACAGCTCTCCGTTGTAGGCAAAGGCTGAATGAAAGCAGCGTCCTTCTGGAACAAGGTGTGCAGAAGGTGTGTCCAGCCAGAGGTTGGTCTCTGTGTCAAACACTCTGATGGTGTTGTAGTACTGATACCAAGTATCCCAGTATCCCCCAAATACAAACATCTTTGCCCCGATGATGGTGGCAGAGTGACAGTATGAAACAGGAGGTGGAGTTCCTCTGGTGTGGATTAAAGACCAGACCATTGTGCCGGTGTCAAAATTGTAGGTGTCATTAGTGTATCTGGAGTTGCGTCCTCCATGCATAAACATGACCTTCGCCAACACACAGGCTGAGTGGTTGATCCTCACCTCCGGAACAGACCCAGAAACCTTGGGCGTCAACCATCTGTGGGTGTCGACATCAAATGCATAGAGCATGTTGTCCCCACGAGGATTGTTGGAAATTCCCGCTTCAGTAAGTAATAAACCCCCCCAGACATAGATGGTATCTTCTATCAGCACAGCTGTGTGTTCTGCACGTCTGAAGGGAACCCCATGATGGTGTTGTTCTAACTTCCTCCAGCATAAAGACACTGTGTTGAAGACATGCACATCAAGGCGGTCACTGTCCCCGTCATCACCTTCTCCTCCTCCTCCTCCTCCTCCTCCTCCTCCTCCTCCTCCAATGAAGTAAACTTCATGTCCCACTGTCACCGAAGCATGACCCCCGGCTCTTGTTGGTGACCCTTTCACGTGCACCGTCCAGCAAAACATCTCTTAAACAAGCACTTCTGTGAATACAACGGAATCACACCAGTCTCAGTGTGTACGAGAATGGAGAGCTGTTGTGTGCGGCTCCACGTAAATAGCTTCAGGGGAACAAAAATGTCACACAAAGTCCGACCAATCAGCAAAGCCGATGGTTTGGGTCGGCCAATCAAATAAGGCAATGCCTGTTGATCTCCTTTTATATGGCAAAGTGATCACCAGCGCAACCCCTGTTCAGCTACACAGCAGACAGACAGTGTGTTCAGCTACACAGCAGACAGACAGTGTGTTCAGCTACACAGCAGACAGACAGTGTGTTTAGCTACACAGCAGACAGACAGTGTGTTCAGCTACACAGCAGACAGACAGACAGTGTGTTCAGCTACACAGCAGACAGACAGGCAGTGTGTTCAGCTACACAGCAGACAGACAGTGTGTTCAGCTACACAGCAGACAGACAGTGTGTTCAGCTACACAGCAGACAGACAGTGTGTTCAGCTACACAGCAGACAGACAGTGTGTTCAGCTACACAGCAGACAGACAGTGTGTTCAGCTACACAGCAGACAGACAGTGTGTTCAGCTACACAGCAGACAGACAGTGTGTTCAGCTACACAGCAGACAGACAGTGTGTTCAGCTACACAGCAGACAGACAGTGTGTTCAGCTACACAGCAGACAGACAGTGTGTTCAGCTACACAGCAGACAGACAGTGTGTTCAGCTACACAGCAGACAGACAGACAGACAGACAGACAGACAGTGTGTTCAGCTACACAGCAGACAGACAGTGTGTTCAGCTACACAGCAGACAGACAGTGTGTTCAGCTACACAGCAGACAGACAGTGTGTTCAGCTACACAGCAGACAGACAGTGTGTTCAGCTACACAGCCAAGGGGGAATTCCAGGTTAAAACAAAAAAACATTCTGCATAATGAGTACTTTTGCTGTTGGTACTGTAAGTACATTTTAATACCAATAGTTTTACCAATACTTTGACTTTTACTAAAGTGCATTTAGAATTCCGGATGTTTACTTGTAACAGAGTATTTCTACATTGCAGTATTGATTAGTCTGGTGAGAGGTAGGAGGACCCTAGGCAGGACGCAAACCACAGTCCTAGAGACCTCTCAGTGCCTGCAATCCCCCCAAGAACACACATGGCAGGTGGAGCCTCCTGTTGGCTCTGGCCTAAGAGAAAGGACAATAGCTGGAAGGCCTGGAGGAGAGGGGCAGTAATTTGGCCAATCACTGCTGACCCGCCAACTGGAGAGTGTTGTGGTTAAGAACAGTTTAAAGGCCCATGACGTAAATCACCATCAAGTTCAAGTGCACGGTCATGTGCCCGAGACGGAGATTGATTCATCTCCGTCAAATTAGTGATATGAAAACGGATCGCATTGCTCCACAGCCTAGATGCGCTTGTTGCGCAATCCTCGGTGTTGCACAACAGTGACACGTCATCGGAAATGTTCCCTGCCTGTTTAGCCGACGACAACGAAAATCTTAAAATGTTAATAACTCGTGATCTAAATCATCCCGCCTAATTATAAAAAAAGATCCTGTGTTTGACGGCCCTCCGTGATCCAGTCGCTAGTTGCGATAGATTTATTCTTACCTCCCGTTGTTGTTGTCGATCGACTCTATAGTGGCGTGGCTAATGTTAGCTGCTACACACACATTCACAACAACATCCGGTCCGCCGGTAAAAGTGGTCCGGGCGCTATAAAGGATGGGCACATTTTATTAATGGATTAAATAGGCCCGGGCCCTTAAGGTGTTAGGGTCGAAACACTCTAAAGGTGCGTTCAGACTTGGATGGTTAGAGCGGCGCGATTACATACAAAATCAATGCAAAGACGAGAATTGCGCGAACGGGCGCGGCGCAACCTGGCGCGGTACAAACGGGACGAACCGAGGCGAATATATATATTCAGGTCTGAACGCAGCTGGTGACCTCTCTTCCAGGCCAAGGCTTTATCCATTATAGATGGATTATAATTGCATCTTTGATGTATTTACAAACATAATTTTACTTAAGTAAAACATTTGAGTACTTTTTCCACCACTGACCATTTGAGTACATGTACTTAGTTACTCCCCATCGCTTGAGTGCATGTACTTCTTCTCCGCCACTTGCCGGGCCGGTCGACCTCGCGGAAGCGGTTGTGATGATTACAATAAGCAAAAAGGTCAGCGATGAAAAGTGACCCCATGGCTCAGGGGAGCCTCTGGGCAAGTGTGAGGCGACATGAGCAGCACATTCACATGTTAATAATGGCAGAGAGACGAGGTGATCCATCATCATTGTGTCAGATAGAAGCCGACAGGGGGGGAAGAAAAGTGCATGTGTGTGAGTCCAGACAGTGGCATTAGTCCAGGGGTGGGCCACTTTGACGATGGAGAGGGCCACTATATTTCCACACTCACTCCAGAGGGCCGCATTGCATATTACTGTCATAGCAAAAATAGCCGATCTACAAGCTGCGACGCGTTTTGAGCTTGTAGATCAGCTATTTTTGCTATATTTGAATTGAAATACTGACTTATTTTTTGCTTTTTTAAATTAGAAACCTGAAAAGTAACCTTTTTATTGATTTTCAAATGGATTTAATTTTAGTTATGATAACTTTATGAACTAAATACAAATTGTACACAAAAAGACAATACTACTAATACTAGTCGTTAAGTACTAGTCCTTTAATACTAGTCATTAAGTATATTTAAAGCAGGTCATGTTTGCATGTTTGGAATTGCAACAGCTGAAATCAATACTATATCAGTATTCTGATATTAACCTGCGGGCCGCATTAAGTGAAGGTGGGGGCCACATCTGGCCCACGGGCCGCCAGTTGCCCACCCCTGCATTAGTCCATGAAGACCTGAGACTTGATTCTACAAATGTCTTCTCAATCATGACATGTCAAGGACCCCATAAGTTACATGTAATTGGCCACCAACCCCCATCTGAAAATCTGTAGTTCCAGGGACCCACAGAAGCAAATATATGAGTTAAAAACCTTGACTGATTAGTTTATCATATTTTCATTATGTTTAATTTGTACAGGAATAAAACCCTTTGACTGTACGTGTTGTTAGGCTACTTACTTCCTGACAAACGCTCTGCGTTGTCATGACAACCACGCACACTGATGCATTGGAATACGTAAGGGATTAGGTAACATCTAAAGTGACAGTCGACAGATGTAAACAGCTGGACTGGAGCCTAGATCTTTGCGAACTTTCTGTTCTTTGAAACCATTGGCCCCCTGCACATTGCATTACTCCCAATTACTGCTGATAACTACCTACATCACTGTTCATGTCCATACTCAATACCTTTTTGTACAGTCATTTCATGTTACTCACTACTATTACACCTTCTCTTATATCCAAAACTAAAATGACAAAATATGCAGTGTTGTCCACAGATACAAATCTGAAATCTCCATATTTGCCCAAATTGTGCTGAGCGCCAGTCGCCAGTGTGTGAGGGCCGCTCTACTCTAGTTCTTATTAAATGTGGGGCGACTGTGGCTCAGGAGGTAGAGCAGGTCGTCCAATGATCCATGGGTCGGCGGTTCGAATCCCGGCTCTTCCTGTCTACATGTCGAAGTGTCCTTGGGCAAGACACTGAACCCCAAATTTCTCCCGAAGTGCTGGTTGGTACCTTGCATGGCTTCCGCCGCAATCGGTGTATGAATGGGTGAATGTAATGCACAATCTATGTAAAGCGCCTTGGATAAAGGCGCTATATAAATGCACCATTTACCATTTACCATTTATTATATAAGGCAAAGATTATTATTTTTTCTTTAAGTGTACAGTATGTTAAAATGTCGTTTTTATGTGGACACCCCCACCAGTTCATTAAGTATGCCTGGTTTGCCTGGTGGATGGTGATGGGTGGTGATCGACCTGAACTGAAGCCGCACCCACAGCTGTTGTTGTATGCTAAAGGGGGAGGGGTTAGGGGAGGGGTATGATAGTGTGATATATCTATTATCACTGTTTTTTTAATTGGCACGTTTGACTGTCAAGGTTTCAGCCTCCAGGAAGAAACCCTAAATACAAAGGGAAGACATTATTGCACATTAGCAACAACGCCAAGGGGTCTAATGAAGTACTGTCACCTCATAAACACATGAAAAACTGGAATTAATACAAATAAATCACTGCACTCCATCTTTAACATTGTACATTCAGGAAACTTTCATTGTTGTTATTGTTATCACTTTGAAACAGTCCATAGGCCATTATATCCATAGTGGCTTCCCGTAATTGTTGCTGAAATTGTTGTTGAATTGAAAAGAACTCACCTCATGACTCCAACTGAGCTCAGCACATTATTGTTCTTGATCGTAGTTTAACCAATTTAGACCTGAGACCAGATTCTACAAAATGTCTTCTAAATCATGTCAGTGGTGCTCAAACTATTTCATGTCAAGGACCCCCAGAATTATCTTTATTTGGCTGCAGACCCCCATCTAAAATATGTTGTTCCAGGGACCTCCCAGAAGCAAAGTTTTGAGCTAAAAACGAACACTCTGAAAGAATATATTCAAACATTTGGGCCACATTTACAAGATTTTTCAAAATAGCAGATCTACAAGCTCTATTTTTAAACAGCTAAAGCATAACACAATGCTTAAAACACCAAAAAGGGGTTCCCGCCCAAAATGGGTTAATGTGTTGTTTGGTCCAGCGTGAGTCAGCTTCTTATTGTGGAGGAAGCGGAGAAGCTTTTTGGGATCCTCGGTACAGGAGGTGTCCTCAGGCCACCAGTTAATGTTCACTAGCTTTTTTTTTGGCCTTTTTTCTTTTTGCCGTGGCAGCCAGGACACATTTGCAGATAGCTCTGAGATTCCACCTAGAAGTGATTCAGCAAAAAAGTGTATCTCTGAAAGTGTAGAGTCGGACACTAAAGTGGTTCCAGTGGTTCCCAAACTTTTCAGGTCGAGGCCAAAAAGGGAGATTTAGACGTTTTGTCCGGGAATCCAAACTATTGAAAATAGCATATCTGCAAGCTTGTAGATCGGCTATTTTTACTACTTCTTAACCCATTTTGACCTGAGATCAGATTCTAAAAATGTCTTCTACATCCTGACAGTTTTCTGAAAAAGCTGTTTCTATGTCAGTCGTTCTTCGATGTTTCAAAAATAGCAGCTTGTAGATCTGCTATTTTTCAATAGCTAAAGCATAACATAATGCTAACACCAAAAGGGGTTCCCGCCCAAAATGGGTTAATTATCATTGTTGTATTCATGTAATTTCTTAGATTTGTTTATTTTATTTCAAATTCATATCTTTATTATTATTATTTTTTTAAATGTAGGAAAATAAATTAGCTTTGTGCTGTTTTGTGACCCATGGAAATGTGTCTGTGACCCACAAATGGGCCCCGGCCCACTGTTTGGGAAACAGTGCACTAAAGGTCCACTGCAGTTGTACAAGCTCACTGCTACAGGCTTTAGTTTAGACATACTATTGGTCCGACTGTCATTAGACCGACAACCTATACCTCAAACCAGTGGCGTGCACAGATAGACACTAGGGGGTGCTAGAGCACCCCCTGCCCTTTTGGCAATGTGCCCTTTTGAGAAAAAAAAAAAAACGTTTTTTTTTCTTTTTTTTTTTTTTCTTTTTTGAAAATAGCAGACCTACAAGCTCGTAGCGCGCCACTCGGTGGCGCGCTATGAGCTTGTAGATCTGCTATTTTTCAATAGCTAAAGCATAACATAATGCTAACACCAAAAGGGGTTCCCGCCCAAAATGGATTAAGGCAACCGGCCGGTTCAACGCGCTGCACAAGGTGCCCTTTTTTAACTTGAGCACCTGCCCCTCTAAATGTCTGTGCACGCCACTGCTCAAACCCTAACCTAAACCTAACCGCACTCACGGGAGCAGCGCATGTCCGACCGTTGTTTCCGCATGTCGGTCCGTTGGTGTGTCTAATATACATCCCACCAGCTCACAGCACCACGTTGCACCACAGCACATTGTAGACCCAGTATTCTCCACGATCAGTTCCAGCACTATCTCCATTTACAACAACTTTATCTCTGTTATTATTATTGGCACTGTCGGACACAAACTTTCTCCATAACTTTTTATCTTTCTTTTAATCTCCCCCCCCCTAAATGAATGCCCTGCAGTTGTACAAGCTCACACCACCCCGTTGCATCCCAGCACATTGTGACCCAGTATTCTCTCAGCAATACAACCCTCACTTTCTGCGTTTTAGGCACTATCCTTAGTGGCCGTGATCAGTAGGGATGGAGCTCGATAACCGATACCAGAGATAAAATCTGATAAGCTTATTGAGTACCCGTTATCAATAAGCTTTTTTTCTGGGTCATCCCTGGAACAATAACATATTTTCAGACGGGGGTCGGATTTTTGGTGTCCTTGAGAACCACTGGCAATTTTCAGAATACTGTCAGGGTTTAGAAGACATTTTGTAGAATCTGGTCTCAGTCCTGAATGGGTTTAACCGTTTATATCCTCTGTGGAAGGATATAAACTGATATAAACTGTGTAGAGTGGTGGACAGTACCAGAGTAAATGTACTAGTAAATGTACTAGTAAAAGTACAGACTCTGTCTCTTCCTGTGTAGAGTGTGACAGACAAGCTGCCTTCATTCTTTTGTCCGAAGCATTGCTCTCTGTCTCTGTCTCTGTGTCTAACACAATGAAACATTTATCATTGGCAGCTACGAGTGTGTGCAGCTCTTAGAGTATATATGAATAGAGACGGCACCCGGAGAAAACCCTGAGACGAAATAGACATAGTGGCCGAATTTGGTATTGCAGTATTGACCCAAACACATGACAGCGCTGGTCCGTTGACTATCATTGCGCATGTTCATGATGACACGTGAACGCTGTTTCATACGTGAACGCACGTGAACGCGTGCAATGATAGTCAACGGCAGCGCGCTCATGTGTTTGGGTCCAATCCACCCCAGAATGCACTCCTCCTTCCGAGTGAAATCGCCTCATGCGCTTTAGAGCAACGTAATGCAAGTGGATGGGAGGAGAAATCTGGTGCCGTCTCTATTAATATATACTCTAAGGTGCAGCTATACATGTTTTTGTAGGCTATGATTCGATTTAACACTCGCAGGACTGAACTAAGGCCAGGTACTACACAAGCTGACTTCCGGTCAAAAAGGCCTTTTTTCCCTGCAATGTTATTGGCTACTGTCCCGTGTCGCCAGATGCTTTGGGGACACGGAGAGAACATGTGAGGGTATACCTACCCTAAGGGACACGGGGAGAACATGTGAGGGTACCTACCCTAGGCGACACGGGGAGAACATGTGAGGGTACCTACCCTAGGAGACACAGGTAGAACATGTGAGGCCACCTACCCTAGGGGACACGGGGAGAACATGTGAGGGTACCTACCCTAGGGGACACGGGGAGAACATGTGAGGGTACCTACCCTAGGAGACACAGGGAGAACATGTGAGGCCACCTACCCTAGGGGACATGGGGAGAATATGTGAGGGTAATTACCCTAGGGGACACGGGGAGAACATCCGAGGGTATACCTACCCTAGGGGACACGGGGAGAACATGTGAGGGTACCTACTACCAACCCTAGGGGACACGGGGAGAACATGTGAGGGTACCTACCCTAGGGGACACGGGGAGAACATGCAAACTCTACAGGTATGGGCACTGATGACGTGGAGGAGAGAACATAGCCCATAGTGTCCCCAATGGGAATTGAACCCAGGACCTTCTAGCTGTGAGGCGACAGCGTTACCGACTGCACCATCGTGCCCCCAAACTGTTTTTACTGGTCAAATAATATAGACACACTCACACACACACACACACACACACACACACACACACACACACACACACACACACACACACACACACACACACACACACACAGATCTGATGATTTTTCTATATCCATATATGGCCTCCCAGCAGGTCAGCCATGCCCACATATCGGGGTCCCTGATGTCATACCTATATGTGACCTCACTGGTATGACACGACCAATCACAGCCAGTATGATAAAAAGCAGTGCATCAGAGAGAGAGTGCAGATTGAATCAACTACTCCAAGACTCAACTCTTCACCACAGATCTCTTCAAGACTGTTATCTTCTTTCGACCAAGATTCAAAGAGCTCTAGAATCTAGAAGCGTACTTCTTTGGCTCTCCTTTGCTTTGGCTCTTGAGATCTTCATTCTTCTACAGAGCAGGAAACCAACATGTTTACTTCAGTCCAACATTAACTGTTAAAACATGCTTTCCTGGACGTTGCATCAGAAAGGATCACCAAAGGAAGGTAATCATGCTGCTGTAGCGGTGAGACACGACTCATCTGAGGTTCCCTCCAGGTACTACGGCCACACAGCGGTGCTGATAGAATATACTGTATACCTCTGGGGATGTCGTGAGTACTACACAGACGAGTACTGCAATGTGCTTTACGCATTTGATGTCGACGCCCACACATGGTTCAAACCACAGGTTTCTGGGACTGTTCAAGAGGGGAGGATCAAACACTCAGCCTGTGTCTTGGGGAAGGTCATGTATATTCATGGAGGATGGATCAAGACTGGATGCATGACATATACAAGTTGGACACCAGCTCAATGGTTTTAATTAACACCAGAGGAACTCTACCTCCTGCTTCATCATGTCACTCTGCGACCATCATCGGGACCAAGATGTTTGTATTTGGGGGAGGAGCCAACTCCAGCATCAACACCATCAGAGTGTTTGACACAGAGACCAACCACTGGGTGAGCACACCTTCTGCACAGCCTCTTCCAAAAGAACGCTGGTGGCCATCTTCCCTTACCTACAATGGAGAGCTGTACACATTTGGTGGGCCTTCAATGATCTGTGGAAATTCATCCCAGAGACCTTCTCCTGGAAGAAGGTTGAGCCCAAGGGGAAAGGACCGTGTACAGGGATGTTTTTTATGTGCTGTTGCATGGTGGGAGATCATGTCATCATCTTTGGAGGATACAACACCCCTGATGACCTGTATGTCCTAGACTTCAGTCCTAGCCTCAAGACATTAGGTGAGCTAGCAGTTATTCAGCACGGTCTGGAGCAGTCTGGACTCCCACACAACATCAGGTGGGAACTGGCAGCCATGACTAGCAACAGCAACTGAAAGAATAACAACATGAAAAAAACGGCAAGCCCAAACCCAAACCCAAAAACAACGTTTGCGAGCTGGTAGTAATGACTAACATACATCCACAACAGACGTTTTGTTGTAATAATCCAAAGATAAATGATGACAGGAGATGCAGTCAAATTGACCCCTGACTGAAACCCTGTATGTTAGCCATGGGTCAAATTGACCCCTGACCGAGACCCTGTATGTTAGCCATGGGTCAAATAGACCCCTGACTGAAACCCTGTATGTTAGCCATGGGTCAAATAGACCCCTGACTGAAACCCTGTATGTTAGCCATGGGTCAAATTGACCCGGAAAAGTGAAGACGCCTTTAAAGTGATTGGACGGAATTACTTTTGTGATGATTTGAGTGGCTGAGCATGGAATGTGATGTATGATGATAAGCATGCCCCACACTTTTTTTTTTCTTTTATTAACCAACTTGAACTCTATAGCGTCTCCATTCTGCGGTAAACATTCACCAAATAAGACAATCTACAAGCTCACAACAAGCATGTATGAGCTTGTAGATCTGGATGAGAGATTTGGTGTAGAGGCTAGAATTGCATTTTATGTAGTCATAGCACTTTATAGTACACATGTATAATAATATAGTATAGTATGTATAGTTTACATAGATACTCCACTGTTACGTTCTTAGTTTACGCATGATTCATGATAACTACTTTTTATATATGTGATGTATGCCATGCTTTTGTTTATTGCTTAATGTAAGTCGCTCTGTATTAAGAGCGTCTGCTAAATGCCTAAATTGTAATTGTTGAGGCTAAAAAAGATAGGACCAAGTACTGAGGGTGTAAGTGGTTAAATGTCTGAAGATACACATGAGCACAACATAAGTCTATGAAGTTATAAATAAAATAGATACACATGAGCAGAAAATAAGTCTATGAAGATATAAATCTAGGAAACCCTGTACACTCAAGACACTGCCCCCTCTGCCACCCTTAGATCTCCATATATTGAGCTGACCTGTTCTGACATGCCATATGTTGATCTGACCTCATCAAACCCTGTACACTCAAGACTCGCTCCATATTATGGCCAGTACATAATTTTATTCCATGTTGATCTGACCACCCCATGCCAAAGCGCCAGCACTCGCCCAGCAGTCTGCCGTCACCCAGGCGGATGGGTGCACGCGACCTCGCTTCTCGCCCTCAGGCGACTTACTGGTATTTAACACATTGATTGCGGGAATTGGTTTTCTACGTGGTTCGAATCCCAACGGTCCGATGCGGGACACGGCTATCTACGTTTAGTTTAGCGCATGTTTTTATTGATTACTTTCAATCGCCTTTGTACACACCCGGACAATAGATCAAGCAGCCCCGATGCATCCCACAACACTCCGGTCACTTGATCAAAAGAAAAAAAAATGCCTCTCCCCCTCCCTTACTGAAAACAGGACGGGAGGGGTGCATTGTGTAGAATAGTCTCTATCACATAATGGCGGCGCCCATGCGAGGGTACTCCAGTCAACAGAATCACACTGCATAACATTCGATCGGCTTGTCTCCGGCTTCCATAGTCTCCACCTCTCCTCTTGTTTCTCCCTCCTCCCCTCCCGTTTGTTTCAGGGGAGGGCCCAGGAGGGGAGGCGTCTTGTGTGTTGTGTAGTGTCTGTCTAACCTCGCCTCACCAGGCTTTCAGTGTCTGTCGGAACATGTTCCGACATGTTCCGGCTCCCTGATGGACACAGATCTAAAGTCGGTCTCCTTCCTTCTGCATACTCGAACAAACAAGAAAACTATCACGGATTGTATCGGACAGTGGGCGGTTATTTTTTGATGATGATGATCAATGGTCAGATGGAACAATGCAAATACGTGCTGTTGTGTTACTGGAGGGACAGCAACACCACCGTCCCTCGGCGAACTCGGCTAGCCGAGTTGGAACGATACACAGTGACTGACACGTACATACCGGTAGATGGATAAATAATGACAACGTGTCTTTGCATCATTTTATCTGCCCGCCTGGCGTTTGCCCGATCCGTCATCATCATCATCATCATTATCATCATCATAAAAAAGAAACAAAACAGTAGTAACGTAGCCCCGATATGTTCCCTCAGTCCCTATGCTCATTCTTTAGCTCATACAAAAGCCAATTACCGACGAAGGGTAGATGGGATCAATGTGTACTTTTTCCTTGTGAAAGTAGACATTCAGGGCTTTCATTCGATGTATAGTATGTATAGGATATTTTTTGTGTTCATTTTTATAACTGCCTGTCAACGTCTGACATAAAACTGTCCCTAACTAGGCTTCCTGTTCAAGAAGAGCACGTTACTACAAAAGCAGGTGTTACATAAAGGTAAATATCTCCAGAATGGAAGATGGTAAAATGGACGTTAAAATAAACACATTAAATTGGAGTGGACAAATTAAGCTTTCTTTTGAGGTATGCGGTGTGCTTCTCGCTATAAGAGAACATTTGCTGTCGGCTTTGGAAAAGGTTGGTCGTCCAATGCTATCAGCGTAGCGTCAGAGGTAGGCCTAATCAGGCTGCGGTATCGCTAGCACGCGTTGTGTTAACCTTTATCTAAGCAGTAGAATAATAGTGACAGGTCTACAGTATGTGACATAGTGACAGAACTCTTGGCCATTTCTCCAGCCACAGTCATTTGCATGTTACACCAGTTTGTCAGATTATAAGTAGGCTGAATAATGGAGTGCTGACGTCCGTGAAGCTCTCCAGTGGAAACCAGGCCTTTATCCAGGCCAGTTCCCAGGCCTTACCAGGAAGGAATCAGGCCTTTATCCAGGCCTTACCAGGAAGTAATCAGGCCTTTATCCAGGCCTTACCAGGAAGGAATCAGGCCTTTATCCAGGCCTTACCAGGAAGGAATCAGGCCTTATCCAGGCCTTACCAGGAAGGAATCAGGCCTTTGTCCAGGCTTTACCAGGAATGAATCAGGCCTTTGTCCAGGCTTTACCAGGAAGGAATCAGGCCTTTATCCAGGCCTTACCAGGAAGGAATCAGGCCTTTGTCCAGGCTTTACCAGGAAGGAATCAGGCCTTTGTCCAGGCTTTACCAGGAAGGAATCAGGCCTTTGTCCAGGCTTTACCAGGAAGAAATCAGGCCTTTATCCAGGCCTTACCAGGAAGGAATCATGCCTTTATCCAGGCCTTACCAGGAAGGAATCAGGCCTTTAAGATCCAGGCCTTATCAGGAAGGCCTGGATCTTGAGGTTCCCTCCAGGTGCTTCGGCCACACAGCTGTGTTGATTGAAGATAGTGTCTACTTCTGGGGAGGGTGTGTGTACTACACAGACAAGTTATGCAACCTGCTTCATGCCTTTGATGTTGACACCCACGCATGGTTCAAACCACAGGTTTCTGGGACAGTTCCAGAGGGGAGGTACAACCACTCAGCCTGTGTCTTGGGGAATGTCATGTATATTCTTGGAGGATGCATCCAGCTGACTGGACACACTAAGGAGATGTACAAGTTGGACACCAGCACAATGGTCTGGTCTGTAATTTACACCAGAGCAACACCACCCTATTTATCATTTCATTCCGCATCCATTATCGGGACAAGGATCTTTGTATTTGGGGGCTGTTGGGCTGTTTCAGCACTACAACACCAGAGTGTTTGACACAGAGACCAACCACTGGGTGAGCACAACTTATACATCTACACAGCCTCTTCCAGAAGACCTCCGGTGGCAATCTGCCTTTACCTACAATGGAGAGCTCTACACATTTGGTGGACAAATCCAGGCCTTCAATGATCTGTGGAAATTCAGCCCAGAGACCTTCTCCTGGAAGAAGGTTGAGCCCAGGGGGAAAGGCCCACGTTCTAGGATGTCTAATATGTGCTGTTGCATGTTGGGAGATCGAATCATTCTCTTTGGAGGGTGGGGTGAATTCACTGACCTGCATATCTTAGACTTCAGTCCGAGCCTCAAGACATTATGTAAGCTAGCAGTTATTCAGTACCGTCTGGAGCAGTCTGGACTCCCACACAACATCAGGTGGGAACTGGCAGCCATGAAAAACAAAAAACAAAATTAAATAAAAACAGCAAGCCCAAACAAAACCAGCCAAACAAACAAAACCAACGTTTGTGAGCCAGTAGTAAATGTATAACGTGTTCCTTCCATGCGCTATATACGTCCGGCCGCGAAAACTCTCCCCTGTCAGGTGAAAAGAAGCGTCTTGGACTCCTCATGCATAGAAGGAAGCATGAGGTCCGTCCGCTGCCCTCCCCAGGTTGGCAGAGGAAGTGTAGGGATTACATTAGATAATTGACACTGGGTGAAAAAATGGGTTGCAAAATCGTGGGATAAAGATTTAAAGAAAATAAATAAAAATAAAATGGACTGTGGCCCCTGGCTGGCCAGGCTGGTCTAGGAGAGATAGAGACGCTGCGCTGCACTGGTTTGCCTGGCCTGGCCTGAGACCTTTTTTTTGTTGTTGATTGGCAGCCAGGCAGGCCAATTAGGAGGCAGGCCACCGGGAAATGTCCCGGTCGTCCCGCGGGCCAGACCGGGCCTGAGCCGAGCCCCCAGTAAGGCTTATCCAACGTTGAAGCTGCCACTACCTACTGGCGAAAAGTGGAACTGCAGCACGTTCATGGAGGTGGGCGGACGTTCAGTGACGTCATGTGCGTAACATAACGTGCGTCATCCCGGACCTAATTTGAGGTCCGGGCTGAACTTCCGCTACCTCGAGCCATTGAGTTATAATTGTACTTCCGGCAGTCTTCCGGGTGCTTCAAAACGAGCAACCAACCACTGAGCAACTTCTATTGAAATTAATAGCTTGGGGGCGGGACTGTAGCTCCGGTCCTCCCTCTATCCTTTTATACCTCTATGGCCTGATAGTAAGAGAAATCTATGCAAATCTGGGAACTAAATCGTTACCAAGAAATTTCTTCACCAATGTGTTTCTAAAGGTGTCTAATAACATGTACTAAAAGTTTGAAATTCAACTCCTGTGGGAAATTGAGTTATTAGCATAATATGCATAATATGCCCATAACATCCTATATAAGGCAAAAAAGTCCAAATTTCATCATTCTTTAAGTAACATGTGACATATGAAACTAGGGTGTTTGCATGATTCTGAATCCATTCCAAGCATTAGTTTTGCACACAAAAAACACTCCTTGGGAGGAAAACGGCCACACAAACGTGATGAGGTCAGCACATTTGGTTAAGTGGATATGGCCTAATTTAGCCCAAGGAGTGTTTTTTGTGCAAAACTAATGCTTGGAATGGATTCAGAATCATGCAATCACCCTAGTTTCATATGTCACATGCTACTTAAAGAATGATGAAATTTGGACTTTTTTGCCTTATATAGGATGTTATGGGCATATTATGCATATTATGCTAATAACTCAATTTCCCACGGGAGTTGAATTTCAAACTTTTAGTACATGTTATTAGACACCTTTAGAAACACATTGGTGAAGAAATTTCTTGGTAACGATTTAGTTCCCAGATTTGTCAAATACCTGATAAAATGCCCTTACTATGAGCACTGTAGTTGCAATGTGATGCATTTATGTCGCTTTGTAATACTAATCCAAAGATACAGTGTGACAGCCCTGACTTAAACCCTGTATGCTTATAGCCATATATGGGTTTATAACATTAAACCCTGTATGCTTATAGTCATATATGGGTAGGGATGGATAACCGATACCCGAAGGAAAAAACAAATCGATTTATCACCAGTCCACTCCACATGTACGTGCATCAGGTTTTGTCCGGTTTTATAGTGTTTTTTTGTTGTTATTTTGGCCTATTCACAGCCTTCCCAGAGTGACAGCCAGGACGGTAACAAACACATTATTTTTATTGGACCCACATAGTAAGCAAATGGGTGAGAAAATACCAATCGCTCTCAAGTGTTATCATTCAGGTTTTTTTTAATTTAGTGCGAACACTGGCACTGGGAAGAGGAGGCTAGTTTAAGTTTTAGTTAACAACAACAACAACAATACCAATATGTAGGAAAATGTCCATACTGGCTCCATTGCATGGTCTGGATAAGAACATACTGGTGATGGCCTGGGCCATGGCTCAGCGGTCCAGGCACCTTGGCCGGTAGTCTGGCAGTGTGCCGCAGGTTCGACTCCCGATCCCGACGGCCTTTACTGCATGTCATCCCCCCCATTTCTATCCCCATTTCCTGTCAGCCTACTGTCTGTCCCTCCATAAAAAATATAAATTAAAGGCGAAAGCCACAAAAAAAAGGAGAAAAAAAAACATACTGGTGAATATGGGTTGATAACATTAGAATCCCCAACATCTACCAGTGGATTCATGGAACTGAAGGGAATAAATAACTCTCACATCTAGCAGTGGATTGATGGAACAGTTAGAACTGAAGGGAATAACCCATTCAGGACGGGAACCCCTTTTGGTGTTTAAAGCATTATGTTATATAGCTACTGTAGCTATTGAAAAATAGCTAAAGTGCCGCGTTACAAGCTTGTACATCTGCTGTTTTTGAAAGATTGTGAAAATGTTGCGCAAATCTTTTAATATATATTCTTTCAGAGCGAACGTTTTTAACTCAAACCTTTGCTTCTTGGGGGTCCCTGGAACAACATATTTTCAGGTGGGGGTTGGCGGCCAATTACATATAAGTTTGGGGTTCCTTCAAATTAATAATTTAGTTTGAACACTGCACTGATAGAGAAACATAGGTTTTTCAGAAAACTGTCATGATTTAGAAGATTTTTTTTCCCTATTTTGACCTCAGGTCTTAATCGAATAAATAACACTCGTATCTGTCAATCACCTTCTTGAATTGCTCATGAACATCTTCCGACATTTCCTCACAGTGAGGGGTGACAGTATCCATTTCCTCACAGTGAGGGGTGACAGTATCCATTTCCTCACAGTGAGGGGTGACAATATCCATTTCCTCACAGTGAGGGGTGACAGTATCCATTTCCTCACAGTGAGGGGTAACAGTATTCCATTTCCTCACAGCGCCGGGGTTACGGGGTGACAGTATTCCATTTCCTCACAGCGCCGGGGTTACGCGGTAACAGTATTCCATTTCCTCACAGCGCCAGGGTTACGGGGTAACAGTATTCCATTTCCTCACAGCGCCGGGGTTACGGGGTAACAGTATTCCATTTCCTCAAAGCGCCGGGGTTACGGAGTAACAGTATTCCGTGACTGACAGCTGAACATCTGTGATTGATGGCATTCATAATCTCAGGCTTATTCTTCAAATGGTGGTGGATTGGGCTCGGGGGGAGGGCGGAGTGGGACTTGTGGTGGGAGATACATATTTGGGGAGGGACAGAAGCAGCCCTGCTTTTATTTTTGTGACATGTTGTGTCTTCAACTACGGTAGTTTTTTAGATTTTCTTCTCTAAGCTCTCTGCTTCTCAGCACCCCCCTTCTGTTTTTTCGGCAGCGTTTTGTATTTAGTTCTCTGAAGTTTGAACACAAAGGCTTCTTTTGATATTATTATTTTTCGCTCGAGCCCAAATTCGAGTGTTCTCTCGAAGACGTGCACAGCATCATACACACGCATGCACGCACGCACGCACGCACGCACGCACGCACGCACGCACGCACGCACGCACGCACGCACGCACGCACGCACACACACACACACACACACACACACACACACACACACACACACACACACACACACACACACACACTATCTGAAGGGAACTTCTAGAGACTTAGTGCTCAAGTGAAGTTTCTTCAATAGATCCTTTTCAATCGATGGTTGCTTCTTAAACAATTACAACATGTCAAGGACCCCCAAATTGATATGGATTTGGCTGCTGAAGGGCTTTTTGAGAAGATTTTGTTGTGTGCCAGCGACCCCTCCCTGTTCAGGCCAAATGGGGGTAAAATAGCAGATCAATAAGCTCACAACTTGTAGACCGGCTATTTGAAACTAGCGCGAAAGTGCTTAATCTGATTTTTCACTTTCCTGGTAATCCCCCGGAACCCCCTCAAGGACCCCCTGGGGGTCCCCGGACCACACTTTGAGAACCACTGCAATAAATAACCGGGTCAATCCACACAGTCTGTCCTATCCCACCGTGCTCCTCAAATACTTTGTTTTAATGTGAAGAATCGAGTGGATCGAGGCATAAACCCTCAGAAAGTTTAAAAAGAGCGTGCCCTGACACTTTAACAAAGTAAAGAGCATCGTACATCGTATCTGATTTGGAAAGTTTAAACATCCACTTGCCCTGTTTTGTTTTTTTTATCTCGGCTGTCTGTGTCGTGTTTATTCCGTTGGTGTCGGCTCAACTCTCTCTCATTAATCTCTTTAGCAGCACAGCTGACAGGTGATTGATGATGATGTGGCGTTATGGATTCTCCTCCCTGACAGTCGTTGATGATGATTGTACCAAAAAGTATATTTAGAATGCGACAGAGGCCATGCGCTGGTGCCTTCAGCATGTTGCAGCGCTAACTGTAGACGTGGGAGTGACACAAACAAACAAGTCATGACACGCACCTTTACATTTTCAGTATTATTCAGGGCCCATCTATCTGTACACAGACAAATGTGACCGGGTCTGGCAAATAGGCCCTCATCTCGACCAGAGTCATTTTTCATTTTTTTTTACAGATTATTAAAGTACAGAATGTAAGCTTTCATATGATGTATCATTCAATTCAATTATTTGAAGGAGATATGACCATTTTAAAATGATTGTGCCGTTTTACCCAAAGCTGAGAAAATCCCCTTTGAATGTTCACAACATTTCAACACCTAGAGCTGGCTAGCCTACTTTGACTTATAAATATATACATTTAATTTGCCCAAATCAATAATCTGTTGGAATGAAAACCTTCTTCAACATTCAAGCTGTGTTATATGAAAAAAAGTTTATTTTAGATTTTCTGCCTTTTCATTATAGGCGAGATGAGGACCATTTTGCTAGACCTGGTCACAAATGTGTCCGTAACAAAGACTTTGCCTTGTCTGTGGTAAATATTACATGACAGACCAGCATCAGTCTTTCCCTGTGTGAAGTGCGGAAGTGATTGTGAATCCCGCATTGGTCTATTCAGACAGGACAGAGTCCAGAGACTCCATAGTCTCTCGAGACTGACGGATGCCAATGAATGTTGTCATTTTGATCATAATAATACCCAAGTACTGAGTCAGTCCCCAGGTTTTCTTGGACAGTTCATTGTTGTAAAAGAGACCCACGTCTCAAGGTCTTTACAAATGTCTTTGTCGGTTAAAGAAAATGTCTTCTAATAACAACAATTTGCCAGACGACACGCTCATTCGGCGAGGCGTAAGCGATCCCGGCAGCTGGTGCACGACGTGTCGCATGTTCTCGCTTCGCCGACTTGTTTTAGAAAACCCGACTGCGGCGGGAGATGCTATATCTGTGCTGCCGTCAGCCTCTCAGGTTAAATAAAGGGGAGGGCACTAATTAGCTCTTGCTACTGAAATGATTGATTATTTATATGGAGAAATCCCGTCATTTAACATGCATCTCAATGGGGGAGAAGGACAGCTTGCCCTGTCTCCTCGCTGCTAACGAGGACGGGTTGGGGAGGGACTTAGCGAAGGGCTAATTCCCAGCTATCCCAGGTGTTACTGACTTGCCAAGGTTAATTAAAGAGGTTCTGTTTGTGTGCAGCAGTGTTTGTTTCCAAATAGAACCTGGCGAGAACATTACCATGGTGATAGTTGCTGTAGCCAATAGAACTCTAGAACATTCCCATGGTGATAGTTGCTGTAGCCAATAGAACTCTAGAACATTCCCATGGTGATAGTTGCTGTAGCCAATAGAACTCTAGAACATTCCCATGGTGATAGTTGCTGTAGCCAATAGAACTCTAGAACATTCCATGGTGATATCTGCTGTAGCGAATAGAACTCTAGAACATTCCATGGTGATAGTTGCTGTAGCCAATAGAACTCTAGAACATTCCATGGTGATATCTGCTGTAGCGAATAGAACTCTAGAACATTCCATGGTGATAGTTGCTGTAGCCAATAGAACTCTAGAACATTCCCATGGTGATAGTTGCTGTAGCCAATAGAACTCTAGAACATTCCCATGGTGATAGTTGCTGTAGCCAATAGAACTCTAGAACATTCCCATGGTGATAGTTGCTGTAGCCAATAGAACTCTAGAACATTCCCATGGTGATAGTTGCTGTAGCCAATAGAACTCTAGAACATTCCATGGTGATAGTTGCTGTAGCCAATAGAACTCTAGAACATTCCCATGGTGATAGTTGCTGTAGCCAATAGAACTCTAGAACATTACCATGGTGATAGTTGCTGTAGCCAATAGAACTCTAGAACATTCCATGGTGATATCTGCTGTAGCGAATAGAACTCTAGAACATTCCATGGTGATAGTTGCTGTAGCCAATAGAACTCTAGAACATTCCCATGGTGATAGTTGCTGTAGCCAATAGAACTCTAGAACATTCCCATGGTGATAGTTGCTGTAGCCAATAGAACTCTAGAACATTCCCATGGTGATAGTTGCTGTAGCCAATAGAACTCTAGAACATTCCCATGGTGATAGTTGCTGTAGCCAATAGAACTCTAGAACAGTCCATGGTGATATCTGCTGTAGCCAATAGAACTCTAGAACATTCCATGGTGATAGTTGCTGTAGCCAATAGAACTCTAGAACATCCCATGGTGATAGTTGCTGTAGCCAATAGAACTCTAGAACATTCCCATGGTGATAGTTGCTGTAGCCAATAGAACTCTAGAACAGTCCATGGTGATATCTGCTGTAGCCAATAGAACTCTAGAACATTCCATGGTGATAGTTGCTGTAGCCAATAGAACTCTAGAACATCCCATGGTGATAGTTGCTGTAGCCAATAGAACTCTAGAACATCCCATGGTGATAGTTGCTGTAGCCAATAGAACTCTAGAACATCCCATGGTGATAGTTGCTGTAGCCAATAGAACTCTAGAACATTCCCATGGTGATAGTTGCTGTAGCCAATAGAACTCTAGAACATTCCATGGTGATATCTGCTGTAGCCAATAGAACTCTAGAACATTCCCATGGTGATAGCTGCTGTATAGCGAAGCCTTATCTCCCTCAGGACGGTGTGAAACATCGAGGGGTGTAAGTTCACATGTTGTCACATCTCGTCTGCTCTGCTTCCGACACCAAACAGACTTCATGTGTGTTGAGCGCCGCTGACAAGGTGTTGACTTAAGCTCCATTTAACACGTTGGATCTGGATGACGAGTATGCCTGTCCTATACCTACCTACTGTTACGGTGAGCAGGGATGAGGGCCCAAATGCAGGCGACACGAGGCAGAACAGGTAAACTTAGGAATATGTATTAACTAAACTCAGGAACTTCCATACAAGGGCAAAAGGCAGGTAAATCTCAGGAAACATATAATACAGGAACTCACGCAACAGGGAACTACGAACACAATGCAAACACAGGACTTAAATAGACACAGGATAACAGCGCACAGGTGGAACCAAAATACAATCAACACTAGGATAGGCTGGGGGACTAAAGGGACACAGGTGGAAACACTGACAAATACAAAGTAGGTTAGACAAGGTGACTAACAGTAACTAGGAAGACAGGAAACACTAGGAACAATACTACAAAATAAGATACACAAAACCAAGGTAACAACAGAGTAACAGAAAACCAAAACCAAAGAGAAACAGTCAGGAACACATGAGCAAATATATACGTAACATACTGAAATCAGTGAAATGACAGAAATACATTTTAAAGTCCAAAATCTAATTAGGACAGTCAAAGTCACCTACAGATGACGAGCAGGCTCGTCTTAAGGCATTTGATATCGCTATGACATTGTCACGCTGAGTTTCATTTTTTGAACCGCCCGTGGTGCTATGCATGGTTGCCATGTAGGACCCCTCCCGGCACTCAATAGCCATTAGCTTCTGTGTTAGGCCACGCCTTTGCAGGCTTTTTTCTCTGAAACTAATGCGCTGTCCGCGGTGTTGAACGGATCGGCGATGTTCGGAGGTCTTTTCTGATTATCCGGTGAGCGCGATCCGAACATTGGCGTTTTTCTAGAGCACGTATGGACCTCATTTTAGCTCGGTAGCATTTACGCTAATGCTTTAGCATTC
>NC_136807.1:57575838-57628338 GCF_951216825.1 Electrona antarctica
GATATTCACAAACACGCACGCACGCACGCACAATAGTCACTGCATTAACAGCTTGCCAGCTGTTGCCAGGGTTATCTATCGCTCTGATAATGTGTTGCAACACTGATTGACTGACGTTGGCTAACGAGCTGGTATGTGCTCTGACGCAGCGATGCGCCGCTATAGGCTAACGAGCTGGTATGTGCTCAGACGCAGCGATGCACCGCTATAGGCTAACGAACTGGTATGTGCTCAGACGCAGCGATGCACCGCTATAGGCTAACGAACTGGTATGTGCTCTGGCGCAGCGATGCGCCGCTATAGGCTAACGAACTGGTATGTGCTCTGATGCAGCGATGCGCCACTATGGGCTAACGAACTGGTATGTGCTCTGGCGCAGCGATGCACCGCTATAGGCTAACGAACTGGTATGTGCTCTGACGCAGCGATACACCGCTATAGGCTAACGAACTGGTATGTGCTCTGATGCAGCGATGCGCCGCTATAGGCTAACGAACTGGTATGTGCTCAGACGCAGCGATGCGCGCTATAGGCTAACAAACTGGTATGTGCTCTGACGCAGCGATGCGCCGCTATAGGCTAACGAGCTGGTTTGTGCTCTGGCGCAGCGATGCACCGCTATAGGCTAACGAACTGGTATGTGCTCTGACGCAGCGATGCGCCGCTATAGGCTAACAAACTGGTATGTGCTCTGACGCAGCGATGCGCCACTATAGGCTAACGAACTGGTATGTGCTCTGACGCAGCGATGCGCCACTATAGGCTAACGAACTGGTATGTGCTCTGACGCAGCGATGCGCCGCTGTAGGCTAACGAACTGGTATGTGCTCTGACGCAGCGATGCGCCACTATAGGCTAACAAACTGGTATGTGCTCTGACGCAGCGATGCACCGCTATAGGCTAACGAACTGGTATGTGCTCTGACGCAGCGATGCGCCGCTATAGGCTAACGAACTGGTATGTGCTCTGACGCAGCGATGCGCCGCTATAGGCTAACAAACTGGTATGTGCTCTGACGCAGCGATGCGCCGCTATAGGCTAACGAACTGGTATGTGCTCTGACGCAGCGATGCGCCGCTATAGGCTAACGAGCTGGTATGTGCTCTGACGCAGCGATGCGCCGCTATAGGCTAACGAGCTGGTATGTGCTCTGACGCAGCGATGCGCCGCTATAGGCTAACGAGCTGGTATGTGCTCTGACGCAGCGATGCGCCGCTATAGGCTAACGAGCTGGTATGTGCTCTGACGCAGCGATGCACCGCTATAGGCTAACGAACTGGTATGTGCTCTGACGCAGCGATGCGCTGCTATAGGCTAACGAACTGGTATGTGCTCTGACGCAGCGATGCGCCGCTATAAGCTAACGAGCTGGTATGTGCTCTGACGCAGCGATGCGCCGCTATAGGCTAACGAACTGGTATGTGCTCTGGCGCAGCGATGCGCCGCTATAGGCTAACGAGCTGGTATGTGCTCTGGCGCAGCGATGCGCCGCTATAGGCTAACGAGCTGGTATGTGCTCTGGCGCAGCGATGCGCCGCTATAGGCTAACGAGCTGGTATGTGCTCTGACGCAGCGATGCGCCGCTATAGGCTAACGAGCTGGTATGTGCTCTGACGCAGCGATGCGCCGCTATAGGCTAACGAGCTGGTATGTGCTCTGACGCAGCGATGCGCCGCTATAGGCTAACGAACTGGTATGTGCTCTGGCGCAGCGATGCGCCGCTATAGGCTAACGAGCTGGTATGTGCTCTGACGCAGCGATGCGCCGCTATAGGCTAACGAGCTGGTATGTGCTCTGGCGCAGCGATGCGCCGCTATAGGCTAACGAGCTGGTATGTGCTCTGACGCAGCGATGCCTCAGGGTTATTGTGTTCACAAAACGTCTCGCCACATGAACACCATAACCCAGGCAACCACGACCAAATATGGGCGACAGTTGAATGAGCTCAGGTTTCAGAACAAACAAACAAACATGACCAAGATACAGAAACATACAGATACACACAGATAATATACAGATGCATACATTCAGGTACATGCATGCATACATACGTACATAATACGTACATACATACGTACATACATACATACATACATACAGTACATACATACGTACATACGTACATACGTACATACATACATACATACATACATACATACATACATACATACATACGTACATACGTACGTACGTACATACATACATACATACATACATACATACATACATACAAGTCTAACTTGGACTCAGAGGGGTGGACGCCTCTGCCTTGTATAGTCCCCAGTGAATAGGCAGGTTGCTATTCACTGGTAACGTAACTTTGGTTTTTAAATATCTGAAGGTGTTGTAGGCTTGGATTTTACTAAAACATACATACATGCATACATACAAATCAGTTTTAAGGACCCATTTTTAGGCCAGTGCGATAGAGCATGCCTTTGCCTTTTTTAAACCTCACCCATTTGAATCCAATACATCCATACATACACAACAGCTTGCTCACCCTCTCCCACCCACCCACCCACCCACCCACCCCACCAACCACCACGTCATCAGCTGTTAAAACCTATTGACTGCCAAAGACATCTTTGGCGTCTCTTTTCCCCAATGGCGCACCGATGGGTCACCACTGTCCCCCGGGACACCACGTGAAAAAAGATATAATTAAAAAAACAAGCTTTCCCAAGCTTGTAGGAGCCGATGGAAAAGCAGCACATAATGCATTCCTGTGGACTGTATGAACTGTGTGCAGTGGCGTGCACAGACATTTAGAGGGGCAGGTGCTCAAGTTAAAAAAGGGCACCTTGTGCAGCGCGTGGAACCGGCCGGTTGCCTTAATCCATTTTGGGCGGGAACCCCTTTTGGTGTTAGCATTATGTTATGCTTTAGCTATTGAAAAATAGCAGATCTACAAGCTCATAGCGCGCCACCGAGTGGCGCGCTATGAACTTGTAGGTCTGCTATTTTTGAAAAAAAAAAAAAAAAAAAAAAGGGCACATTGCCAAAAGGGCAGGGGGTGCTCTAGCACCCCCTAGTGTCTATCTGTGCACGCCAATGCAGCATTCGCTCTACACCATGCAGAGCCTGTGGCTTTCAAACGGATCTTCGCGTTTACGGATCAGGATTATTTTCCCATTCCATTTGAGGGCAACCGTGCACGGAATGGAGCCACGCGGAATATTCTATGATATTTCAAAGGTTGGTGGAAAAAAAAACGCTCTGAATCCTGGAAGTCAACAACGGGAGGATAGAAGGACACTAGTGCAAATACATCAGTGTATACGTCTTCGCTGCCGCTGTCGGTTTAGAAGCAGGAATGAGTTGAGTCGAGATGTGAATGCAGGGAAAGTCCTGAAGCGATTGAAGGACGAAATAGATCTAAGAGATAGAGGGAGATTATTCTTCAGATGAGGCTTTGTAGCAGAAAGTCTGGCATTTTAAAGTGATGTCTAAGTGGATATGACGAGATAGACCGGGGCCAAATTCTGCTTCAAGTAAGAAGGGCACCGAGTTGAATGAAACCTGATCAACCCAGTGGTTTGGCTGCAGACAGACGGATGCACGCATGGATGCATGCACTTGTGCACACGCACGCATGCACACACGCACGCACGCACGCACGCACGCACGCACACAGGCCCGGTTCTTCCTACAGGCCGACGAAGCAGCGGCTTCGAGCGCCATGGGGGAGGGGCGCCAAAAAAGAAAAAAACATTTTTGTTTTTAAACTTTTTTTTTTATTCTTTTTTTTACTCTGTCCCAACTCTGTCTGCCCAGTGTCCCCCCAGTGCCCCCCCAGTGCCTCCCCAGTGCCTCCCCAGTACCTCCCCAGTGTCTCCCCAGTGCCAGTGTCCCGCCAGTGCCTCCACAGAGCCTCCCCAGTGTCCCCACAGTGCCTCCCCAATGGACCCCCAGTGCCTCCACAGTTTTTTTTTTTTTTTTTTTTTTTTTTAGGGGGGCGCCGCGAAAAATCCTGCTTGGGGCGCCAGATTGCTCAGGACCGGCCCTGCACGCACACACGCGCACATCTCAACATTTATATAGGCTACTTACTACCTACAACATTGTATTATTAAGTTGGGTGGCATATAGAAATATATCATATCCTACAAATTTGCGTCTGCAAATAAACTAGACTAAAAAGCAGTGCAATTACTTCATCTTCCACTTCTGCTGACACCTCGCCCATTCATTGGAAATGGCAGCCGACATGCAGTTTATATCGTATAAATATAATAATTACGTCACTTCATCGCCTTGATATTGGGCTAGTGTGAATGTTCTCATGATTCAGCAAACGTCCTGTCATCATTCTGTCGCTCGCAGCCGCGGGCGTGGGAGGTGTTTGGGTTCCAGGGGTGCGGCGTGGCACGCCATCACACAGGACTGCGTGTGGGGTCCGTGGGGGCTTGTACAGTATGGCGTCACACAGGACTGCGGTGGCATTTGAACACCGTGACAAATCACTGATGTTTCACGGAGGTGAATGAGAGCACAGGGTGTCCATGGAAGTGTGGAATGTCACCTCTGTAACCATTTATAAGTTCTGTTTCTCTGTGTGTGTTTGTTTGGGAAAAAACGTATGTTGGCCGACCAACACAGACCGAAGCAACAATTATTTTGAGTAATTGTTGCAGAATCAAGCTGGAACGGTTGGTCGCCGACCACAAAATGGGCCTCTACCCTGTTCCAGGGTTGTGTGCGTGTGTTTTAAAATGCAAATATTTGAGCTCTTTTACTGAAGGCCCAGGATGAATGCATCTCTATTTATTTGTTTGTTTATTTGTTTGACTGTTAGGGATCCAGAATTGTAAAGCATAAACCACTATGATGCCGTCCTTATTTTTACTACTAAAATGTTGGCAGGGGAAAGATTTATTCTCCAACCTAAAAACAGCAGCGCAGAAATTACCTCAGCTCTCACACTGCCGATGCAGCAAAACTGCAGGCTGTTAAATTTGGACTCGGAGTGTAAAATAAATGATTACTTATTATTACAATTATTTTGCTGATTAATTGTCATCTAAACAACGATTCCACCGCTGCTTTTCACCAGGGGCGTACAGTAAGTACATTTACTTAAAGCTATATTCAGTGATTTGACTTAATTCAAATATCACTTATTTTTTCTTTTTTTCTGGATAATCCTCCCTACTATAGAGTGTGCTGACCATATAAGGAGTTCCTCCCTGTCCCCAGTGAGCCCCATGGGTAAAAAAACCCCCTAGTTTCAGTTTTGGTGGTGGGTGGCAAAGCCTTCATCCAATCAGGATGAGAGGGGCCTTCCTCCAATCATGATCGAGTGGGGGCGGGCCTTGGTGCACATGCTGTTGGCCTGTTGCACTTCCCCCCACTGTAGAGAGCGTGCATGTGCACATTTTGTTACCGGGGCGGACTGGGTGGTTTTCCAAATCACCCAAATCACTGAATGCTCCTTTAAGTACTGTAGCCTGCTTAAATGCAATTTTGAGGTATTTGTACTTTTACTTTACCTGGCTATTTCCTTTTCTAAATATTGAAAGAATATGTTATAATGTTTCTCTATAGAGCGTCCCTTACCATGGACCAGGAAATGATTCTCCGTTCATTTTCCTCATAGACATTTCAGAAAGTATTTATTTAAAGACGTTTACGCCGCGGACAAAGCCAACTCGAGTCGTGACAAATCATGACAACAAACAACATTTTTGGGGCCGAAAAAATAATTAGAAAGAAGAAAAAACCGGCAGGTTACAACACTTTTTTGGTTGTTTTTCTTCTTTGTAATTATTTGTTTGGTCCAAAATATTGTTTGTGTTGTCATGAGTTGTCACGACTCGAGTTGGCTTTGTCCGCGGCGTAACCGTCTTTAAATAAATACTTTATGAAATGTCTATGGGAAAAATGCATTGGGTTTAATTTCCTGGTCCATGGTAGGGGGCGGGACTGCGACGCTCTATACATGTCCATTTGTAAAACCTCGCTGCAACATGCTTTGCGCACATACACCATCTTTCCCAGCTCGCTGAACCAGTGGTTCCCAAAGTGGGGTCCGGGGACCCCCAGGGGGTACTTGAGGGAGTTCCAGGGGGGACCTAACCTGACTCCGCCAGATGGGGCAGCAGAGAGTACACTGGGTTCCCCCCTCCTGCTCCCAACTGGGAACTCTCAGGCAGACTTGATGCCCGGCCACAAAACGGCCTGGCCAATCAGCAGCTAGAGGCGGGATAGCTGCTGCTGATTGGCCAGGCCGTTTTGTGGCCAGGGGGGACCCAGCTAAATGATAATTTGTAACCAAATGGACCCTTATGGGTCTGTAACTCAGAGAGTGTACAAATGGAACCAAATGGACCCTAGCGGGTCCATTTGGTTCCATTTGTACACTCTCAGAGTTAAATTAACAGTGGTTTTACAATATAAATTGGGGTACCAGAGATAGAAATGCCATTAAATCGGGGATCCGTGGCATAATGCGTGTGAAACTGGGGGGTCCTTGAAATGTTTCGGAATCACTGCTAGAGCCGTAAAAATCCTCCCCTATCGGGGTCACTGGCATATGTTTTCAAATGGGGGGTCCGTGGCCTAATACATGTTAATTTGGGGGTCCTTGACACGAAAAGGTTTGGGAACCACTGCGCTAAACTGTCCTCACAACAGATACAAAATTATCATAGGATTTATTTACGGATAATAAATACTACTAATAACAATGGCTGTGTGGTAGAAAATGCCAAAACAACTCAATTGTCTATGAACATAAAGCAATTGGGTTCAACAACAACAATAACAATATATTATTCTTAACTATCTATAATCAAAATGGGAGAAGACAAGTTATAAAATCAAATGATCATCCATCCCTGCAATTATCCTCGAATATTCATCAAATGTGCAATAATAATACCCACAAACCCAGAGCTACCAGTGTCCACTAATTGTCCAATAATTATAGTGCAATCACTATTCTATTTACAATCAAAACCACATCGACTTTAGGCCTACAGAATGTTCTACGATCATTTTTGGTGGAAGAAATTGAAATTAAGCCTTTTTCTTTCATTGTTTTATAGCAAAAGTAGTAGATTTGACTTTGATTAATCCTCTGCATGCCACATATATCTCTAAAGGCGTCATATTGATGCATTTGACAACATAGTAATTGACAATTTGTGGCGCTCACCTCGCCTTGACATGGTGTCTAACCCAAAGAAAGCATTCTGCTTCACAAAGCCCCCCCCAAAAAGCAGCTTTGGTTTGTATCGTGTCTGAAGGGCCTTCCAGTTCTGTCGGCTGAAATTGGATTTTCTGCTCTCCCCTTGTTCCACCGTACGGTGGATTCCTGTGGTACCTGGCTGGCACATTTGTAGAATACTCAATGACAAATGTCCTTGGACGAGAAAAAATGGAGGTAGAAAAAAATCCCTCTTGTCCTGGAACTGAAGGGAATCACTGTGTGCCGGTCTTAGGCCCGCAAGCTAAAAAAACCCTGAAACCTCTTGTCCTACACTGAAGGGAATGGCCGTGCGCCGTGAGCTAAAAAACCCTGTTCACGAATACATCAATGTCCCCAAAAGCAGTTTGGACATAACGCGAGAGGTCTGTTCTCCACTCTTTTTATAGCTATTAGAGTACATAATTCCCATGCCAAATGTCAGCAGACACCCCGTCCCATTTTTGTTTTCTTTTCTTTTTTTAACGGGATGGGGGAGCACCACTTGTGCCTTTGAGTAAAGCCTAATTTATACTTAGTTGCATGCCGGTTTGTCAGCGTGTAAAAATAGCCGATCTACAAACTTGCTGCATCGCATAGTCAGGGGAAATTAAAGAGCAAAATCTGTGAATAAATTCCTTACCAATACATTTCTTCACCAATGTGTTTGTAAAGGTGTCTAGTAGTAACACATCATGTCAAAGACTGAAATTAACTTTGCCTAAACTAAAAGGGGGAATATGTGACAGCTGCTGAACGTTTGGGGTACCATTGATTTGTTTAGCACGAAAAACACCCCTTGGGCCAAACACGTCCATAGCTACTTTTACAGGTCATCACTTGTGATGACAGCTATGGCCGTTTTTAGCCCAAGGAGTGTTTTTCGTGCAAAACAAAAGCTTGCAATGGATTCCGAATCATGAAAACCCCCTAGTTTGACCCCTCACATGCTACTTAAGCTAAAGCATAATTACATTTTGTAAATGTTGCCTGCATATAGCTGGTTATTAATGGCACCCCAACTTTCGGCGCAGCTGTCACAGATTCTCCTCGGGAGCAGTCTTTGAGAGATGTGTTACTACTTACTAGACACCTTTTCAAACATGTTGGTGAAAGACATTCATTGGTAAGGAATGTATTCTCGGATTGGACATTTTTCTGATAACCCATTTAGACCTGAGGACGATTCTACAAATGTCTTCTAAATCCTGACAGAAAAACCCATGTTTCTATGTCAGTGGTTCTCAAACATTTTCATGTCAAGGACCCCCAAATTATTATGTAATTGGCCGCCGACCCCCATCTGAAAATATGTTGTTCCAGGGACCTTCCAGAAGCAAAGATTTGAGTTAAAAATGTTCGCTCTGAAAGAAAATATATTCAAAGATATGCGCCACGTTTTCACGATTTTTCAAAAAATAGCAGATCTACAAGCTATGAGCTTGTATATCTGCTATTTTTCAATAGCTAAAGTATAACATAATGCTTAAAAAGGGGTTCCCGTACAGAATGGGATAATATTCCATGACTAGCAGCAGCACGACGTGTCGAGAGTTTGTAGATCGTCTATTTTTGGGCCACAACCACGCTCGCTCACTGGCACTTTAATTCACACGGCGAGTGCCAAAGGTTCACAAGTTGGCGAGTGCCAGTTCACAAGATGCTGCGAAAGGAAGTGGCTTTTGCCCAAGATGGATGGAAATCGCCTCGCGACCTCAACGAACGACACAACCATTTTCACATTAACTGTCGAATCAATATTATCTTCCCGCCTCCAAACTGTGATTTATCCTTGTGTACAACTGCATTAACCCATTCAGGCCTGACGTCGACATTTTAAAAAAAAAGTTTTCTAAATCATGACAATTTTCTGAAAGATTTGAGGCACATTTTAACGATTTTTCAAAAATAGCAGCGCGCTATGAGCTTGTAGATCTGCTATTTTTCAATAGCTAAATTATAACATAATGTATGTAACCACCAAAAGGGGTTCCCGCTCAAAATGGGTTAACCCATAGAGTCCTGGGACACACATATCTGTGTCACCTTAGCTTTTAACCACTTTTAACCATTATTTTGTATACTTTAGCGCTGTTGAAAAATGGCAGATCTACAAGCTCATAAACCGGCACAGAGTGCAGTGCTCCGAGCTTGTAGATCTTCTATTTTTTAAAATTGTGTGCAAATCTTTGATTATATAGATTATATCAGAGCGAACAGGGTCAGATTACAAATAAGATTACAGATCATTCTGGGGGTCCTTGACATGACAAAGTTTCAGCACCAGTGATAAGTTTGTCAAAAAACTGTCAGGATTTAGAAGACATTTTGTAGAATCCGGTCTCAAGTCTTAATGGTTTACTACACTGTTCTGTGCAGTGGCGTGCACAGACATTTAGAGGGGCAGGTGCTCAAGTGAAAAAAAAGGGCACTTTGTGCAGCACGTGGAACCGGCCGGTTGCCTTAATAGTGTGAGATGTATAGATTGTGGGTCCTAAATAATATATTAGAAGCTTTTTATCAAGAATTGATCAATGTTACCATGGTCCACATACTGTACATTGTAACTGTACAAAATAATAATTTTGCTCTTTACTTGAGGATTGTGCGGCGTTCGTTTCACTGTTGTTTTTTCTTTTTTTCCTTCGAAAGGGCACATTGCCAAAAGGGCAGGGGGTGCTCTAGCACCCCCTAGTGTCTATCTGTGCACGCCACTGGTTCTGTGTCATTTATTGACATAATATAAACGCGCCCACAATGCCCTCGGTACCCGCACACCTGACTAATTAATCAAAAAAATCTAAAAAAGATGTGAGCGACACCCACAGCCACACGACTAGAGGGAGCGAGAACAACGATCTGGTACCATGCACCCACTTGTAAATCCTTCCTTCTACACAGCACTGCCACCCAAGCGTGGAATGCCCTGACCCCTTGGCCAGATGGTCGGTGCAGGCTGTACGCTGTGTGTGTGTGTGTGTGTGTGTGTGTGTGTGTGTGTGTGTGTGTGTGTGTGTGTGTGTGTGTGTGTGTGTGTGTGTGTGTGTGTGTGTGTGTGTGTGGCAGTTAGACTCAAGCCTCATTGGGCGCTATAGCTGTCCCCTTTTTTCTTTTTGTGGAAGCGGCTGCCAGGAAATAGATACACTAACACAATCTTCATTTCATCGCTAAATGGCCATACGCCATGATCACGATTCTGAAACGGGCGCCGCTGCCGTTGATCTTGAACATGATCTTGAGTCATTGTTTGATCTACTTTTATCGGTTGACCAGGTTCCGTCGGATGCATGCATCTCATTTGATTGGTTGACCAGGTTCCGTCGGATGCATGTATCTCATTTGATTGGTTGACCAGGTTCCGTCGGATGCATGCATCTCATTTGATTGGTTGACCAGGTTCCGTCGGATGCATGCATCTCATTTGATTGGTTGACCAGGTTCCGTCGGATGCATGCATCTCATTTGATTGGTTGACCAGGTTCCGTCGGATGCATGCATCTCATTTGATTGGTTGACCAGGTTCCGTCGGATGCATGCATCTCATTTGATTGGTTGACCAGGTTCCGTCGGATGCATGCATCTCATTTGATTGGTTGACCAGGTTCCGTCGGATGCATGCATCTCATTTGATTGGTTGACCATGTTCCGTCGGATGCATGCATCTCATTTGATTGGTTGACCAGGTTCCGTCGGATGCATGTATCTCATTTGATTGGTTGACCAGGTTCCGTCGGATGCATGTATCTCATTTGATTGGTTGACCATGTTCCGTCGGATGCATGCATCTCATTTGATTGGTTGACCAGGTTCCGTCGGATGCATGCATCTCATTTGATTGGTTGACCAGGTTCCGTCGGATGCATGCATCTCATTTGATTGGTTGACCAGGTTCCGTCGGATGCATGCATCTCATTTGATTGGTTGACCAGGTTCCGTCGGATGCATGCATCTCATTTGCATTTACAGTACAGGTACATTTTGCTTTTCCTTTACTACGAGGTACTTTTACTATACTAAAGTATTTTCAAAGTTCAATCGTTTTACTCCACTACATCTCAGAGGCAAATATTGTACTTTTACTTCACTACAATTATTTACAAACTTTAGTTACTAGTTACTTAGTCGATTTTGATTATGATTACAAAACATACATTAACCACTTCAGCCTTATATACTGTACATTTCGGACATTTGAAAATAGCCGATCTACAAGCTCTACAATGCGTCGCAATGCGGATGCATCCATGGCAAGTTGAACTGTATTCCAACTCTTGCAATAAGTGGTTAAATGCAGTGGCGTGCACAGATAGACACTAGGGGGTGCTAGAGCACCCCCTGCCCTTTTGGCAATGTGCCCTTTTTTCTTTTTTTTTTTTTTAGATTTTTCAAAAATAGCAGACCTACAAGTTCATAGCACGCCACTCGGTGGCGCGCTATGAGCTTGTAGATCTGCTATTTTTCAATAGCTAAAGCATAGCTAAAGCATAACACCAAAAGGGGTTCCCGCCCAAAATGGATTAAGGCAACCGGCCGGTTCCACGCGCTGCACAAGGTGCCCTTTTTTAACTTGAGCACCTGCCCCTCTAAATGTCTGTGCACGCCACTGGTTAAATGTATCCATGACGTGACTCATCCTGACTGGAAGGTAATCCTTTCGTTTGCCCCGAAGCGTTTCATCACATAATAGCGTTTGACGTTTGTAAAGTGGTTCCGCCTGCTTCTTTTTCTTTTTTCAGACAATTACTCTTGATGCAGCCTCACCGTGTCGCCGGCTATTTGTGCTCCTGCTGTTCTTTCTAATTAAAGCCACAGTCATTCATGAAGTTATGACCGTTAATGTAGAGGTCTGTACTAGTCCCATGGGAACTGTAGTTCTAATGGAGAGGTCTGTAGTCCCAGGGAAGTGTAGTTCTAATGGAGAGGTCTGTAGTCCCAGGGAAGTGTAGTTCTAATGGAGAGGTCTGAAGTCCCAGGGAACTGTAGTTCTAATGGAGAGGTCTGTAGTCCCAGGGAAGTGTAGTTCTAATGGAGAGGTCTGTAGTCCCAGGGAAGTGTAGTTCTAATGGAGAGGTCTGTAGTCCCAGGGAACTGTAGTTCTAATGGAGAGGTCTGTAGTCCCAGGGAAGTGTAGTTCTAATGGAGAGGTCTGTAGTCCCAGGGAACTGTAGTTCTAATGGAGAGGTCTGAAGTCCCAGGGAACTGTAGTTCTAATGGAGAACCAACAGCAGATCCAAAACGACAGGTGGTAGCTGGGGTGGAGGAGGGTGAGCAGCAAAGGTTTAAGCAGGCAGCAGCGCAGCAGTATCGGTGTGCAGCAGCAAGCAAGCAGGATGAGCAGTGCACACACGCACGCACACAGTGTAAACAGGGTTTAATTAACACTTACAGCGCTAGCATTTATTGAAAAATTAGGATCTAATTCACGCCAGCATTTGAGCTCTTATTTTGAAAAGCCACATTTCCAGTCTACCGGAAATAGATTAACCTAGGAAGCTCAACGGAGCCTGGACAGGCCTTGTTTACAATATGAATCCAAACCGGGGCACTGGAGAGCTCCAAATCGCCGGCTCTGTGCCGTCAAAGAAACGCTGCTTTGACCAAAAATGCCATCTGGGACAAGGAATAGGAGATACAGGCGATTGAAAGAAACAGATGGATTATTATGGCGACGATGATCTAAGATGGACGATCCAGTGCTGTGCTAACAACATAGCTAGCTAATCCGGCTAACGTAAGTAGCATTATGGCTCGATCCATCGAATGCACTATAAAAGCGCAATTGCCATTAATCAACGGCAATGGCGTTAAGCGTTGTATCAAAATTAGGCTTCAAGTGCCATTAATCAACGGCAATGGCGCTGAAAGAATTAACATTCAACAAACCTTCTTGCGAGCGTCTCAGGTACGTCCAGAGTGCTCAGTAAGCTAATTATGTGAATCCACAGGTCTCTGTTTGAGACCAGCCTGCTACAAACGCACAGCAGATGGGGAGGCTGTGTGATGCCTTGGTGGCAGAGAGCAGATGGGGAGGCTGTGTGATGCCTTGGTGGCAGGGAGCAGATGGGGAGGCTGTGTGATGCCTTGGTGGCAGGGAGCAGATGGGGAGGCTGTGTGATGCCTTGGTGGCAGGGAGCAGATGGGGATGCCGTGTGATGTCTTGGCTGACCTGTTTATGTTCCATTCTTCTTTCGCTCCGTCCGGCCCTCGGTCGGCTGTCCTTATGTCTCTCCCTGTGATGAATTGATCGACCGACACGCTTTGCTCTTTACTTGAGGATTGTGCGGCGTTCGTTTCACTGTTGATTTTGACACACAATAAGCTTGTAGATGTGCTATTTTCAGAGCGCAACCAAATATACAATGATTGTCTGTTAGTTCTACTGGATCCACTAGGCCCTCCCTAGGTTCAAGATTGAACTGTATTGTCAGCAATACCATTTACAAGTAGGCATGTGCAATGCATTGTGCATTAAAAGCCCACACACCTAGGGGCGAACTTGTAAGAAATCACCACAATTTGGCTCTTGTTGACTAGTTTTTGAATTTTGGTGTGGTATGGGTATAAGGTTTTCAAAAAGCTGTGCAAACGCGTTTGGTGCGCCCCCTAGTGGGCTGTTTGCACAGACTCAAATATTAGATACGTATATATAGCTATGGTTGTAAACCAAGATAATTGATAAAAGAGATTTTTCAATGGATTCCGTTACTATTGGGTGTGCTAAATAACATACTAAAATCTTAGGAAAAACGAAGAACCAGAAAGGCATAGTTTTAAAGATGGCGTCCACGGTGGCTAAACTGAGCTAAAATGCCTATAAACTGGGATTTAATATGTAAAAAATCATAACAATTATGCACTTCGTAACTACTTTTTGAATTTTGGCATGGTGTTAGGTATGGGCATAAGGTTTTCAAAAACCATTGCAAACTAATTTGACTCGCCCCCTAGTGGTCGGTTTGCAATTAAACCACTATTAGATATGTCAGTATATGGTTGGAACCCCAAATAATTGATAGAAGATATTTTTCAATGGATTCTGTTACCATTGGGTGTGCTAAATAACATACTATTTTTTTTACGGAAAACGAACAACTTGAAAGGCATCGTTTTCATGATGGCGTCCACGATGGCTGCCGGGAGCTTAAAATGCCTGTTTCATTCCAAAGTTGCAAACCGACCACTAGGGGGCGAGCCAAATTAGTTTACGATGGTTTTTGAAAACCTTACCTAACAGCATGCCAAAATTCAAAGAGCTGTTACCAAGTGCATAATTGTTATGATTTTTGAGTGGTGTAAACCACTCCTACAACTGGCTTTTGTGTTGAGTGGTGTAAACCACTCCTACAACTGGCTTTTGTGTGCAGAAAAAAATGAGCATGGTTGCTATGTTCAAAATAATTTCTGACGTAATTAAATCACACCCGGGTGAACTGGATGACCGTAGCAACCGTGGTCATTTTCTCTGCGCAAAAACAGCCAGTTGTGAAATCACATCCGGGTGTGATTTCATTACGTCAGATCAGAGCTGATCAGGCTACATAATACCTTACCTTATTTCATTACGTCAGACATTACGTCAGACCACAGCTGATCATGCTATATAAAACCTTACACCACTCAGTTCACACGGGTGTGATTTTTTACATTAATCACAGTTTATACAGTTTATAGGCATTTTAGCTCCCGGCAGCATCACGTAAAAAATCATAACAATTATGCACTTGGTAACTGCTTTTTGAATTTTGGCATGGTGTTAGGTATGGTCATAAGGTTTTCAAAAACCATTGCAAACTGATTTTGCTCGTCCCCTAGTGGTCGGTTTGCAATGAAACCATAGGCATTTTAAGCTCCCGGCAGCTCCATCGTGGACGCCATCGTGCAAACGATGCCTTTCTAGATGTTGGTTTTTTGTAAGAATTTAGTATGTTATTTAGCACACCCACTAGTAACATAATCCTTTGGAAAATCGCTTCTATTAATTATTTGGGGTTTCAACCATATACTGACATATCTAATAGTGGTTTCATTGCAAACCGAACACTAGGGGGCGAGCCAAATTAGTTTGCGATGGTTTTTGAAAACCTTATGCCCATTCCTAACACCATGCCAAAATTCAAAAGTAGTTAGCAATTGCATAATTGTTATGATTTTTTACATGTTAATTCCCAGTTTATAGGCATTTTAGCTCATTTTAGCCACCGTGGACGCCATCTTGAAAACGATGCCTTTCTGGTTGTTCGTTTTTCCTAAGATTTTAGTATGTTATTTAGCACACCCAATAGTAACAAAATCTCTTCTATCAATTATTTTGGTTTTCAACCATACCTATAAGTGTCTAATATTTGAGTCTGTGTAAACAGACCACTAGGGGGCGCTCCCAATACGTTTGCACAGCTTTTTGAAATCATTATACCCATACCTAACACCACACTAAAATTCAAAAACTAGTCACCAAAAGCCAAATCTTTACAAGGGCGCCCCCAGCTATAACAATTTAGTCTAGTTTTTGTCAGCATAGCTTAGTCTTTATTTTGTTTTCCTCAGTGAAAAAGGTAGTAGACAGACATTTTTTGTCATAGGTTCATTCGACGAAATCAACACTGCTCCACTTTGAGTAGCACTTTCTTTTGTTTGTTTTACAATATCAGCGTACAGCTGCTCTCCCCCCTCATAGACACATCTGCAGTAAAACGACTCGACTTCACGTCTCTATTCACATCACAATTTTTACAGTAGTGTACAGTAGTCGTGTGTGGGGGACATTATTCGCCAAGCAGTGCGATCGAACCCCCGCCATTTTGCACTTACAAAATGCAGTCATAAGAATAGATCAAGAAACAAAGGCAAAACAAGTCGGATGACAACAATATCAAATATGTATAAGGTGCGTGCTCAAAAAGAATAAAACATAAAAGCAAGAACATCACAGTCTCTCGTGCAATGAAGCCATCACCCAACGCAGGGAGCATAGGCGGCGGGTATGTAAGGCTAGGGAAGGCTTAGCCTTCCCAAAAATGTTGCTGGGTATTTTTGAGTGGTGCAACCACTCCAACGAACAGCAATGTCCGTTTGTGTGTGACTATGTGTGTGACCAGTACCAATGAGTACCAAAAGTGGCGCTGTTGTGCCAGAAACGGAGAGAGAGAGATAGTGCTGCATGTTGCCTGCTAATATGAGAGAGAGAGAGAGAGAGACAGAGAGGGGGGGGGGGGGGGGGGGGGGGGGGATTTGCACCACTCAGTTCACACGGGTGTGATTTTTTAAATATTAATATATGTGCGCAGCATTATATAGAAGGCTATTGTGTGTATGTGTGTGTGTGTGTGTGTGTGTGTGTGTGTGTGTGTGTGTGTGTGTGTGTGTGTGTGTGTGTGTGTGTTGTCGCTGCCCCCTGGTGATCGCTGATCGGGTCATATGATTGGCTACTTGGTAGCCTTTCTGTAAACCTCTTCCTTCCAGTCGCTTTGTAGCAAACAGCAAGCGCGCACTAGTTTGTTTTGGAAAACAGCAAAACGCAAAATGGATATAGCCTACGCCAGGGGTGGGCAACTGGCGGCCCGGGGGCCACATGCGGCCCCCACCTTCACTTAATGCGGCCCGCAGGTTAATATCAGAATACTGATGTATTGATTTCAGCTGTTGCAATTCCAAACATGCAAACATGCCCCGCTTTAATTATACCTAATGACTAGTACTGTACTTCTCAACGACTAGTATTGAAATGTTAGTCTTTTTGTGTCCAATGTATTTGTATTTATCATAACTAAAACTAAATGCATTTGAAAAAAGGTTACTTTTCAGGATTCCAATTTAAAAAAAAAGGAAAAAATAATTCAGTATTTCAATTAAAATATAGCAAAATAGCTGATCTACAAGTTCAAAGCGTGTCGCAGCGCGACACGTTTTGAGCTTGTAGATCAGCTATTTTTGCTACGACAGTAATATGCACTTGGCCCTCTGGAGTGAGTGTGGAAATATAGTGGCCCTCTCCATCGTCAAAGTTGCCCACCACTGGCCTACGCCCTACGGTCTTTTTTCAAGTAATTCAGAACTAAGAAGAAGCTGTGAGTCGGCTCGGCTTTCAGCACTCAGCAGCACCACCACAGTGCCCGCACGGTTCAGAGTTCACACCACTGCAGCAACACTGACACGTTCAGCGGAGTGGCTGCTGTCTGTGTGTGCCGTCTGTGAAGAGCCATGAGCCGGGAGGAGGGGCAGCAACACCGCCGGGTAATCTCCACACTGACTCGAGACTTGAGAAAAAGACCCAAAACAATGCCCGGGGAACTTTAATTAAAAGCTAGATGCAGTGTCTATAATAAGGGTCAAGGGTGTTGCTTTCGTGAGCAATGGTGTACGAGATTGGTAATAAATTGGTCAAAGTAACTCATTTTTAGACCATCTGGGGGAAATAAATAAATAAAATTGCGAGAGTTCCCCCCCCCCCCCCCACACGCAATTCTAGCCTACCCAAAGGTAAAATCCACCCGCCGCCTATGGCAGGGAGGCTGGCAAAACCTGGACTAAAAAAGCTGGGACAACACTCCACGCACCCCAGACTCTTCTCCCTTCTGTAAAACACCCTGGACAACACTCCACACGCCCCAGACTCTTCTCCCTTCTCTAAAACACCCTGGACAATGATCCACACGTCCCAGACTCTTCTCCCTTCAGTAAAACACCCTGGACAACACTCCACACGTCCCAGACTCTTCTCCCTTCTCTAAAACACCCTGGACAACACTCCACACGGCCCAGCCTCTTCTCCCTTCTCTAAAACACCCTGGACAATGATCCACACGCCCCAGACTCTTCTCCCTTCAGTAAAACACCCTGGACAACACTCCACACGCCCCAGACTCTTCTCCCTTCTCTAAAACACCCTGGACAACACTCCACACGTCCCAGACTCTTCTCCCTTCTGTAAAACACCCTGGCCAACACTCCACACGTCCCAGACTCTTCTCCCTTCTGTAAAACACCCTGGCCAACACTCCACACGCCCCAGACTCTTCTCCCTTCTGTAAAACACCCTGGACAACACTCCACACGCCCCAGACTCTTCTCCCTTCTCTAAAACACCCTGGACAGCGTTCCACACGCCCCAGACTCTTCTCCCTTCTCGCTCCAAAACTGTGGAATGAATTCCCCATTGCAGTCGGAACTGCAGCGTCACTCCCAATCTTCAGCCAAGAAAGCTAATGCTTTGATCTGAGGTCAATGAAGTCCTCTTTTATACACACAGTGTAATGCCACTCATGTTGCTGTTAGTGTGGCCTCCCACATATTTTAACAGGAATATGAAAGCAAGAGCACATCTCCCCTGATATATATATATATTACAGTGTGCAACAACTAAGTGAATACATACATACATTAGTGATAGTGCCATTGCAGTCTTGCATGTACTGCGCGTGCATTCCTCCGGTGGCCTATAGCGCCAGCCTTGATACATAGAGAGCAGGTATGAGCAGTCTGGGTCCAGAGGGACAGAACTCTCCTGTATATATATATATATATATATATGCTTATGATAAAGATGGGTCAGGGTCGTTCAGAACAGCCCACACTGTGCTCTGATATGCAGACGGTTAGCTGTGCTGAGCCCCGGGGCACAGTAACGGGACCACGTTGTTTTAAAGTTATGAAGTTTGTGTTCTTCTCAACATTAGGGGTTGTTGTAGCTTATATTGCGGCAACAAATCCGCATGTTGTTGTATTTATAGTCGGAACCAACCGATGCCATGTCTTTGGGTCTGAAACCGAATGCGATTTTGTGCCTGTGTCTTGTCAAAAAGTGCAAAAGATTTAATAGAGCGTATGCGGCTGCACGCCACATTATCATCATACCTGGAAGTTATGCAAGAATGCCAACGGAGTGGCAAAAAAACTTGATAGCCCATACATCCACACAGGAAAGTCCTATCTGATTGACAGCCCATACATCCAATCAGGAAAGTCCTATCTGATTGACAGCCCATACATCCAATCAGGAAAGTCCTATCTGATTGACAGCCCATACATCCACACAGGAAAGTCCTATCTGATTGACAGCCCATACATCCACACAGGAAAGTTCTATCTGATTGACAGCCCATACATCCAAACAGAAAAGTCCTATCTGATTGACAGCCCATACATCCAAACAGAAAAGTCCTATCTGATTGACAGCCCATACATCCAATCAGAAAAGTCCTATCTGATTGCATTAAACAACGTTAAACTCACTTTGCCACTCACTTTATGTATACGCATACCCTCTAGTACGATATCACTTGTAAGCAAACAATTAGATCAAAGTAAACACAAACAGCTTTTTTTAACAGTTTTATTTTTATTTAACCACGTTAAGCCCCGTTCAAGATTTGTGAGCATGTGAGCTTGTATATCAAGTGTTCAACCAACAATGACATGGCCGAGATGGGTACACCAGGTTGAAATGTCCCCAAAAACAATGGATGATTACCACATATTTGCCAACAATATATTATCGGTGAGACGGTTATATCGGTTGGGGCTCTTATAGTCCCTGTGTTTTTTGTTTCCCACATTTTGTTTTTAATTATTATTACCAAACATTTAAAGAAAATTTAAGAAATTCTATAAATTAGAAAACAAATGTTTAAGAAGCGGAAGCTGTGACTGAAAACAGCTAATCTACCAGCAGATCTACAAGCTCACAATGAGACACGTTGTGAGCTTGTAGATCTGCTATTTTCACTAGATTAGGTCGCAGGACAACGAGACGCATTGTGAGCTTGTAGATCTGCTATTTTCACTAGTTTAGGTCGCAGGACAACGAGACGCATTGTGAGCTTGTAGATCTGCTATTTTCACTAGATTAGGTCCCAGGGCAACGAGACGCGTTGTGAGCCTGTAGATCTGCTATTTTCACTAGATTAGGTCCCAGGGCAACGAGACGCGTTGTGAGCTTGTAGATCTGCTATTTTCACTAGATTAGGTCCCAGGGCAACGAGACGCGTTGTGAGCTTGTAAATTTGCTATTTTCACTAGATTAGGTCCCAGGGCAACGAGACGCGTTGTGAGCCTGTAGATCTGCTATTTTCACTAGATTAGGTCCCAGGGCAACGAGACGCGTTGTGAGCCTGTAGATCTGCTATTTTCACTAGATTAGGTCGCAGGACAACGAAACGCGTTGTGAGCTTGTAGATCTGCTATTTTCACTAGATTAGGTCCCAGGGCAACGAGACGCGTTGTGAGCCTGTAGATCTGCTATTTTCACTAGATTAGGTCCTAGGGCAACGAGACGCGTTGTGAGCTTACAGTAGATCTGCTATTTTCACTAGATTAGGGCCCAGGGCAACGAGACGTGTTGTGAGCCTGTAGATCTGCTATTTTCACTAGATTAGGTCCCAGGGCAACGAGACGCGTTGTGAGCTTGTAGATCTGCTATTTTCACTAGATTAGGTCCCAGGGCAACGAGACGCGTTGTGAGCCTGTAGATCTGCTATTTTCACTAGTTTAGGGCCCAGGGCAACGAGACGCGTTGTGAGCCTGTAGATCTGCTATTTTCACTAGATTAGGTCCCAGGGCAACGAGACGCGTTGTGAGCCTGTAGATCTGCTATTTTCACTAGATTAGGTCCCAGGGCAACGAGACGCGTTGTGAGCCTGTAGATCTGCTATTTTCACTAGATTAGGTCCCAGGGCAACGAGACGCGTTGTGAGTTTGTAGATCTGCTATTTTCACTAGATTAGGTCCCAGGGCAACGAGACGCGCTGTGAGCTTGTAGAACTGCTATTTTCACTAGTTTAGGGCCCAGGGCAACGAGACGCGTTGTGAGCTTGTAGATCTGCTATTTTCACTAGATTAGGTCCCAGGGCAACGAGACGCGTTGTGAGCTTGTAGATCTGCTATTTTCACTAGATTAGGTCCCAGGGCAACGACACGCGTTGTGAGCTTGTAGATCTGCTATTTTCACTAGATTAGGGCCCAGGGCAACGACACGCGTTGTGAGCTTGTAGATCTGCTATTTTCACTAGTTTAGGTCGCAAGACAACGAGACGCGTTGTGAGCTTGTAGATCTGCTATTTTCACTAGATTAGGTCGCAGGACAACGAGACGCGTTGTGAGCTTGTAGATCTGCTATTTTCACTAGTTTAGGTCGCAGGACAACGAGACGCATTGTGAGCTTGTAGATCTGCTATTTTCACTAGATTAGGGCCCAGGGCAACGAGACGCGTTGTGAGCTTGTAGATCTGCTATTTTCACTAGATTAGGTCCCAGGGCAACGAGACGCATTGTGAGCTTGTAGATCTGCTATTTTCACTAGTTTAGGTCGCAGGACGAGACGCATTGTGAGCTTGTAGATCTGCTATTTTCACTAGATTAGGTCCCAGGGCAACGAGACGCGTTGTGAGCTTGTAGATCTGCTATTTTCACTAGATTAGGTCCCAGGGCAACGAGACGCATTGTGAGCTTGTAGATCTGCTATTTTCACTAGTTTAGGTCGCAGGACAACGAGACGCATTGTGAGCTTGTAGATCTGCTATTTTCACTAGATTAGGTCCCAGGGCAACGAGATGCGTTGTGAGCTTGTAGATCTGCTATTTTCACTAGTTTAGGGCCCAGGGCAACGAGACGCGTTGTGAGCTTGTAGATCTGCTATTTTCACTAGTTTAGGGCCCAGGACAACGAGACGCGTTGTGAGCCTGTAGATCTGCTATTTTCACTAGTTTAGGGCCCAGGGCAACGAGACGCGTTGTGAGCTTGTAGATCTGCTATTTTCACTAGATTAGGTCCCAGGGCAACGAGACGCGTTGTGAGCTTGTAGATCTGCTATTTTCACTAGTTTAGGGCCCAGGGCAACGAGATGCGTTGTGAGCTTGTAGATCTGCTATTTTCACTAGATTAGGGCCCAGGGCAAAACGTCTTAATTTCTCTCTTGGATCTTGAGCTGTAAAGTTTGTGAAACCACTGCTGTATAGTTACTTCCTTTCTCCCCTGGTTCCTCTCAGAGCCATAGAGTAAGACAGAGTTACGACAACTCCGTTCACTTCATGGGGCTTCAGTCCAATGGCGGAGAGTTGACTGGGCAAATTATCATGGAGGGGGTGGGGGGGTGAAGTTCCGATAGGTGTGAAGTGTGAATGGTTTGGGGGACCATTTAAAACAAAGGCAGCTTGCATGCTGTGGTTTAAACCAGAAATGTGCATGCACAAGGGCTGCCAAAGTAGGCTATCTTTTATTGTTTTGTGAGGCGGGCAGCAAGGCAAGCGAGGCGAGAGGAGAAAAACAGACAGGGTAGGCCTTCAGCTTTATTTAATTCATGCAGGTGTTCGTTCTTGCTTTCTTTATACAACACACCAGTTGGGCTTGCAATTTGCGTGTGCGTGCGTGCATCTGTGTGTGTGTATTAGAGGGGGGGTGAGGCGGGCAGCAAGGCAATGTAACTATGGTTTCCACGGTCGTACTGCAGTTGTTCATGGCGCAAAAACGAGGGCGAGGCGTGATTTCATAGGGCGTGTCAGATAGATTTCAGCCGTCACATTTATTAACGTCGGAACGAAATTAAGGAAGGATCAGCTGTTTGCGATCACTTTATAAATGCCGTGGCGACGTGGGTGTACTACGAAACCTACACTCGAATTTGGGGCAGATTTTATTGATAAATGAGGGCCTATGCCTCTGGTTCCTCTCTCCTCGTGCAGGCAGTGTGTAACTCTGTCTCTATGGCTCTGGTTCCTCTCTCCTCGTGCAGGCAGTGTGTAACTGTCTCTATGGCTCTGGTTCCTCTCTCCTCGTGCAGGCAGTGTGTAACTCTGTCTCTATGGCTCTGGTTCCTCTCTCCTCGTGCAGGCAGTGTGTAACTGTCTCTATGGCTCTGGTTCCTCTCTCCTCGTGCAGGCAGTGTGTAACTGTCTCTATGGCTCTGGTTCCTCTCTCCTCGTGCAGGCAGTGTGTAACTGTCTCTATGGCTCTGGTTCCTCTCCTCGTGCAGGCAGTGTGTAACTGTCTCTATGGCTCTGGTTCCTCTCCTCGTGCAGGCAGTGTGTAACTCTGTCTCTATGGCTCTGGTTCCTCTCTCCTCATTGCAGGCAGTGTGTAACTGTCTCTATGGCTCTGGTTCCTCTCTCCTCATTGCAGGCAGTGCCGGCACCTCGGTGACGTTCAACAGGAACGGCGACGCTCCGGGCCGTTACGACTTGTTCCAGTTCCAGGTGTCCAACACCTCGTCCACCCCGGAGTACAAGGTGATGGGCCAATGGGTGGACTCGCTGCAGCTCCGGGTAATGACACACATACACTATGCACCACACTTACACTGTAACTTCAGTACAGGGTGATGGGTGGGCCAATGGGTGGACTCACTGTAACTTCAGTACAATGTGATGGGTGGGCCAATGGGTGGACTCACTGTAACTTCAATACAAGGTGATGGGTGGGCCAATGGGTGGACTCACTTACCTCAGTACAAGGTGATAGGTGGGCCAATGAGTGGACTCACTGTAACTTCAGTACAATGTGATGGGTGGGCCAATGGGTTGACTCACTGTAACTTCAGTACAAGGTGATGGGTGGGCCAATGGGTGGACTCACTTACCTCAGTACAAGGTGATGGGTGGGCCAATGGGTGGACTCACTGTAACGTCAGTACAAGGGTGGGTCAATGGGTGGACTCACTGTAACTTCAGTACAAGGTGATGGACCAAAGGGTGGACTCACTGTATAACTTCAGTACAAGGTGACGGGCCAATGGGTGGACTCGCTGTAACTTCAGTACAAGGGTGGGCCAATTAGTGGACTCACTGTAACTTCAGTACAAGGTGATGGGCCAATGGGTGGACTCACTGTAACTTCAGTACAAGGGTGGGCCAATGGGTGGACTCACTGTAACTTCAGTACAAGGTGATGGGCCAATGGGTGGACTCGCTCCAGCTTAGGGTAATGACACACATACACTATACAGTACACTGCAAAGTTTACCATTAACCTAATTTATTAAAGTGTAACTTCACAACAAACGTTGCACGGGCAAGGAGCGAGCGCTCCCACGGCGATATCGCACAAAATACTATCCTGATATGGAGTGTCGGTCGTTGCGTTGCGACGTAGCCTGAACCAATCAAACAACCAATAAATAGTATTTGAGCGAAACCTCGCTCAAATACTAATAATATGTGTGTGTCTATGAAAAGCAATTTCGATAAAGTGCCTATATAAATGCACCACTTATTTATTTTACCATTTATACCACTTTAAACCTGTATGCATACTGTAGCACTTATATACCACTACCGTATATATGCATACCGTAGGTGAAAAGAGCTCGTTGTGCAGCTTGTACAGTAGAGAGAGAGAGAGAGAGAGGTTATTTAAATTGTCCATACATTTTACCTTCATAAATGTTGGGCTCAACACTGATGATCGCCACGGCTACACTATGCAACTGCATTCCAATGCAGGCACCGACACGTTTTGGACTTCTTACTCCAGTAGATTTTCATTTCCGGACTTTCACTTGTAACCGATTATTTCTACATTATATGCAGTATTGATACTTATACTTAAAGGACAGCTTTAGTTTTTTTCAACCAAGGTTAATTTATTTTTTTCATTTGCTGCTTTCTTTCGTTTTAGCGATTTGTAACTATTTTTGACAGGGGGCGGGGGCATTCGAACATGGGGCTAAATACGTCGGCGATTTCTGTATTAATATTTATTTAGTCCTAACTAGACCCCAGGAAATTACATCTGGCCACAACAGATCACAGGAACTACTGAATGTGAAGGTAGAGGTACTAGGGGGATGCCATACTGTGTGTCGTAGGCTCAACATGTCAGTTTGTCACATTCAATAGATCCCGTGATCTTTTGTGGACAGATGTAATTTCTTGGGGTCTAGTAGGATAATAATACAATACATAAAATAAATACATATTTAGCCCCATGTTCGAATGTCCCTGCCCCCCCTGTCAAAATAGCTAAAATCGCTAAGAAATGAGCAAATGAAAAACAATTAAGACTCCTCTTTTACTTTCTTTAATAACAACCTAAAACATGAACATTGGTTGAAAAATATAAAATTGTCCTTTAAAGGACCTACAGTATAACATAAAATTAATTTTTTGTGGTGTTTTTTTAGCTCCCCTGTGTATTTTCTATCCCCACAAATATGCAATTTTATGGAATTTGCTCTCAGGAACAGCTCAACTGATTTGGTCGTATTTGTGATGTCATCAATGTCACCCTTCTTTGTTTACAATGTCCACCATTGTTGATTTTCAAAGCTGGCATGGAATGGAATGTTTATCTAGCATCAGTATTATAATGACTCAAATATTAAATAAGTTGCATATCAGCGCCCCCACCACCTCGTCAGGACATTGTGGTACTGCAGCTAAAACAGATTCAGAAGCAAAAAAAGTTATATCAGAGTGGTGATTGAGGCTCAAACCATTAGATTGTCATTCATTCTGACAATGTCTGTCTGTCTGAATGTCTGTCTGTGTGTCACTGTGACTGCCGTAGCTCCTGCACCAATCACTCCCACTTTTCACACAGTCATTGACCATAATAATATGGTCAATATGGTCAATTTTTCCAATTTCACAAATTATAAATTAATAATGAATGTATTAGTTAATTAAAAATGCGAAAACGCACCCAGGGCGCAGTACCCCCCCGCGGCCACAGGGCGCAGTACCCCCCACGGCAAGTATATCACAACGGGTAAGGGCTAGTGATATTAAATATTAAAAACTGTTTTAAAATTCATGTTATAGCTGCTTTAAGTCCTTTTTTTCCCACCAGTGAAAGAGTCGCTGTACAGCGATGAGACCCAAGGTGACAGATCTGGCCGCTCGGTCTCCATAGCAACAGTGAGCTGTTGGTCTCATTACCGCGTTGTGTTTTTCCCTCTCCTTCTCCAGCAGCTCACAGCGTGTAATCAGTGTGTTTCCACAGAGCTCCATTCATTGTCCAAATAACACGTTTACACCTGAGACCACATTCTACTATTTCCAATTACACTGTAGGCATTTAGCAGACGCTCTTAATCCAGAGCGATTTACAGTAAGCAAGAACAACATAATGGTAATACATCAAATACATAGAAATAGTCATCTAGGATCATAAGGAAGCTAAGAACCTAGCATTTGTCTAACAGTATACTAGGAGAAACTCTACAAGTTTTCTGAAAAAACCCTATGTTTGCCATGTCAGTGGTTCTTAAACTATTTCATGTCAAGGACCCCAGAATGATATGTGAAATACCTATACCAGTGACCTCCCAGAAGCAAACGTTCGAGTTAAAAACGTTTGCTGGGAAAATAAATATATATTCAAAGATGTGCACCACATTTTCACGATTTTTCAAAAATAGCAGATCTACAAGCTTGTTAGATCTGCTCTTTGTCAACAGCTAAAGTATATAAAAGAATGGTTTAAAAGTGGTTAAAAGCTATAAGGAGACACGGATGCGTTCCAGGTCTCAATGGGATAACACATGACACCTCCCCTGGCCCCAGATAAATGGCAGATGATAATCTACCCAGACACCCCAGCAACAACACATTAGTCATACGCAGGTACACGCCACACAAACCCAGTGTAGACATGGTGTGACTATGTGTGTGTGTGTGTGTGCGTGTGCGCGTGCGAGTGCGAGCGTGTGTGCGTGCGTGCGCATGTGTTAATTTGACTTAAATGTTCATACCAAGACTTTTAATACGCGTGTGTGTTTGATTGATTGTGTGACATTTTTATTTCACAGTATGCAGAATGGGTGCATTTCAAACGAAAGTCAAAGTCAATACAAAAACTGTTGCTGTGGACGACGACACCATGATAAAGCATTACGCTTGTTTACAACAGGGTCCACCATGTTCAATTCATCGGAACATTTAGAGACGTACAAATATACACTTCTATGAAAACAGGAAATCATCATATAAAGAATGTAAAAAAGGGAAAAACAAGTACAGTATGGGGGAAAAGGGGCTGTTGGGGGGGGGGGGGGGGGACTCATACTTTATTTACGGGGGCCAGTTTAGAATTGCAGCCGTCCGTAGGTGCTCTATGAGAGCGGTTTTGAAGGAGTCAAGGGATTCACATGTCTTAATGGCTGTTGGTAGGGCGTTCCACATTTTAGTGCAGTGGTTCTCAACCAGTGGTCCTTGAGGGGGTCCCAGGTGGTCCCCAGCTAAATGACGGAGAGTTGGTAACCAAGTGGACCCTTATAGATCCATTTGGTTTAATTTTACACTATCAAGAGTTACATTATTGTTAAACATCTGCAGTACTTAAATTACAATAAGTCTAAACAATTAGAGATTCGATTTTATTTTCATCAACGCCTGTTATCTCATATGGTTTCACCATTAATACAGCATGGACATCTTATCCAACGACAACAACATAGTATTAGTCTTTGGTATGTGAGGCTAAATGTGATCCGGTCTGGCAAATAGGCCCTCATCTCGACCAGAGTCATTTTTCAGTTTTTTACAGATTATTAAAGTACAGAATGTAAGCTTTCATCATTCAATGAAATTGGAAAGGAGATATGACCATTTTAAAATGATTGTGCCGTTTTACCCAAAGCTGAGAAAATCCCCTTTGAATGTTCACAACATTTCAACACCTAGAGCTGGCTAGCCTACTTTGACTTATAAATGTATACATTTAATTTGCCCAAATCAATAATCTGTTGGAATGAAAACCTTCTTCAACATTCAAGCTGTGTTAATATGGAGAAAAAAAAAACGAAAATCACAAAAAAAAGAAAATCAAGTTTATTTTAGATTTTCTGCCTTTTCATTATAGGCGAGATGAGGACCATTTTGCTAGACCTGGTCACAAATGTCATCAAATGGTGGTCCGTGACTCAAATTGCAGAATAAAATAATATATGACCTTGATATGAAATGGGTTGAAAACCACTGTTTTAGTGGCATAGGAGCGTGCGTGCATGTTTGCGCGTGCTGACCTTTGTGGTCAGGACAGCATCAATCCAGCGTTCGTTTCGTGTTTGTACACCAAAATGAACAAATTGGACGAGCCACAAAAAGCCTGTCATAAACTTCACATCGCTAATTTTCACTTAATGGCCGCGCGGCTCACACACACAGCCGATAACAACGATGGTTGTTAATGACTTTTCCATCTTTCCTCTCATGCTGTCAGTGTGACTTCCCGGCAGGTCGTTAAAGCTGCGTGCATTTCTTAACACTGCTTGACTTTGGGACGTCGGGGCCTGTTGATAGTAGAAGACATTTCACACATTTTTATTTGATTTTTAAGTGCTTTCCTTATTGCTTTGTCAGTCAGGGTTGTTATCATTAATCCATTGAGACCTGGAACGCATCCATGTCACGTTAGCGTTTAACCACATTAACCATTAACCCATTTTGGGGCGGGAACCCCTTTTGGTGTTTTAAACATTATGTTATAATTTAGCTATTGAAAAATAGCAGATCTACAAGCTCATAGCGCGCCACCGAGTGGCGCACTATGAACTTGTAGGTCTGCTATTTTTGAAAAATCGTTAAAATGTGCCTCAAATCTTTCCGAAAATTGTCATGATTTTGAAAACTTTTTTTTTTGAATTTCGACGTCAGGCCTGAATGGGTTAATTGTGTTGGAGTTGCCCGTGCCAAGGGTGTGCGACAATTCTCCATGTGGGACGGCATGTCCCACTGTGTTCCGTTTGTACACTCTGAGTTGCATTAACACTTTCACAGAGTAGATAAAAAATCGTATAACAGGTTACAAAAGATTGAGAATCTCTGCTTTATAAGCCAAGAGTATCGTCATAGAGCCATCCTTGAATATAATATATTCCTCCTCCTATGAACGTGAGTGCAGATTAGAAAATTATATTCCTCCTCCTATGAATGTGAGAGCAGATTGTTATCCTCCACTCAGCGTGATTGACTGACAGGAAGACTCTAAGACATTAGTGGTTCTTCTGGAAGGGTCTCACTCCAAGGGGGCAGGCAGGCTTTCCAACGTTGAAGCTCTCCTCCCTAGTGGTAGGAGGAGGGACTACAGGCGGACCCGTGGATTCATGACCGGGAAACCCCGTGCAGCTGGGCTTTAACATTGAGCGCTCGGTTGCACTTCCGCATTTGACCACCAAAATTTGGTGGTCAAATGCGGAAGTAGACGTTCTCAGACGGTACTTCCGGCAGTCTTCCGGGTGCTTCAAAACGCCACTGAGCAACTTCCACTGACATGAATAGCTGGGGGGGCGGAGCTTCGCGCCAGTTCAGTCTCTATTATATATATACTCTATGTCTCACTCTCTCTCGCTCTCTCTCTCTCTCTCTCTCGGTTACTCACATCGGCACCCAATCCCGGTTCTCCTCAGCAATTGATTTGAGTATTTCCAATTTACAATACTTTAATTCTACTCCACTATGTCTTAGAGGCAAATGTTGTAAATGTTGTACTTTTACTCCACTACAATTATTTGAAAACTTTAGTTACTTTGTAGATTTTGATTATTATTACAAAACGTACATAAAACTTAACTTAAAATAGGACTTCTACTTCTACTTTTGGAACTTGAAGTACATTTTGATAACAATACTTTTGTACTTTTATTCAATGCATTTTGATTTCCAGACTTTTACTTAACAAAGTAACAGAGTATTTCCATGTTGCAGTATTGATATTTTTTACTTAAGTAAAACACTTTTTCCACCACTAGAGACCACCCTTATTATATTTGCTCAGAATTTCCCTCTCTAAATTAATGTTTATTCGTCTTCCGTTATTTGCTTTAGAGTTTAGACGAGTGTCTTATTTCACACCTCAGTGGCTCGCTGTGTTCTGTATTAATGACACAACCGTGTCATTCCCTCTGCATTCTGTGTTCTGTATTCATGACAATCCTCTGCATTCACACTCGTGTGTTCTGTATTAAAGGAGAGTTTCGTGCTAGAAGGCTTTCTTACCTTTAGTTGTCGTTGTTAGGTCCGCACCAACATGGTCCATGTGTTATTTTGTGTAAAAACGTTATTATTGGCCATTTCCCCTACCCCACCATAAGCCCTCAATGGGGCGCTGGGTTTTAGTGCTAATTCGCTTATTTCCATCGCTCGAAAATCCTTTATTTTTTAAAATAAATCCTCTCCAGGATTACTATGCAGTTTACTGCATAGTAACGCTGTTGCTGTCTCGTCTATCGCGAGACTTCGCAAGACTTCGCGAGCTCCATGGATGGAAACCAGTGCCCCCATTGAGGGCTTATGGTGGGGTAGGGGAAAACAATAATAAGGTGTTTTAGCACAACACAACACTTAACCCTAACAACGACAACTAAAAGCAAGAAAGCCTTCTAGCATGAAATGCTCCTTTAATGACAATCCTCTGCATTCACACTCGTGTGTTCTTTGCTTTGTTTTCATTTTAGTAGGTAGTACGCTCTGTTTCCATGGTGATTTCTTTCAATGACTTTCAAGTACTGAGAAGACAGTATACAGTATAATAAGTGCCATTACACAAAAGGACAGAAAAGTGCTCTATTTTAGGTTTCAATTCCTCATGCACCTTAATTATGGTCCATACATTATTATGGGGTTGAATTTTTCAAAATCTCTTTGTGTGTTTTTGTGATCTGTGGGGGAGTATATACAGCATGTGTCTCTGATTTCTCTCTCTCTCTCTCTCTCTCTCTCTCTCTCTCTCTCTCTCAGGTGGAGGACCTCCAGTGGACAGACGGTGAACAGGAAGTGCCCGTCTCGGTTTGCAGCCTGCCCTGCAAGACAGGAGAGAGGAAGAAGAGAGTCAAAGGTACGGTACGGTGTAGTGGTGGAGTAGTGGTGGTGTAGTAGTGGTGGTGTAGTGGTGGTGTAGTGGTGATGTAGTAGTGGTGGTGTAGTGGTGATGTAGTAGTGGTGGTGTAGTGGTGATGTAGTAGTGGTGGTGTAGTGGTGATGTAGTAGTGGTGGTGTAGTGGTGATGTAGTAGTGGTGATGTAGTAGTGGTGGTGTAGTGGTGATGTAGTAGTGGTGGAGTAGTGGTGATGTAGTAGTGGTGGTGTAGTGGTGATGTAGTAGTGGTGGTGTAGTGGTGATGTAGTAGTGGTGGAGTAGTGGTGATGTAGTAGTGGTGGTGTAGTGGTGATGTAGTAGTGGTGGAGTAGTGGTGATGTAGTAGTGGTGGTGTAGTGGTGATGTAGTAGTGGAGTAGTGATGTAGTAGTGGTGGTGTAGTAGTGGTGTAGTAGTGGTGGTGTAGTGGTGATGTAGTAGTGGTGGTGTAGTGGTGATGTAGTAGTGGTGGTGTAGTGGTGATGTAGTAGTGGTGGTGTAGTGGTGATGTAGTAGTGGTGGTGTAGTAGTGGTGGTGTAGTAGTGATGTAGTAGTGGTGGTGTAGTGGTGATGTAGTAGTGGTGGAGTAGTGGTGGTGTAGTGGTGATGTAGTAGTGGTGGTGTAGTGGTGATGTAGTAGTGGTGGTGTAGTAGTGGTGGTGTAGTAGTGATGTAGTAGTGGTGGTGTAGTGGTGATGTAGTAGTGGTGGTGTAGTGGTGATGTAGTAGTGGTGGTGTAGTAGTGGTGGTGTAGTAGTGATGTAGTAGTGGTGGTGTAGTGGTGATGTAGTAGTGGTGGAGTAGTGGTGGTGTAGTGGTGATGTAGTAGTGGTGGTGTAGTGGTGGTGATGTAGTAGTGGTGGTGTAGTGGTGATGTAGTAGTGGTGGTGTAGTGGTGATGTAGTAGTGGTGGTGTAGTGGTCATGTAGTAGTGGTGGTGTAGTAGTGGTGGTGTAGTAGTGGTGATGTAGTAGTGGTGGTGTAGTGGTGATGTAGTAGTGGTGGAGTAGTGGTGATGTAGTAGTGGTGGTGTAGTGGTGATGTAGTAGTGGAGTAGTGGTGGTGTAGTGGTGATGTAGTAGTGGTGGTGTAGTGGTGATGTAGTAGTGGTGGTGTAGTGGTGATGTAGTAGTGGTGGTGTAGTGGTGATGTAGTAGTGGTGGTGTAGTGGTGATGTAGTAGTGGTGGTGTAGTGGTGATGTAGTAGTGGTGATGTAGTAGTGGTGGTGTAGTAGTGGTGGTGTAGTGGTGATGTAGTAGTGGTGGTGTAGTGGTGATGTAGTAGTGGTGGTGTAGTAGTGATGTAGTAGTGGTGGTGTAGTAGTGATGTAGTAGTGGTGGTGTAGTGGTGATGTAGTAGTGGTGGTGTAGTAGTGATGTAGTAGTGGTGATGTAGTAGTGGTGGTGTAGTAGTGGTGGTGTAGTAGTGATGTAGTAGTGGTGGAGTAGTGGTGATGTAGTAGTGGTGGTGTAGTGGTGATGTAGTAGTGGTGGAGTAGTGGTGATGTAGTAGTGGTGGTGTAGTGGTGATGTAGTAGTGGAGTAGTGGTGGTGTAGTGGTGATGTAGTAGTGGTGGTGTAGTGGTGATGTAGTAGTGGTGGTGTAGTGGTGATGTAGTAGTGGTGGTGTAGTGGTGATGTAGTAGTGGTGGTGTAGTGGTGATGTAGTAGTGGTGGTGTAGTGGTGATGTAGTAGTGGTGATGTAGTAGTGGTGGTGTAGTAGTGGTGGTGTAGTGGTGATGTAGTAGTGGTGGTGTAGTGGTGATGTAGTAGTGGTGGTGTAGTAGTGATGTAGTAGTGGTGGTGTAGTAGTGATGTAGTAGTGGTGGTGTAGTGGTGATGTAGTAGTGGTGGTGTAGTAGTGATGTAGTAGTGGTGATGTAGTAGTGGTGGTGTAGTAGTGGTGGTGTAGTAGTGATGTAGTAGTGGTGGTGTAGTAGTGATGTAGTAGTGGTGGTGTAGTGGTGATGTAGTAGTGGTGGTGTAGTGGTGGTGTAGTGGTGATGTAGTAGTGGTGGTGTAGTGGTGATGTAGTAGTGGTGGTGTAGTGGTGATGTAGTAGTGGTGGTGTAGTAGTGATGTAGTAGTGGTGGTGTAGTAGTGATGTAGTAGTGGTGGTGTAGTAGTGATGTAGTAGTGGTGGTGTAGTGGTGATGTAGTAGTGGTGGTGTAGTGGTGATGTAGTAGTGGTGGTGTAGTAGTGATGTAGTAGTGGTGGTGTAGTGGTGATGTAGTAGTGGTGGTGTAGTGGTGGAGTAGTGGTGATGTAGTAGTGGTGGTGTAGTGGTGATGTAGTAGTGGTGGTGTAGTGGTGGAGTAGTGGTGGTGTAGTGGTGGTATAGTGGTGGAGTAGTGGTGGAGTAGTGGTGGAGTAGTGGTGGAGTAGTGGTGGTGTAGTGGTGGAGTAGTGGTGGTGGAGTAGTGGTGGTGTAATAGTGGTGGTGTAGTGGTGGAGTAGTGGTGGAGTAGTGTTGGTGTAGTGGTGGAGTAGTGGTGGTGTAGTGGTGGAGTAGTGGTGGTGTAGTGGTGGAGTAGTGGTGGAGTAGTGGTGGAGTAGTGGTGGTGTAGTGGTGGTGTAGTGGTGGTGGAGTAGTGGTGGAGTAGTGGTGTAGTGGTGGTGTAGTGGTGATGTAGTAGTGGTGGTGTAGTGGTGATGTAGTAGTGGTAGTGTAGTGGTGGTGTAGTGGTGATGTAGTAGTGGTGGAGTAGTGGTGGTGTAGTGGTGGAGTAGTGGTGGTGTAGTAGTGGTGGAGGAGTAGTGGTGGAGTAGTGGTGGTGTAGTGGTGGAGTAGTGGTGGAGTAGTGGTGGTGTAGTGGTGGTGTAGTGGTGGAGTAGTGGTGGTGTAGTGGTGATGTAGTAGTGGTGGAGTAGTGGTGGAGTAGTGGTGGTGTAGTGGTGTAGTGGTGATGTAGTAGTGGTGGTGTAGTGGTGATGTAGTAGTGGTTGAGTAGTGGTGGTTTAGTGGTGGTGTAGTGGTGGAGTAGTGGTGGTGTAGTGGTGGTGTAGTGGTGGAGTAGTGGTGGTGTAGTGGTGGTGTAGTGGTGGAGTAGTGGTGGAGTAGTGGTGGAGTAGTGGTGGTGTAGTGGTGGAGTAGTGGTGGTGTAGTGGTGATGTAGTAGTGGTGGTGTAGTGGTGATGTAGTAGTGGTGGTGTAGTGGTGATGTAGTAGTGGTGATGTAGTAGTGGTGGTGTAGTAGTGGTGGTGTAGTGGTGATGTAGTAGTGGTGGTGTAGTGGTGATGTAGTAGTGGTGGTGTAGTAGTGATGTAGTAGTGGTGGTGTAGTAGTGATGTAGTAGTGGTGGTGTAGTAGTGGTGGTGTAGTAGTGATGTAGTAGTGGTGGTGTAGTAGTGATGTAGTAGTGGTGGTGTAGTAGTGGTGGTGTAGTGGTGATGTAGTAGTGGTGGTGTAGTAGTGGTGGTGTAGTGGTGATGTAGTAGTGGTGGTGTAGTAGTGATGTAGTAGTGGTGGTGTAGTGGTGGTGTAGTAGTGGTGGTGTAGTAGTGATGTAGTAGTGGTGGTGTAGTAGTGATGTAGTAGTGGTGGTGTAGTGGTGATGTAGTAGTGGTGGTGTAGTGGTGGTGTAGTGGTGATGTAGTAGTGGTGGTGTAGTGGTGATGTAGTAGTGGTGGTGTAGTGGTGATGTAGTAGTGGTGGTGTAGTAGTGATGTAGTAGTGGTGGTGTAGTAGTGATGTAGTAGTGGTGGTGTAGTAGTGATGTAGTAGTGGTGGTGTAGTGGTGATGTAGTAGTGGTGGTGTAGTAGTGATGTAGTAGTGGTGGTGTAGTGGTGATGTAGTAGTGGTGGTGTAGTGGTGGAGTAGTGGTGATGTAGTAGTGGTGGTGTAGTGGTGATGTAGTAGTGGTGGTGTAGTGGTGATGTAGTAGTGGTGGTGTAGTGGTGATGTAGTAGTGGTGGAGTAGTGGTGATGTAGTAGTGGTGGTGTAGTGGTGATGTAGTAGTGGTGGAGTAGTGGTGATGTAGTAGTGGTGGTGTAGTGGTGATGTAGTAGTGGAGTAGTGGTGGTGTAGTGGTGGTGTAGTGGTGGAGTAGTGGTGGTGTAGTGGTGGTATAGTGGTGGAGTAGTGGTGGAGTAGTGGTGGAGTAGTGGTGGAGTAGTGGTGGAGTAGTGGTGGAGTAGTGGTGGTGTAGTGGTGGAGTAGTGGTGGTGGAGTAGTGGTGGTGTAATAGTGGTGGTGTAGTGGTGGAGTAGTGGTGGAGTAGTGTTGGTGTAGTGGTGGAGTAGTGGTGGTGTAGTGGTGGAGTAGTGGTGGTGTAGTGGTGGAGTAGTGGTGGAGTAGTGGTGGAGTAGTGGTGGTGTAGTGGTGGTGTAGTGGTGGTGGAGTAGTGGTGGAGTAGTGGTGGAGTAGTGGTGGTGTAGTGGTGATGTAGTAGTGGTGGTGTAGTGGTGATGTAGTAGTGGTAGTGTAGTGGTGGTGTAGTGGTGATGTAGTAGTGGTGGAGTAGTGGTGGTGTAGTGGTGGTGTAGTGGTGGAGTAGTGGTGGTGTAGTGGTGGTGTAGTGGTGGAGTAGTGGTGGAGTAGTGGTGGAGTAGTGGTGGTGTAGTGGTGGAGTAGTGGTGGTGTAGTGGTGGTGTAGTGGTGGAGTAGTGGTGGTGTAGTGGTGGAGTAGTGGTGGTGTAGTGGTGGAGTAGTGGTGGAGTAGTGGTGGAGTAGTGGTGGTGTAGTGGTGGAGTAGTGGTGGTGTAGTGGTGGAGTAGTGGTGGTGTAGTGGTGGAGTAGTGGTGGTGTAGTGTTGGAGTAGTGGTGGTGCAGTGGTGGTGTAGTGGTGGAGTAGTGGTGGTGTAGTGGTTGGAGTAGTGGTTGAGTAGTGGTGGAGTAGTGGTGGTGTAGTGGTGGAGTAGTGGTGGTGTAGTGGTGGTGTAGTGGTGGTGTAGTGTTGGAGTAGTGGTGGAGTAGTGGTGGTGTAGTGGTGGTGTAGTGGTGGTGTAGTGGTTGGAGTAGTGGTTGAGTAGTGGTGGAGTAGTGGTGGTGTAGTGGTGGAGTAGTGGTGGTGTAGTGGTGGTGTAGTGGTGGAGTAGTGGTGGAGTAGTGGTGGTGTACTGGTGGAGTAGTGGTGGTGTACTGGTGGAGTAGTGGTGGTGTAGTGGTGGAGTAGTGGTGGTGTAGTGGTGGTGTAGTGGTGGTGTAGTGGTGATGTAGTAGTGGTGGTGTAGTGGTGGAGTAGTGGTGGTGTAGTGGTGGAGTAGTGGTGGTGTAGTGGTGGAGTAGTGGTGGAGTAGTGGTGGAGTAGTGGTGGAGTAGTGGTGGTGGTGTAGTGGTGGAGTAGTGGTGTAGTAGTGGTGGTGTAGTGGTGGAGTAGTGGTGGAGTAGTGGTGGTGTAGTAGTGGTGGAGTAGTGGTGGAGTAGTGGTGGTGTAGTGGTGGTGTAGTGGTGGTGTAGTAGTGGTGTAGTGGTGGTGTAGTGGTGGAGTAGTGGTGGTGTAGTGGTGGAGTAGTGGTGGTGTAGTGGTGGTGTAGTGGTGGTGTAGTAGTGGTGGTGTAGTAGTGGTGGTGTAGTGGTGGTGTAGTGGTGGTGTAGTGGTGGTGTAGTAGTGGTGGTGTAGTGGTGGAGTAGTGGTGGAGTAGTGGTGGTGTAGTAGTGGTGGTGTAGTGGTGTAGTAGTGGTGGTGTAGTGGTGGAGTAGTGGTGGTGTAGTGGTGGAGTAGTGGTGGTGTAGTGGTGGTGTAGTGGTGGAGTAGTAGTGGTGGTGTAGTGGTGGAGTAGTGGTGGTGTAGTGGTGGAGTAGTGGTGTAGTAGTGGTGGTGTAGTGGTGGAGTAGTGGTGGAGTAGTGGTGGTGTAGTGGTGGTGTAGTGGTGTAGTAGTGGTGGTGTAGTGGTGGAGTAGTGGTGTAGTAGTGGTGGTGTAGTGGTGGTGTAGTGGTGGTGTAGTGGTAGCGGGACGAGATGGTTTTAGTGTTCGTCCCAGCGGTGCGATATGTCCGGTTGCACGTCGACCCAAGTGATTCAACTGGTTCAATGCAACGGCACAACTGCCCAAACTTTGGTAAAACGCTATCATCAACACTTTGTTTTTGTCTTCTGTTTTCCTCCCCAAAAATGTATAAAACATGAAGAAAAAAAATGTAATTGATATAACACAGCCTCCTATTAGGACAATATTGAGTCACCAGAACCAAAAGACGGGTGTTTTCTATGAATCTGTGGTGGAATCATGAACCATCAATCTAAATACTGAATCAAGCAACTTAAAAACTATCTGGGGTGTTCAGTCAGTAGTAGTAGGCAATGAAATCAGTAGTAGTAGGCGATTAAATGAGACCAAACTTTGAAAGTGTAATATCCCAAACCCATATTTTGTACTCAGGCTATTTTCTTTTTTCAATTCTTCTAGAAGAATCTGGAAAAAGTGTGAATCAATTTTTCCTAGAATCAGATCTGTGCCACATCCAGATTGGAATCCGATTATAAACACTTAAAGGTATATTCAGTGATTTGACTTAATTCAAATATCACTTCTTTTTTATTTTTTTCTGGATAATCCTCCCTACTATAGAGTGTGCTGACCATATAAGGAGTTCCTCCCTGTCCCCAGTGAGCCCCTGGGGTCAAAAAACCCTAGTTTCAGTTTTGGTGGCGGGTGGCAAAACCTTCATCCAATCAGGATGAGTGGGGCCTTCCTCCAATCATGATCGAGTGGGGGCGGGCCTTGGTGCACGTGCTGTTGGCCTGTTGCACTTCCCCCCACTGTAGAGCGTGCATGTGCACAATTTGTTACCGGGGCGGACTGGGTGGTTTTCCAAATCACCCAAATCACTGAATGCTCCTTTAAGTCACATCGAAATCCGATTTAGATCAGGTTACTGCGTTCAGACTGAGACAGATCTCCTGAAACCAACTCTCAAAGTGATTTGCATTCGTAAAAATGGGATTTCCATGTGACTTGTTTGTGTTTAGACTTTTTTTTAAACAAATGGGATTGCAATCTGCATGTGGCACAGATCTGTATTTGTCTGCCAGTGTAAATGGGCCCTTAACCCATTTTGGGCGGGAACCCCTTTTGGTGTTTTAAACATTATGTTATAATTTAGCTATTGAAAAATAGCAGATCTACAAGCTCATGAGCTTGTAGATCTGCTATTTTCGAAAAATCGTTAAAATGTGCCTCAAATCTTTCCGATAATTTTTTTTAAATTTCGACGTCAGGCCTGAATTGGTTAATGTACAATTCACCATTTACTGGAGATGTGGCGTATGTGACACACATTTCTACACAGAGGGCACTTCTTTCTTTCAACATTAAAAAGCTTAGTTGAAGTTCATCTGAGTTCAGACGAGGTTATATTATCCTGAACGCTGCCTACGGTTACGCTGTGGAAAGGAAAGGAGAACGTTTTGACATTTCTTTCAACACAATAAATAAATGCTGCCTGCATTCAATGGACGAGAGAGAGAGAGAGAGAGAGAGAGAGAGAGAGAGAGGGGCCGAGGGCAGCTGGGATCGAACTCCCTTTGATGTCTGTGTGTGAAGTGCATGTTGCCTGCAGTGTCTGTGTGTGTGAAGTGCATGTTGCCTGCAGTGTGTGTGAAGTGCACGTTGCCTGCAGTGTGTGTGTGTGTGTGTGAAGTGCACATTGCCTGCAGTGCTCGAGTGCAGTGTTGGAAAGTAACTATGTACATAAGTACTTAAGTACAGTTTAGAATTGTTTCTTAGTATTTCCAATTTCCAATACTTTTGCTTCTACTCCACATCGGGGATACAAATATGGTACTTTTTACTCCACTACATGTATGTGAAAACTTTAGTTACTAGTTATACTTTGTAGATTTGGATTATTATTACAAAACATGTAACCACTTCAGCCTTACATTTAGGCCATTTGAAAATAGCCGATTACAAGCTCACTGTATGTAGATGTGCTGTTTCAAAATATTTGTATACATTCGAAACCTGAAAGTGGACATTCTGCAGAATGAGTACTTAATACTTTTGGCACTTTAAGTATACATTTTGAAGCCAATACTTGTGTACTTTGACTCTGTTTAGAGACATGCCATGGTGCAGTACTTCAGTAATTGTACTTAGGTCGCCTTCACACCAAAAAGCTTTACTGCGATTAAAACGAATCCTGCTGCACATTGTCGGAAAGTGTGCTTCGTTTGGCAGGTGTGAAGGCTCATTCGAATCCTAATGTGCATCAAAGAACCGCATTCTACTCCGAGGGTTTCGCTTCGCTTCCAATCGCACTTGATTTCGATTCGGTGCAGGTGGGAATGCAATCCGCAGCAAATAAAGGAAATGAAGCGAACTATATGGGTGGATGAGGAGCTAAACACAGTTGGAGACGGAGCAGGGATATGAATTTCACGCAGCGCAAAGATGTCCCGTTTAACCGTGGATAGACGTGGGCAAATACGGAGACTGAAGCCCTCATTGAAATATGAGGACGAGTACATTAATCAATTGCTTAAGGAAACACATAAAAACACTGTAGTGTACAGAATATTCTGTGCGTAAACATGGAGTGTTGTCACTGCTGTCACTGTGTGGGGAGGGAGTGGGAACTTTCTTCATCTCGATAAACTTGTAAACGTCGGAGGTCACATGCCCAAAAGAACAGTGCGTGCACACACACATGCACGTGCGCACGTGCGCACACAAGAGAGAGAGAGAGATGTCTAGTCCCCGACACACGTTACCCTCATTTTATGTCCTAACTATTACTCGAAGTATAATTTTAACACCATAGATGTCACTGTGTTTATGAATTGAACACATTGATAAAGGTCCATGCTGCGCTTCCAATTGCTGCGGATGACAGCACAGTGTGAAGGCAAACCGCAGCAAATTAAATATGCAAGAATGATGCAACTTCTCCGCCCATTCACATCGAGTCTACCGAAGTATAGGTGTGAATATGACCTTAGTTACTTTCCTCCCCTGTTTAACATTTGCAAGCTGATTTAAGGTCAACAAGACCTTCGTGTTCCTGCAATGTTATTGGCTACCCAAACCCCCCAGGTTTAAACAAATAGGCAGAGAATGTATAAGTATGCCCACATTCATGTTTAGAAAATGTTTCAGATGAAAAACAAAACAGAGATGATTTGGGATGACTTTAGGAAAAGTCATGGAAGGGGAACCTTCTGAGAGCTTCACACGGGCAAAGATAATCAACTTAAAAATCTCAAAATGGGTCAGAAAGACCTCACAAACACTCACGTGTTAATGGCATAATGCTGCTGGCACTGCGACCTGTGTGACATATTATTTTTCTGTGTTCAAGGCATGCCATTCTGCTGGCACTGCGACCTGTGTTGACATATTATTTGTCTGTGTTAAAGGCATGCCATACTGCTGGCACTGCGACCTGTGTGACATATTATTTGTCTGTGTTAAAGGCATGCCATGCTGCTGGCACTGCGACCTGTGTGACATATTATTTTTCTGTGTTAAAGGCATGCCATGCTGCTGGCACTGCGACCTGTGTGACATATTATTTTTCTGTGTTAAAGGCATGCCATACTGCTGGCACTGCGACCTGTGTTGACATATTATTTTTCTGTGTTAAAGGCATGCCATGCTGCTGGCACTGCGACCTGTGCGACGGCTACCAGTACCAGTATGACGAGACGTCGTGCCGCATGTGCGCGTACAACCTTCGTCCCAACGCCAACCGCACGGCGTGCCAGCCCATCCCCGTGGTCAAGCTGGAGTGGCACTCGCCCTGGGCCGTCATCCCCGTGTTCCTGGCCGTGCTGGGCATCGGCGCCACCGTGTTCGTGGTGGCCACGTTCGTGCGGCACAACGACACGCCCATCGTGCGGGCGGCGGGCCGCGAGCTCAGCTACGTGCTGCTGACGGGCATCTTCCTGTGTTACGTCATCACCTTCCTGATGATCGCCAAGCCTGACGTGGGAGTGTGTTCCTTCAGGTAGATGTCTGTCTGTCTGTCTGTCTGTCTGTCTGTCTCATCACCTTCCTGATGATCGCCAAGCCTGGCGTGGGAGTGGTTCCTTCAGGTAGAGATTGATCTATCGATATATCGATCTATCTATCTATCTATCTATCTATCTATCTATCTATCTATCTATCTATCTATCTATCTATCTATCCATGTCATCACGTCCCTGAAGATCGCCAAGCCAGTCGTACTACTGTCAGTCAAACGTTACAAAACAAGACATCAGAGGCACATTAAACATGTAAAAATAAACAGCATATAAAGCAGAAAACACAATTCACCACACAGACTAAACAGCATATGAAACTGAAAACACGGGCACTTAGGTTTTAACGAATGCACTCGACATGATTTGTTGTTAGAGAACAACTTCATGTGAACTGCAGCGCACTTCTGACTGATGATGCAAGAGGAGAGAAGCGGGAAAAGTCTGGCTCACTGATAATTACAGCGCACACACACGCACGCACGCACGCACGCACGCACAAGCACACGCACACAAACACACACACACACACACACACACACACACACACGCACACACGCACACACACACACACACACACACACGATCGTTGTTAAAGGCATATAAGAACACATCAAAGTAACATGGATACAGTGTATATAAGAACACATCAAAGTAACATGGATACAGTGTATATAAGAACACATCAAAGTAACATGGATATACAGTATATAGAAAGGAAATATACAGTGCGGTACAGTATACAGAGAGAAAAAACGACCCTGCGAGTGTGTGCTTTATAAAACCTTTTGGTTGTTGCTGTTGTGCATTTCAAAAGTGCAATTACTTTTTGTAATTGCGCTTTGTAATTGCACTTTACAAAACTGTGCTGGTAACATTTTTTTTTTCATCGCATCATGGCACTTTATTCATAGTCGGTGTTGTGTTGCAGGGGCGCCTAACTTTGTTTTCAGGTGGGGGAGCACAGATTTGGACTCATGCGCGCGCGTAGCAAAAATGCGCGTGCATGTGCCTCGTGCACGCGCGTTTTCGCGCATTTTCACACGGAAAAGTGGCTTTTACTTTCCCTCTCCACACGCAAGTTATATGAACAAACTGACAAAATGCATCATAAAAAGGCATAGGCCTATTTAGGCTACACATGACATTGGCAAGGCGCCGATATCAAAACAAAACATATAAATTATAGCCCTATTATACAACAGACGAGCTGACAGCGCAGCGCGCTTGGGCTCGGCGACCCGGGTGTTGTATCGTCATCATTCATCATAGATCCCTCCCCGTCAGAATCTAATATCTAACATTAAATTGCAGCAGCATTCAGCAGTTCAGTAATAGTAATTAGTAAATACTATATTATTTCTCACTGCAATAGTGACTATTAGAGAAATAATATAGTTCAATTGTAAATGCTTTACCTTAAACCCCAAATGTGCTCTTGCGCTCCGTGGTGGTTAATTCCCTCATCATGGCATTTACTGTATATCCAACGTGAGTTACGTGTCCAGAATGTCATTATGTAGGCTACGTGAGGGTAATAACCGACGGTAGTCGCCTGGCTCACGGCTGCGGGGGGCCTGGACACTGCTGCTGGTGCTGCTGCTGTTGTTGTTTTTATTATTGTCCTCCTCCGACGACGACAACGTCGTCCCCTGCTGAACACTGCTGCTGGTGCTCAAGGGTTCATGAACTAGACTTGATTTGGGCTTGGACCCACCAAATAAATCACTCATTCTCTTCTGAGCCATGTTGACAACAACAACACACACATTCAGGCTGACCGGAAGAAATTCAAATCCGTGCGCCCCGTGCGTAAAGGTAACCGGAAATAGCGTCAGCAGCAGAGCAGTAGCCTCGGAAACCCAGACGTTTTTATTTCCAGGGAGAAAAAGCAGAGCAGAGACGATGATAAAAAACCCCCCCAAAAAAGTCACACAAATGTAGTTTAAGAATACTATTTATTTTATCCTCCAACCACTTTTTATTTATATAAATAATAACGTGACATTATATATTTTTTTAAATTTCCTTTTTTTTGGTAGGCTACTGCACATTCATGTCATGAATAATAATTTAAGAAATCATAGCAGATTATATGAGTTAAAAAAAAAGGATCTCAATTCCACAGCTGTGGAAAAAACTTCCAGCTGTAGTACAGTCATGGCCGGCCTGTAGATGGCCACCAAAAAAAAGAAAAAGCTTATTCTGGTATTTCACACAGGTGACAGGTCATATCAATTTAATCAGCAGAGCAGTGCTGCTTCTCTCTCTGAGTCTGCACACACTGACTGACCAGCTAAAATGTATGCCTACTTTAAAACATAATATGACAAACCTTGGAATAATTCTTCTGAAAACTAGCAGCAAGCACAAAGTAAGTGATTCACACAGGTGGGCAAGCCGGGCATTATTGGATGCAATGCGCGAATTAGTAGCCTATTTATTACACGCAGCATCCCTCTCTCTCTCCGCGCGTGCCGCGCTCACACACACATAGAGAAACACCCTCTCCTCCTCTCTCTCTCTCTCTCTCTCTCTCTCTCTCTCGCTGTCGCCCACCGTGCGCTTCGAGCGTGGCGGCGCCGGGGGGGGGGGGGGGTTGGTGGGGGGTGGGGGGGGGAAAGTGGGGTCGCAATGCGCCCCCTGATTTTAATCTGGTGTCGCAGCTGCTCCGTTTGCTCCATGGCTCAGGCGCGCCTGTTGTGTTGGTATAACATTTCAACGTTTTATATGAACTGCACGTCGTCATACACATACTGGTCTCTTTTTAAATGTGTCTATGTCTTTAGTTATGTTTTATGTTTATTAAATATGCTCTATGTATTATGTTGCACTGCAAGTGACTGAGGGGGAACGCTATTTAATCGAGTCCCAGCCCTACTTAATACATTTATTTCATTTGAAATTTTCCACCGACATGAGAACATAAACATGCCCACAAAAACCCATATGAGTGTTTTTTCTCTTTCTTTTTATTTTATTTATTTTTAAATATTTGTACTTTGTCACCAAATAGGTGCAATGCAACACGTGAGCTTAAAAAGTAGATCTGCTACAGGACATTTTTGTGAAACTAATTATTGTATTGTGTGTTTGAGCTGACAGGCCCTTCTTGATGTAAATCAATCAGGTCACCTTAATTCAAGTGTCAGATGCCAAAAATAGTTTTTCTTTTTTAATATTGAAATTATATATATTTTAGGGTCATGTCATGTGAGAGAGAGGATCAGACCAGGATTGAAGTATGGATATAGTTTCTCAGTGAAGGTGCAGACAGTGAAAGAGTAGATATTTACTCTGGCCTCGACATCATAAAAGGAGACCAGACCCTCCTCATAATCCACAAACACTCCCACTTTCTGGAGCTCCTCTCTTACAGGGAGGAGGACAGGATATTGGTCAGCATTAGCCTTGTACTCATTTCCATTCCTCAACGCTATAGTCCAGTAACCATCGGTGGGACTCAGTGTGATGTATCCCTTCCTGTTGATGGACTCTCTGGCCACTCCTATTGTCCAGGAGGTCTTCTCTCCAACCTGAACCTCAAAGTAAAAACGTCCTGAAGAGATGCTTTGTTTTCCTAAGACACTGTGACATTTTGAGAATCTCTCTCTGTTGTTTGGGAGATCCTGCCATATGTTTCCACAACTCACTTGTTTTCCATACTGAGACAGGATGAGGTAAGGGTGTGCTGTATCAGGGTCCAGAGTTGGATACACCTTATATTGTTGGATCCTCTTCATCTCAACATCACTCAGCTCCTTCTTCATCTCCTGACTGAGTGTCTTCTCCAGCCGAGACACAGCTGTCCTCACTGTCCCCACAAGTGAAGACTGATGGACCTTGACCTTTGTCCAGTCCTTGGTGGGTCTCCACCCTGTGTTGTTGGATTTGAAGTTCTGGAGGAGGTGGAGGTGGACTTCAGAGTGTGAGAGCTGCTGCAGCTCAGAGCTTCTCTTCTTTAACTGAGTGACTTCCTGTTGCAGATCTTTGATGAAGCCTTCAGCCTGTTTCTCTGTTGTTTTCTGCTTCTCTTCGATCACATCAATGAGCTCAGCCTGGCTTCTCTCAATACAGCAGATCAGAGCAGTGAAGACCTGCACACTGTCTGCTATCACTGTATCTGCATCTTTCCTGCTGAGCTCTACTGAGCGTTTGACCTCCTGAATCTTCACTCGTCTCTCCTGGATCATCTGCTGGATTTCAGCCTCTGTCTTTGCTTCATATTCTTCTTTCAACTTGTGACTCCTGAACTGTTGAACCATCTCAGAAACAAAAGTATTGACAGATACGTCTGGTCTCGTATTGAAGATCTTTGCACACAGTGGACACTTGCACACATCACTAGTGTCCCAGTAACGTGTGATACAGGCTTTGCAGTAGCTGTGTCCACATGGAGTGCTGATTGGATCAGTGAACACCTCCATACAGATGGAACACAGGAAGTGCTCTTCAGACAGGAGACCGCTGGTGGACGCCATTTCTACACCGCTGAGAATTAAAAGTGGAAGTTTGAAACCCCTGAAATGTATTAAACGACTGATTAGCTTTCGTAGCTAAACTCAAGCTAGCTGGTTACGTCCAACCTGATCTGCTGAAGTATAGTGTTCTATTAGAACTCAGACGAGATTATGTTTGTCGGTGAGAAGACAGAGTTGACGTCGATGATGCTCGCAGAGGGACTCTGCATAAGCCAATCAGAGGCTGCAGAGGTCTGTGGTTCCAGCCAATCAAGAGGCAGGAGACGTCTGTGGTACCAAGCAATCAGAGGCAGGAATAGAGGTATGTGGTTCCAGAGATCTTCAGTGAGAATGGACGGATGTTCTGAGCTTCAGTTGGTATAGACAACCACTGTCTGTAAACCGATTGGTTGGTAGACACCACTGTCTGTAAACTGATTGGTCGGTAGACTCCACTGTCTGTAAACGGATTGGTCGGTAGACTCCACTGTCTGTAAACGGATTGGTTGGTAGACTCCACTGTCTGTAAACCGATTGGTCGGTAGACTCCACTGTCTGTAAACCGATTGGTTGGTAGACTCCACTGTCTGTAAACCGATTGGTTGGTAGACTCCACTGTCTGTAAACCGATTGGTCGGTAGACTCCGCTGTCTGTAAACTGATTGGTCGGTAGACTACACTGTCTGTAAACTGATTGGTTGGTAGTCTGTAAACTTATTCTGCCTCGTCTTATATCTCCCGTCTGGTAGGATAACTATGTCATCCCTCTGATGTCGCTATGTCCCGGCATGTCCATATATGGAGTTTCCACAGTAGCTATGCCCAAATATGGTGTACCGTATATGACGTGTCAGTTCTTCTGACACGGGAGGCCACTCCCCCGATTAGTCAGCCAGCTCAGCCTGCTCCATTATATGTCATCTCTGCTCACAATGTATCCGATCACTGCTACGCCGACGACACTCAACTGTTTATAACCTTCCTCCCCTCTGCTACTCCGGGGGAAGAGCGCATCACGGTGCATCACGATGTCTGGCTGAAATCTCACAGTGAATGTCTTTATCTCCAAACCATGCGCTGTCCCTCTGATGTACTGGTTCCTCATCCTATCCATCCTTGTTACTCCCAGAGTCAGAGAACCTCAACCTTTCAGTCTCTGCTGATAATATCGCACATCCCTATGATCTCATCCACAATAACCTTGTTTTTCTCCTCCCTAGGCGTATCTTCCTGGGTCTATTTTAGTTGTAGTTTTAGTTTTAGTTAACTATATTAAAACATCTCCTCTCCTCTCCTCCCTAGGCGTATCTTCCTGGGTCTATTTTAGTTGTAGTTTTAGTGAACTACATTAACCATGTCTCCTCTCCTCCAGGCGTATCTTCCTGGGTCTATTTTAGTTGTAGTTGTAGTTTTAGTTAACTACATTAACCATGTCTCCTCTCCACTCCCAGGCGTATCTTCCTGGGTCTATTTTAGTTATAGTTTTAGTGAACTACATTACCCATGTCTCTCCTCTCCAGGCGTATCTTCCTGGGTCTATTTCAGTTGTAGTTTTAGTTTTAGTGAACTACATTAACCATGTCAGAGTCAGAGAACCTCAACCTTTCAGTCTCTGCTGATAATATCGCACATCCCTATGATCTCATCCACAATAACCTTGTTTTTCTCCTCCCTAGGCGTATCTTCCTGGGTCTATTTTAGTTGTAGTTTTAGTTTTAGTTAACTATATTAAAACATCTCCTCTCCTCTCCTCCCTAGGCGTATCTTCCTGGGTCTATTTTAGTTGTAGTTTTAGTGAACTACATTAACCATGTCTCCTCTCCTCCAGGCGTATCTTCCTGGGTCTATTTTAGTTGTAGTTGTAGTTTTAGTTAACTACATTAACCATGTCTCCTCTCCACTCCCAGGCGTATCTTCCTGGGTCTATTTTAGTTATAGTTTTAGTGAACTACATTACCCATGTCTCTCCTCTCCAGGCGTATCTTCCTGGGTCTATTTCAGTTGTAGTTTTAGTTTTAGTGAACTACATTAACCATGTCTCCTCTCCAGGCGTATCTTCCTGGGTCTATTTTAGTTGTAGTTGTAGTTTTAGTTAACTACATTAACCATGTCTCCTCCCCAGGCGTATCTTCCTGGGTCTATTTTAGTTGTAGTTGTAGTTTTAGTGAACTACATTAACCATGTCTCCTCTCCAGGCGTATCTTCCTGGGTCTATTTTAGTTGTAGTTGAAGTTTTAGTTAACTACATTAACCATGTCTCCTCCCCAGGCGTATCTTCCTGGGTCTATTTTAGTTTTAGTTTTAGTGAACTACATTACCCATGTCTCTCCTCTCCAGGCGTATCTTCCTGGGTCTGGGCATGTGTATCAGCTACGCGGCGCTGCTCACCAAGACCAACCGGATCTACCGTATCTTCGAGCAGGGCAAGCAGACGGTGGCGGCGCCTCGCTTCATCAGCCCCACGTCGCAGATCGCCATCGCCTCGTCGCTCATCGCCGTGCAGCTGCTGGGCGTGCTGCTGTGGTTCGCCGTGGACCCGCCCAACACTGTGGTGAGTCATCAGAACAATGTCCAATCACAGCCCAACACCGTGGTAAGTCATGAGAACAATGTCCAATCACAGCCCAACACCGTGGTAAGTCATGAGAACAATGTCCAATCATAGCCCAACACCGTGGTGAGTCATGAGAACAATGTCCAATCACAACCCAACACCGTGGTGAGTCATGAGAACAATGTCCAATCACAGGCCAACACCGTGGTGAGTCATCAGAACAATGTCCAATCACAGCCCAACACCGCGGTGAGTCATCAGAACAATGTCCAATCACAGCCCAACACCGCGGTGAGTCATCAGAACAATGTCCAATCACCATTTAATGTCCTCTGACCAGGTGGATTACGACGAGCACAAGACCATGAACCCTCTGCTGGCGCGAGGCATGCTGAAGTGTGACATCACCGATCTGCAAATCATCTGCTCGCTGGGATACAGGTGAGCATTAATTAGATCTACACATCATCTGCTCACTGGGATACAGGTGAGCTTTAATTAGATCTACACATCATCTGCTCACTGGGATACAGGTGAGCTTTAATTATCACTGATCTACAAATCACCTGTTCGCTAGCATACAGGTGGGATTAGGACGTAATTGATTTGATTATTAGACAGTGGTCTGTTGAGTTCAGCGGCCATTCTAAATATTTAAAAACAATAACAGGAGGCTGAATTCAGTGATTGTGATTGATTGACGACTGTATAGCATGTTCTGCATTTCTGTCTAAAGGCTTTGATCCTGGGATCATTCGCAGGCTGCGGTAGAGCGCCCTCTATCGTAAACCACTGAAAATATCGCAACAGCACATTTATCCCGGAAAACAGCCGCGCCTGTCTGCCCAGGCCTGGAAACACTGTAGGTGAACTGACTGGCTAGTTTGGTAGAGAGCCAACAGTCTTCCCAATGAGCACAAACACTTTGCACATCAAAATTAGCTTCATGTAGATTCAATAGCATTTGGATAGAAGGCGATTCTCAGGCATAAATAATCGTCTAGTGTATAAGTGTTCGCAGAACCAATCTGAACCCTCCAGAGAATCGCTCGGGGACCGCCTGACTATTTTCAAACGTATTTGATATTTTATCTGGATCGCTACTGTATGGAACAGCACAAGAGAGAGAGAGAGAGAGAGAGAGAGAGAGAGAGAGAGAGAGAGAGAGAGAGACTACTGTATGGAACAACGCAATGCAGAGAGAGAGAGAGAGAGAGAGAGAGAGAGACTACTTTATGGAACAGCACAATGCAGAGAGAGAGAGAGAGAGAGAGAGACTACTTTATGGAACAGCACAATGCAGGGAGAGACAGACACACCCAACACTGTCTCGACTTATGACACACACACACACACACACACACACACACACACACACACACACACACACACACACACACACACACACACACACACCTCTTGAGTAGAAACACCCACGTTGAGGCATTTAATTTAGTCGGTTCAGTTTATTTCAGTTGGACTGATGCTCTGCTGAAAGGCAGCCGTTTTAAGTAATACATAGCGCCAGAATCAAAGGGTGCAGATAAGAACAGCTGCACAAATTGGCGTCGTTAAGGCGTGCATGGAAACTGTTTGTGTCACGTTGTGTGATTTCACACCAGAAGCTATAAGACGATGCGCCGTGTTGAAAATGACTGTAGACGTCGAGAGAGAAGAGAGCGAGACAGACAGACAGACAGACAGACAGACAGACAGACAGACAGACAGACAGACAGACAGACAGACAGACGGATGCTGTCTTGGACCATTTCCAAAGCAGGAGGACCAAATCGAGCCCATCATGCTGCTGTAGCAGTGAGGAACAAACTGTATTCCTTTGGGGGAGACAGTGGTGGAATGACCTACAACAACATGGGTGTCCATGTCTTCAACACAGTGTCTTTATGCTGGAAGAAGTTACCTCCAGTGGAACCTGGAAGAGGAGATGGTCACCTTGAGGTTCCCTCCAGGCGCCTTAACCACACAGCTGTGCTGATAGAAGATACAGTCTACATCTGGGGAGGGTTCCCTTACTGCAGCGTGCTTTATGCATTTGATGTCAACGCCCACACATGGTTCAAACCACAGGTTTCTGGGACTGTTCCAAAGGAGAGGTATGGCCACTCAGCCTGTGTCTTGAGGAAGGTCATGTTTATCCATGCTGGATGCACCTCAAAATACACTAACAACACCTACAAGTTGGACACCAGCACAATGGTCTGGTCTGTAATCAACACCAGAGGAACTGCACCACCTGCTACAGGATGGCACTCTGCCACCATCATTGGGACAAAGATGTTTGTATTTGGAGGTGTAGACACCTCCTCCAGAAACAACACCATCAGAGTGTTTGAAATAGAGAACAACATCTGGCTGGACACACCTTCTGCACAGCGTATTCCTGAAAGATGCTCCCCTCATTCAGCATTTACCTACAACAGAGAGCTGTACATATGTGGTGGCTGTTACAATAACCAGACCTTCAATGATCTGTGGGAATTCAATCCAGAGACCTTCTCGTGGAAGAAGGTTAAGCCCAAGGGGAAAGGCCCGTCTCCGATGGATATGACGTATAGTATGTGTTGTTGCATGGTGGGAGATCGTGTCATCCTCTTTGGAGGACACACCACCCCTGATGACCTGTATGTCTTAGACTTGAGCCCTAGCCTGAAGACCTTATGTAAGCTAGCAGTTATTCAGTACGGTCTGGAGCAGTCTGAACTCCCACACGACATCCGGTGGGAACTGAGAGCCATGACCAAAAGAGCATAAAAAATAACACCTCAGCCAAAGAGAAAACAAGAGAGGGTCCATTCCCTGTGGATCTCAGTTGTTGATGATATTGATGACATCATATTGACAATGTCAGTCATAAGGCCTTGTCAGCGACTGACACGCATAGTAATAAATTGTCAATGAGAGGCGTGTGTTTATTTTGTAGGTTGATGGAGTGACAACGTAAGAGTAGTTTTGTGGGCGTGGTCCCGAGAAATTGTCACATGCGTGCTCGTTTTGTGCACACGCCCAGGGCTGAATAGACCTGGATTGCGTTGAGCTTCTTTTTTTTTTTACGCGTCCCGCGCCCCTCATGAGCAGACCTGTCTCTGATCCAACGCATGCGTCACTCGCTCCCCGTCTGACAGGACCTTGACTCTTTTTTTGCTAATTATGAACATAATCAACATGACACTAGCTGGCCACTGCCATCGACATCAAGAACTCCCGGCCAAAAAGCTTGTACTGTGGGAACCATCGATCGAGAGCATGTCCCACACCTACCTACGTGGACGTACTGAAGACAGATGCTGGTGCAGAAAGCACAAATGTTGGAGAACCGAGATGACTGGAGACGCCGATGGAGGGCTCGTCTGAGGACGACATAGAGAGAGAGGCAATGGTGGTCTGAAGGCTGCTCAACAGGATGTTGACATGAGGAAAAATCACTGGATCGGTATAGCTACACTTTGCTGCCTCCTAGGGTGGCAAAATAAAGAGTTAATAAAGTATACTTTTTTAGACAGAAATTCAAACAGAACGTGGTATACAGTTCTCCATTTGAGCTAAAATGACACACAAAAAAAGTCCTGGGGACTTGTTTCCATTGATCCAATTCGTCAATATAGCATAGCAATTAACACCAAAATACAATACAGCATCCTGCCTTGTGGTCATAGACCGTGAGTTGGTCTACCATCTGGCTGAATAATGCTCATAGTGATTTTTGTGAAGGTATACATGTCTAGAGTTAGAAAATATGTGATAGCATTGCACCAGTGGTAGCTTTGTGAGTGCTATCATGAATTCTATTTCATAACACTATGCGAAAATTACATGGGTCAATATGAAAAACATAGTAATGCACCCCCAAAAATGATAGAAAATGTTTTTCCAATTGGTCAGCTGGTACCTCTAGGCATGCTTAAGAATAGACTGTACATCTAGGAAAATATATGTTCCGGACTTTAACAGGGGGCGGGTGGAGGTGTGCGCGCTCAAATATGGAGCATGTCAAACAAAGCAGTACGCACACAGTGGCCTCTCCAATATGGCACAGTGATGTATCATCTATATGGCAAAGCGCTGATTATCAAAACATAAAAATGTAATAGTAAATACTAAACAGTGCAGGCACACACGCAAGTGTGTGTCGCACACTGGTACACGGACCAGAAAAGACAACAGAACAGGAGAGGGGGCATAATTGGCACACAGCGCAACACAACACAACGCAACGCAACGCAGCCCAGCCCGAGAACACAATACAAAATATAACATTAACACTAGTGGCAGTACAGCCCGACCTTCAGAACACAATAGAAGACATAGGTCTATATTAACATTACAGCAGCAAGCAGCAGTTTGGCACATCATCATAATACAATCTGATGTTACCTTCCACATTCACGACGTGAACCTTCTCCTCCTCCTCCTCCAACTCGATAACGTTCTCATGTTAGTTTGTTACCGTACTTATTTTCTGAGCCATGCAAATAAACAACAACCCGCACTGACCGGAGACGGAGAGATTCATGCGTCCCGCGCGTAAAGCTAAACCAGAAACAGGTCATTGCGTCAGCACGGATGTAGCCTCGGAAACCCAGACGT
>NC_136807.1:57633338-57673338 GCF_951216825.1 Electrona antarctica
TTCCCATAATTGCCCGTTAACTCCTCTTTTCACGCAGTGGATGTTGTTAATGCAGGGTATCGCATTTGCATATCTGTTATGGTTTTTGGCCTGTATTTGGATTCCGGTTTATGTTCATCCTCTTTTTTTCATCATCTTTACATCATTTCATGAATATATTGATGCCTGAAGTCTGCTATGTTGTGGGTGATTAAGTGGGGTGGGAGAGGCTAGTTTTAGGCGAGCTTTTTTGTTTGTTTTTGTCTTCGTTTATGTACTGTATGCATGAATGTATCTGTTGTATTGTTCTGTATTTGCTGTATGTTGTTGGACCCCCTCGAAAACGAGATGATACATCTCAAGGGGATATCCTTTTCTCAATAAAGGCTCGTATATATCAGGACAAAGGCAGTCAGGGTAGAGAGGATAAAGCACTGAAGCAACTGGGATTAGTTTACTGTGGCTTTTAGTTGTTTATCTGCCTTTTTATTAAGCTGCATCGTACACTGGAATGGACCGATTCCACTGTACTTTACACCTTAATCCATTAATGCCTGAAGACTATTCTAAAAGTGTCGTCTAAATCCTGACAGTTTTCTCAAACACTTATTTTGCTATAATATCAGAAGTGCTCAAACATTTTCATGTCAAGGACCCCCAGAATTATATGGACCCCTATCTCAAAATATTTTGTTCCAGGGACCGCTTAGAAAGATTTTAGTTAAATTCAAGTTTTGCTTTAACCCATTTTGGGCGGGAACCCCTTTTGGTGTTAGCAATATGTTATAATATAGCTATTGAAAAATAGCAGATCTACAAGCTCATAGTGCGCTACCGAGTGGCATGCTACGAGCTTGTATGTCTGCTATTTTTGAAAAATCGAAGAACGACTGTCATTTAGAAGACAATTTTAGAATCTGATCTCAGGTCAAAATGGGTTAAAAGAACATATATTGAAATATTTGCACGCATTTGTACAATTTTTTCCGAAATAGCAGACCTACAAGCTCCGTGCCGCGCTACAGTATTAGCTTGTATATCTGCGAGGACACAGATGTGTCCCTGGTTCTATAATGAGTTAATAAAACGAGGCAGTGAGTTAATCAGAGCCGACGTGCTTTTACACGTGTGCGTTCCTCTGCACTTCATAACTCCAGTATGTGTGTTCATTATTATTATAAACCTCCACCGGTGCACGAGAGATAGAGAGAGAGACAGTGCACGTTGCATTATTATGTTCACCGGGGTCGTGCACGAGAGAGAGTGCACGTTACATTATTATGTTCACCGGGGTCGTGCGCTTATTGTGCTGGCCGGGGCTAGACAATGACATTTAGCGCTTTCATATCAGCGTGGAGTATGTTTATTCATGGCTATAATGAAAGGTTGAAAAAAACACGCAGCATTGCATTAAAAAAATACACCAAGTTTAGAGTTTACTTTGAAACCGGCATTGATGTTCTCGTCTGGCTGTAAAATGCTGCCTGCTTCAGATAAGGAAAGTGACATTGTAGTCTGGCATCGCCGAGACCATCAGAGATAACCGTGCGTCTGCTGATATGACTGCAGATTGGATGGAGCTCGATAACCGATATCCGAAAAAATCTGATAACAGATAACGGCAAGCTTATTGAGTACCCGTTATCAATTAGCTTTGGGCTTATCAAGCCTGTTATCGAGCATAGCGGCCCATGATGTCATGTTTAAACAATCAAGACAAGAGGTGATCAAGAAATAAATCGAATCACCCCCACTGGCACAAACATGTCGGTCTAAAAGTGTATTGATACCTGCCAACCAGCGCTGTTCGGGTAAACAAAATGACGCTTTTAAAGTGACGGTACACATATTAACCAGTTAACAGTTTCTTTAATATTATTTCATTGGTAAAAAGCCTTCCGTCTGTTAGAAAAGTTCTATATTTGAAGGCCCTAGTAAGACCGTTCGATCTGGAGAGAAAACCAACCGGCGCCAGGGCTCGACAGTGCGACTAGGTACTCGCATTTGCGACTTAAAATATCACCGTGCGAGTTGTAAAATTCACTTTGTAGCACCGGTGCGACTACAGAATCCGATCTTTAAAGCTAAAAGTTGCGCAGTTTACATCCAAAAGAATGTGTCACTCTCTCGGTTCTGCACCGCTGCTGGAGAAGTATAGCACTGTCGAAGGCAGCGCAACTAATCTCCCCCCCACACCCCAGAGAGTGAGAGAGAGCACACACGTCTTCACCCCAATAAACTCTATTAATTAATAAATTTTCGGACCCGTTGAGAACTCTAGTTTTCGCCGAGTAATAACTTTGGGGCAGGCCCGTCTAGAGTTTAAATGGACAGGTATCAGTCAAAAGGAAGACATCAAAGAGGAAGGATGGATGGGGAAGGATCAACATTTGGAATGTCAGAACAGGTGCTGGGTAAAACAAAAGAATGAATACCTGGCACTCAAAGAGTTAACAGTTATTTCAACAAAATAAAAACAATTGACTGCACCTTTAATGATAACTCATTAGCACAATATTATATCGCTGCTGGTAAACATAATCCTATCTTGTAATATCGTTGTACACTAATAATATCAATATCTTGTAATGTCATTGCGTTAACGCGTCGATGAGGGGTAATGTTGCGCTTCCATGTGATATCCGTTGTGTGCGTGTGTGTGCGTGCACAAGTGGACGTCTGTGTGTGTGTGCGGCTGAGTTCCGCACAGACAGATTTTAATTATCTTTCCCATTGGAGGTCATGCATTATTGAACAACGGTAGAAAACATCTGATGTTGGGCTGTCGATGCCCAGATAGCAGATTGACCTTATGTTGTTGTTTTCACGCTGCGACCCGATCGAATCACATCCCTTTAACTTGATGCTATTTAAGATGGCCTTATTTTACACACCTGTGACTCTCTCTCTCTCTCTCTCTCTCTCTCTCTCTCTCTCTCTCTCTATTCATTATTTATCCACCCATGCACATGCTGAGGTGAAGCCATGCATGAATGGTTAGAAAAAGATCACAGGACAGAGCCCACATCCTCCCTCTCCCTCTCTCCCCCTCCCTCCCTCTCTCTCCCTCCCTCCTTCCCCCTCCCTCTATCTCTCTCTCTCTCTCTACCCAGGGTAGGTACCCTCACATGTTCTCCCCGTGTCCCCTAGGCAGTGTTGGGAAAGTTCATTTATTTTATTCATTTAAATTATTTTATTTTATTTTAACTAGTTCAGTTCACAGTTCAGAAATTTAAAAAGGAACTAGTTCAGTTCATAGTTCCCAATTCAACATTTTGAACTAAAGTTTGTGGTTCCAAAAAATTAACTATTATTTTTCGTTCTTTTCTTTTTCTTTTTTGTTTGTATTATTGCCCATAGCCATATAGAACTGCAGACTTTATTGAATAAAAAAAACCCTTGGGGATTAATAAAGTGACAACTTTTACAATATCTCCATTACCATTATCCAAATTAATTCCTTATTATATATATTTTTTTTACATTTTGGGGAAAAAAATCTTTGCAATGTGAAATGCCACCGAATTCTTAATCCTTTTCCTTGTCTTTATTATGGGCCAACTTGTGAAAGCTGCATGCTTAATGGGCCGGCCCTTCCATCAGGCAGAACAGGCAGTTGCCTAGGGCATCATGAGGGGAGGGGGGGCATCCACCAAGCAAAAACAAACAAACACAGTGCTTTAGAACACAAGGGGGCCATGGTCATTTTTCAAGGGGGCACCAAATTGCTCAGGGCCGGCACTCTCCATTCTTACAGCCTGCACCCTGCAAGCTCACAGCCTCACAGCCACAGCCTACAAGCTCACAACGCGTTGCGGACGCAATGCGTTGTGAGCTTGTAGATCATCTATTTTCAGCATGGAACATGTGTACGACGAAGAATAAATCAGACATCACTGGCTGCGCTTCTGTGGAGGGAGGGGGATATAGCCTATTTTGTTGGCCGAACGAGGCGATCATGTATGGACAGTTGGACACAGAGTAGACATACGACATACCTCATCGACGCAAAAATAACAAGCAATTGGAATCTATTTTTCTTGGCACATTATAAACAAGTTTACTTTACCTCCTCAGTGTTTGGGTCGGCACATGTAGGACTGTATGTGTCTGCTGTCTGCGTGCATGTGCGCGCTGCACGCTCCAGTGAAATTGTGCGGCTTGAGAAAGATTAGTTAATTTGTGTTGGATAAGGGCTTATTGGTGGGTTTTCCGCTAGATATTAAGGACTGGTTAGGGTGTGTTTTAGCGGGGGTTTCGACTGGAAGGCTCACTCACTTGTGAAAGTGACGTTCACACACGCCAGAAATGAACGCGTTCACAATGACGTTCATCAGGCAGAAATACAGTACGTTCAGTTCACGTTCAGCCGAAATAGGAACGCGTTCGTGAACTATCGTTCAAAGAACGCGTTCCGGTACAACACTGCCCCTAGGGTAGGTACCCTCAGATGTTCTCCCCGTGTCCCCTAGGGTAGGTACCCTCACATGTTCTCCCCGTGTCCCCTAGGGTAGGTACCCTCACATGTTCTCCCCGTGTCCCCTAGGGTAGGTACCCTCACATGTTCTCCCCGTGTCCCCTAGGGTAGGTACCCTCACATGTTCTCCCCGTGTCCCCTAGGGTAGGTACCCTCACATGTTCTCCCCGTTTCCCCTAGGGTAGGTACCCTCACATGTAAACATGCAGTAATCCTGGTCTCTACTGCCTCCCCCTGGCCAGCCGGGGCGCCTGATGGAGGGGAAAGGAACTGGTTGGAATAACGCGTTCCTTCCACGCACTATGACGTCCAACCGGGGGGAAAAAAACCCTGTCAGGTGATGAGAAGCGACCTGCTCAGTCCTCATCCTTTGCAGGAAGCATGAGCTCAGTTCGGTGCTCTCCCCAGGTTGCCAGAGGGAGAGAAGGATCCGCCCAGAATTACAGCTTAGGGGGCAATTGACACCGAGTGAAAAAATTGTTACAAAAGTGTTACAAAATTGTGGGATAACAAAGTAGATCTGTTATTTCTGCCGAAGTGGTTGAAGTGGTTAATGATGCCATCAGAGGCCTTTTGAAATGCACTGTGCTCTGCTCTGACATGTGGGAGAGTTCTGATGACACACTACAAGCTACAAAGCTTCTGGCATGATGTGGGTTTAAAATTGTATGATATTTAGTCAACTAAGACCGGTCTAAAATTAGGGCTCACGGTGGCATAGTCGGTAGTGCTGTCGCCACTATAAGGTCCTGGGTTCGATTCCCGCTGTGGACGCTGTGAGTGGCATGTTCTCTCCTCCGCGTCATCAATGCCCATACCCCAGGTTGGCACCCAGGATTACATTAGATAATTGACACTGGGTGAAAAAATGGGTTACAAAATCATGGGATAAAAAAAAATTCATATTACTAAAATATCACAAAAACTAAATTAAATTGTATTCAAAAGACGAACTAAAACTAATTCAAAACCTGCTGTCAAAATCAACACTGTGGTTCACAGTGAAGAGGGAAGGGAAACAGGGAGAGACAGAGTCAGAGAGTCACATGCAGAAAGGGTCTTAATTGGCCATCAGCGTCCAAGATGAGTCGCAGTACAGTCATTTACACGTGAGGAGAATGGAAACACAAACAACCCTTTCCAAGGTCTGCCAAATGACAAAGAATAACTTTAACTTTAGCAATGTTTCACCGTTGGGCAGAAAGATAGTATGATTGTACAACCTTTGTCACTTGACCATCGAAGGACAAGTCAGACTCATTCATGTTGCACTTTAGAACATGTCTAGAAGCCACTCAGGGACCTCGTAAGACGCTCCGACATACTCACATGAACTTCAACGCAGAACGGCCTGCCAGGTTACATTAGTTACATTAGCGCTGACTGGTCCATGTTTGGCAAGGTCCATTTTCTACTATCCAGTTCGTCTTGAGCAGCCGGAGGGATTTCATCCATGAAATTGCAGCTGCTGTTTATCCTGCTGTCTGTTATATCCCGCAAACAGTTTTTCACTTGGTGGGAAGTTTGGGTTTTGGTTTTGTTTGCAGTCTTCATAAACCTTGATTTTGTTTGAGACGCCCACATGCAGTCTTCATGAACCTTGGTTTTGTTTGAGACGCCCACATGCAGTCTTCATAAACCTTGGTTTTGTTTGAGACGCCCACATGCCTGTCTTAATGAACCTTGGTTTTGTTTGAGACGCCCACATGCCTGTCTTAATGAACCTTGGTTTTGTTTGAGACGCCCACATGCAGTCTTCATAAACCTTGGTTTTGTTTGAGACGCCCACATGCATGTCTTCATAAACCTTGGTTTTGTTTGAGACGCCCACATGCAGTCTTCATGAACCTTGGTTTTGTTTGAGACGCCCACATGCATGTCTTCATGAACCTTGGTTTTGTTTGAGACGCCCACATGCCTGTCTTAATGAACCTTGGTTTTGTTTGAGACGCCCACATGCAGTCTTCATGAACCTTGGTTTTGTTTGAGACGCCCACATGCATGTCTTCATAAACCTTGGTCTTGTTTGAGACGCCCACATGCATGTATTCATGAACCGATACGAGCATGCTTACAGTGCATGCTGGTTTCATGCATGTCGTTGAAACCTCTTATCTCCATTATTCATATTCAACTTTTTAGCGGTTTTCTTGATAACACTACAATGTCATTGTGAGGTTGTAGATCTGCTACTTTTGATGCTTTTGAATTTGAATCCTGAAAAGTAACAATTTTGGACATATGAAGTTTCCATGGAGCCTTCAGTAGATTGTACCAGGGGGGTGACTACAGGACACATGAGGTTTCCATGGAGCCTTCAGTAGATTGTACCAGGGGGGTGACTACAGGACACATGAGGTTTCCATGGAGCCTTCAGTAGATTGTACCAGGGGGGTGACTACAGGACACATGAGGTTTCCATGGAGCCTTCAGTAGATTGTACCAGGGGGGTGACTACAGGACACATGAGGTTTCCATGGAGCCTTCAGTAGATTGTACCAGGGGGGGGGTGACTACAGGACACATGAGGTTTCCATGGAGCCTTCAGTAGATTGTACCAGGGGGGGTGACTCCAGGACACATGAGGTTTCCATGGAGCCTTCGGTAGATTGTACCAGGGGGGGGTGACTCCAGGACATATGATGTTTCTATGGAGCCTTCAGTAGATTGTACCAGGGGGGGGTGACTCCAGGACACATGAGGTTTCCATGGAGCCTTCAGTAGATTGTACCAGGGGGGGTGACTCCAGGACACATGAGGTTTCTATGGAGTGTTCAGTAGATTGTACCAGGGGGGTGACTCCAGGACACATGAGGTTTCCATGGAGCCTTCAGTAGATTGTACCAGGGGGGGGGGGGGGGGTGACTCCAGGACACATGAGGTTTCCATGGAGCCTTCAGTAGATTGTACCAGGGGAGGTGACTCCAGGACACATGAGGTTTCTATGGAGCCTTCAGTAGATTGTACCAGGGGAGGTGACTCCAGGACACATGAGGTTTCTATGGAGCCTTCAGTAGATTGTACCAGGGGAGGTGACTCCAGGACACATGAGGCTTCCATGGAGCCTTCAGTAGATTGTACCAGGGGGGGTGACTCCAGGACACATGAGGTTTCCATGGAGCCTTCAGTAGATTGTACCAGGGGGGGTGACTCCAGGACACATGAGGTAGATTGTACCAGGGGGGGTGACTCCAGGACACATGAGGTTTCCATGGAGCCTTCAGTAGATTGTACCAGGGGGGGTGACTCCAGGCAAACATATTTTAACTTGGGTTGTGAAGTTTTAGGAATGTGAGTGAGGATATGGGTTTTGACAGCGAAGGGGGAAAGACGGGTTAAGGGAGAACTAAAACGGCAGAGCTACCAGCGGGATACAAGTTAACAAAGATATGTCAAAGATATGTCAAATCCTACCCATTCTACTTCTGTACTGTCTGTGAAGCGCTTGGAGAGCCGTGCATCTGACAGGACTGGGGCTGTGCGAGTTCTTCCAAAAACTCAAATAATATCCTTCAGCACAAAACTCCCTGCTGTCTGGAGCTACTGTTTATCCACCACTATGAATGAAAGAACGGCAGTCATCTTATCAATCGTCATGTTCTTTCTCCAGAAATATGAGTGCCTTAATAGACAATTTAAAAAAAAGATAAGTGTCTTTGCAAAGTGCTTTAAAGTAGTGCTCTCTCTCTCTCTTGCAAAGTGCTTTAAAGTATAGTGCTCTCTCTCTCTCTCTCTCTCTCTCTCTCTCTATCTCTCTCTCTCTCATTGTCTCAGGTGCTGCTCTCTGGATGCAATAATAATACACAATTACAACTAAACACACCCATGATGAGAATAATCGTTTTAGGATTGCTTGCCATTATGCAAATGAGCGTTGCTGCATGGGGATGGATGGGTTATGATAGAGGACACTGATTAGTAATTACAAGAAAGTTGGAATTACTTTGAACAAATTCACTTCTAATTTGGAGATTGAAGAGATTGCAAGGTCTCTAAGCTGCATGGGGCGCCTGATGGAGGGGAAAGGAACTGGTTGGAATAACGTGTGAAAAGAAGCAGACTTGGACTCCTCATGCATAGAAGGAAGCATGAGGTCAGTCTGTTGCTCTCCCCAGGTTGGCAGAGGGAGTGTTTTGGGGCCCAGGATTACATTAGATAATTGATACTGGGTGAGAAATCGTGGGGTAAAAAATAAATAAATAAATTAGCTTGATTAACTGTTGCACATCTAAGTCAGTCAGTCAGAGACATTTGGGTTTCTATGGCTGGCTCTACTGTTACGGCCCAGCAAAAGAAAAGAGACAGTAGGCATGCCGCGGTTTACCGAATTGCGGTAATACCGCGACAGTAACAGCCACGGTGTTGATACCGTGAGTTTACGGTATTTGAATACAGCGTCGGTGGGCGGCGCATGCTGCTCATATGCAGTGCAACTCCACTCGCAGACTAAGGCAAAACATTTATTTTCACCACACAGCTACAGTAAATTGAAAAGTTGCTTCCTACCTTTGAGTTAGTATTGCTGAAAGACACCCAGATCCAATTGTATATTCCATATTTCCACATGTACTAACTAAGTGTGAACTGTCAACACGGCACACATAGTTGTGAGCATGCGCAGTTTACACACTAGCTCTGCTACAGTGTGCAGGGTACACGTACCATAAACGGCCATTAGGGGGAGCCATAGTACAGTGTAATACAGTGGGGAATAGCTATTGATTCATTGATTGAATACTTTATTGGCAGAAATCATGTAATCAGTACAGGGTACAGTCAAACACATGTCCAAAGGGATCACTGAAAACTGTCCTTGCAGTCTTGTTTCCATTCAGGTCCTGGGTAATCAATTCATAATCATGACATGACAAATAACAACAACATTCAAATTATCACAAAAGGTAAAAATAAAAAATAAGATATGTAGGCCTACAGGTTGGGGGCCAAAGACGGGCTTATAAGGAGGTGGGGGTAGTCAGTCACTAGACATAGGTGTGGGGAAGGGGGGGGGATTTACCGTGGAATACCGAGGTATAGGTTATCAATACCGGCACCGTACCGTACTGTAAATTCTCATACCGTGGCATGCCTAAGAGACACATACTGTACTGTATCTTGTCTGCAGTGGATTCCTCTCCGCTTCAGATGCGTTATTTTCCTGTGAAGCGAGCTCTTCCACAGATGTTTGAGCACAGCGGGTCACGAGAGTGCACAGGGACATGCACACAGACATCAAAGGTAGCTTCAGCCCCTTCCCCGTTTTCCCGTCTGTAAAAACAACTGCCCTCTCCAGACCACGAATGCAGCATTTACTATGGTGAAAGAAATGCAAAATGCCACTCCTTTCCATGCCATACCTGAAGGCAGCGAATCAGGAGAATTGCTTTTTTCCCCATAGTCTCCTGAACTTGAACGCCGCATTTTCGCATTGAACATCTCCACTAGCTAAAGAGTGCTGGGTTGCACGCCCCGAAAATAGCTGATCTACAAGCTCACAACGCGTCGCAGCGCGACGCGTTGTGAGCTTGTAGATCTGCTATTTTCGCTATTATTTTGTCCAAAAGCCCCTGCCTCTCTAACACTCTCTGCACGTCCAGAGTGCATGCAAGGACAGTCTAAGAAGGACGAGACGCGAAGACTGTACGGGCGACGCCATGTTGCTTTGGAAGGAAAGAAACATGCGCAGTTGAGACCAAGGAAGCTGAACGCGGAAGTGTTGGCTCCATATAGCCCATTGCGCATGTTTCTTTCCTTCCAAAGCAACATGGCGTCGCCCGTACGGTCTTCGCGTCTCGTCCTTCTTAGACTGTCCTTGAGTGCATGTCGCCGTCACTCTGCCTCCTGTAATCTCCAGGGCAGCGCTGCACGCACCATTCCTGCTCAAATGTGAAACTCAATTTTCTTCCACAAGAATTGAGATCACGATTCTCTTTTTTTTCTCTCCATGAAAATATGTATTGTCTTTAGTCTGTAGTTAGCTGAACATTAATACTACATTCAAAACGTGTCACCTGGAGCCAAAACTACTGTGGCTTTAAACAGACAACATCAAAGTGCTCGACTTAAACCTCTCTTAAAGTCTCTCTCTTGTAGCAAAAACATAAGAGTAGCTCAAATAAATTTGACAGCCAACTGGTGCTGTACCATTCTTGCTCAAATTTAGAAATGAAATTGCACAGGTGTCTGAATTTATCTTTTTTTCAATTAATCGTGCAGGTGTTCCCCGTCTGACGTTTTTGTGGTCTCCAGTAGAGAGCCAATCAGAGTGGAGTATAGTGTGGGCGTTGCCCGGGCCCATTCATGATGACATGACATGATGACAGAGTGAGGCGACGTCGTCCCATGCATGTGTGTCTCGGCACTCTGCACACAAACACACACACACACACACACACACACACACACACACACACACACACACACACACACACACACACACACACACACACACACACCAGCTATTCATGAATCATGATCCATGAGCACAGCTCTCAGAAAGTAGGCCACCCAAAAACAACCAAACACACCCCCGGTCGTCGAGGAGGACGAGAGGACACTGCACGAAAATTCCCACAATCCATTCTTTGAAAGGCATTTCTGCCATAGCTCTGGTCCATAGCTCTAATGTGCGTTGCATTTAGAGCTATGCTACTCTGGAGGGAATTAAAACTAGCCTTCAATTCACTAGCCTTCAATTCACACAGAAGGATGTAGACGAGCTCAAAGAGTCATGCAACAAGCTTTCCTTGGACTGCAAATCATTTGACAGGGACATTGGGAGCCTAGGGGAATCCTTCATCTCATCAGATTCTAAAGCTGAATATCTTGAGAGTCAATCTAGGCGAAATAACCTTGTCATTGATGGAATTCCAGAGGATGATGGTGAAAAATGGGCTGACACTGAACGGAAAGTGAGGGATATGTTCAGTGAAAATCTCAATCTAGACCCTAGTAAGATGGAGATTGAAAGGGCCCATCGCACAGGGAAAAGGTTGAGTGCAAATTCTGAGGCTAACAGGGGAGATCATGGGTCTGTAAAGAAAAATGACAGGCCACGATCCATTGTTGTTAAGCTCCTGAGGTTCAAGGATAGGGAAATGGTGCTAGGAAGAGCAAATAAACTCAAAGGCAAAAATATATTCATTAATGAAGATTACACAGAAGCTGTAAGACTAAAGAGAAAGGAGCTACTACCAAAAATGAAGGAGGCAAGAAATAACGGTCTTTTTGCTGTTTTGCGACATGACAAGCTCATTATTCGCCCAGGTCGACAGCAGGGGAGTGATAATGGGCCTGAATAGAGGGGTCATGTTGTCATGATTTGTGTACTTTCTACATCTACTCATGATGGAACTTGAACAGGATTTAGATCCAGACCATAATCTTCTTGAAAATATCAGTGAAAATTGTCTATATTACACAGATAGTCAGTTCAATGCAAATATTACATTTGAAAATGGTATATCTATTATTCATTTTAATAGTAGAAGTCTTTATGCACATTTTAATGACATAAAAGAATATTTGATGGGTTTTAAAAATGCTTTCGCTATTATTGCTGTGTCAGAAACCTGGATAAATGATGAGAAAGGTGCAGACTTTGTTTTAAATGGTTATAATTTTCACTACATAAGCAGAAAGTCTGATCAGCATGGGGGTGTTGCTCTGTTTGTAGACAAACAGTTATCTTACAAAGTTAATGAAAATATGTCATTGGTTGTGGAAAATGTGATGGAGTGTATCACTATTGAGATTGACACTGAGAGAACGAAAAAGGTCATTGTTAGCTGTGTGTACAGAAAACCAGGTTCTAATATTGAAGCCTTTATCACCAATATGGAAATGTTGTTTGGAACACCAAAGCAGAAAGTAATTTATGTCTGTGGGGATTTTAACATTGATTTATTGAATCCCCAAAAACATAAAAGAACAGATGACTTCTTAGATGCCATGCACAGTATGAGTATGTTTCCAACAATATCTAAACCTACCAGGATAACAACCCACAGTGCAACCCTAATTGATAACATATTTACTAATAATGTGGATAGTAACAAAAGTGGTATATTGATAAATGACATCAGTGATCACCTGTCTGTTTTTGCAATTTATGAATGTAATTGTAAAAAGAAGAGAGTGTTAAAGGAAATTAAGTATAGGCGATATAGATCTGCTGAATCTCTATCTGCATTCAAAAACGAACTGTTGCAATACAACTGGAATGGGGTATGTGAGGAAACGGACGTTAACATAGCGTATACATTATTTTTAGATATATTTACGGAATTATATAATAAAAATTGCCCTATTAAGCAATACATTGCTAAGAACAAATATGTAGAAAACCCATGGATGACCAAAGGATTGCAAAATGCTTGTAAAAAAAAGAATTCATTATATAAGTCATTCATTAAACAGAAATCAGTAGAAGCAGAGGTAAAATATAAAAAATATAAAAATAAATTACTAAATATTATGAGGGCTTGCAAAAAAGACTACTATGCAAAATTATTAGATAAGAATAAAAATAACCGTAAAGGAATATGGAACATATTAAATAGTATCATTAGGAAGAAACAAACTGATCTCACATACCCTGACCTTTTTGAGGACAGGGATAAGAAGTTCACAAATACGAAGGATATTGCTGATGGGTTTAATACATTTTTTGTTGATGTTGGTCCAAATCTAGCCAAAGAAATAAAAATAACAGGGAAGAATGTTGAGGAGGAGGACTGGGGCGAGAGAAACCCAAACTCAATCTCTCTGGAAGCCGTTGACAAAGAGGAGATTATGGAGATTGTTGAAAATTGCACTAACAAATCATCTACTGATGGAAATGATATTGACATGGCTTTGATAAAAAACATCATTGAAGGAATCATTGATCCCCTTTCTCATGTATGTAACCTGTCATTTAGATCGGGATCATTTCCTGATAAAATGAAAATGGCTAAAGTTATTCCCATATACAAAACGGGGGAAAAACACCTATTTACCAATTACAGGCCTGTTTCACTGCTGTCGCAGTTCTCCAAGATACTGGAAAAATTATTTGTTGTAAGACTGGACAAATTCATAGACAGCCATAACTTACTAAATGACAGCCAGTATGGTTTTCGATCATCACGATCAACTTCCATGGCTTTGATGGAGGTAGTAGAAGAGATTACAGGTTGTATTGATAATAAGAAACATGCAATGGGTGTGTTCATTGACCTTAAAAAGGCATTTGACACGATTGACCATGGGTTGTTGGTAGGAAAAATTGAGAGGTATGGTATAAGAGGGACAGCGCTTGATTGGCTTCAAAGTTACATAAGTAATAGACAACAATTTGTCCAATTGGGAAATTATAAGTCTCTGAACCTAAACATTACCTGTGGTGTCCCACAGGGGTCAGTATTAGGACCTAAATTGTTCATTCTATATATAAATGACATTTTTAAGGTATCAAACATTTTAAAACTAGTTGTTTTTGCCGACGACACAAATATTTTTTGTTCAGGAGACGATTTAAACCAGCTCACAACAGTATTGAAGTCTGAGCTATCAAAATTAAAACATTGGTTTGACAAAAATAAGTTATCACTAAACCTGAGTAAAACAAAATTTATGATATTTGGAAATCGGAAAAGAGATATAGAAATTAATTTAGAAATAGATGATGTAAAGATTGAAAGAGTATATGAGATCAAGTTTCTGGGTGTCTTAATTGACCACAGACTCTGCTGGAAATCCCACACAAAATATGTGTGTTCCAAACTGGCAAGAACAATAGGGATATTGGGTAAAGCTAGACATATACTGGATAGGAAACCATTACACACTCTGTACAATTCACTTGTGGACCCTTATCTATCGTATTGTGTAGAAGTATGGGGCAATACCTATAAAAGCACTTTGACAAAGATTTGCACTTTACAAAAAAGAGCAGTACGGGTAATAAATGGAGCAGGATACCTTGATCATACCAATAACCTGTTTTTAAATTCTTACATTCTAAAGTTCCCAGACTTGGTGAAATTTAAAACTGCACAAATCATGTTTAAAGCCTGGAATAAATGTTTACCTGTGAATATTCAAAAACTTTTTAAGGAGAGAGATGGTAATTATGACTTAAGAAACAAACACAATTTTAAACAGACAATTATTCATTCAACACTGAAAAAAAAGTGCACTTCAATATATGGTGTTACACTCTGGAATAATCTTGATATAGACATTAAACTGTGTAAAAATATTAAACAGTTCAAGCACGGCTATAAGCAGTCACTCCTGCAAAATTATGAACAGCTGATTGACTAGGATTAGTTTTACTCTGTGATGTATTTTTATTCTTTACTATAGATTATTACTTAGTTAAATTATTACTTTTAATAAAATGGATTTACAATTACTGTATGTAATAAAATGGTTTTATTATTTTTTATTTCATTATTATATACATTGTTTTGTATTATAATATATTGTTTGACAATATATGTAAAGGTAAGAAGGGGGCCGGACAATATAAGCATTGCTTCTCTCTGTCCCTTCTTGAACAAAAAAATGATGTGATTGATATTGTGTTGATGTATTGTTATTTGTACTTTTTATGTTCAAGATAAATAAAGATCAAATCAAACCTCCGCTGCTCGCATGAATGCAGACCAGCCTCTCGTCACGTTTTTGCTACTCACCAAAACAAAGGCGGGTTGTGTCATTATAATTACTTTCCTTAGTGGAAGCACTCTGAGCCCCCCACCACACGTATAAACGGTACAATTATAAACGAAAGGGATTTTTTTTCACCGGAGGAAAAATATTTTCTATGAGGCAATTATCTGGGCAATATCGGTAGAAGGCGCAGGAGTAACCGGTGGAAACAAAATCCTCTTTTGGCCAAAAAGTACCGTTTATACGTGTGGTGGGGGGCTGAGAGTGCTTCCACTAAGGAAAGTAGGCTTTCTAATGACACAACCTGCCTTTGTTTTGGTAAGTAGCAAAAACATTATTTTTTATTTACGCTAAAGACGAGAGGGTGGTCTGCATTCATGCGAGCGGCGGAAGTTGAGAGTAACATAGCTCTAAATGCAACACATTAGAGCTATGGACCAGAGCTACCAAATCAAGTGCTTTTCTCTTTGTGGCGTGTTGTGGTAATGGTCTCTGTACCAGAGTCTCTTCTCTGTGGCGTGTTGTGGTAATGGCAGGGCTTGACATTAAGAGGAAAAAATAGAGTCCGCAACACCGGTATGAAAACTCAGCTCCACTGGTTTATTTGAATCAACGTTTCGATCCCTTAGGATCTTCTTCCTGAAGAAGATCCTTTGGTTTCGCTTTTTCTGTGACACTCATACCAGCCAACAATATTGTCTGGCATTATTGTCTGGCTTTCCTAATCATCACCTTTCCAATATTGTTAATAGCTCTGGAATGTCTGTAATCTTACATACATTTCATGTATTCCAAATACCAAATACACATCCATGCGTGACTTGCGTGTACCCAGTAATTAATTCCTAAGACTTTGAGTCAGATATTGTCCTCTAGTTTCATATCCATGTGAAAGTTCTGGCAGAAAACATGTTATGTTATGTAAAATATCGCCACTTTTACATGAGGAAAAGCTAGACTGAAAATATAAACACTTCCTTTGGGAACAGTCAATGTTTTGGAAGCACAAACATTATGGCGCACACAATTGACAGGTGTGTATAGTGATTGGTGTTGATTACACCACCTATTTTGTGTGCCCCATACATGTGTGCTCCTAGCTGGGTCCCAATTCGTTAAAATGTTTTTGATTTTTGGCATGGTGGTAGGTATGGTTATAAGGTTTTCAAAAACCATCGCAAAAATTCAAATTCCTAAAGTTTTGATATGTTCAGTCCTGCACTAATAATGTCGTCTGTGTGCAGCTCGTGGAAAAGTGGAGATATTTGACTAAATAGGCCTACAAATTTTCAGCCAGAACTTTCAAATTAATATGAAACTAGTCCCCAAAACGACTCCAAGTCTTAGGAATTAATTATTGGGTGGGTGCACAGCCAGTGCTATAAGGTTAAATGCCGTAACCGTAACCGTGCGCGGATAGGACCGATCTATGGCTGTGTATTTGGAATACATGAAATACATAAGATCATAAGACATTCTAATCTAGGGCTATTAACTTGCAAACTTAGAATATTCACCTAATATTCAAACATGTATTCACCAAGTAAAACCAACTTACAGTATTAGTTGATTTAAAATGTAGGCCTATTTGTGTGCTCGTGCTCCGGACAAGTGACTTCGGAGCACGGGACATGTACTTGTCCAAAGGACAAGTGCCTCAAAAAGGTAATGTCAAGCCCTGAATGGTCTCTGTACCAGAGTCTCTTCTCTGTGGCATGTTGTGGTAATGGTCTAGTCTCTGTAGCAGAGTAAATTGCCATGGCGGTAAAATCTATCCCTGGTGGGTATAATTATGAGAATTATCCAGTAACACTGTGTCTAAACTCACACACAATCATTTTCGGATCCCTTGATGAGGATCTTAATAAATCATCATCGCCCGGCTATAAATAGCGGGGTCGGTTGCCGGGCGCTTGTTGGAAATTGACTTCATGTATTTATTTATGTTAAAGCAACGGGAATTAATTATGAATGCTCCGTGACAAGCTAAGCATCCTGGTGCATGGTGGGAAAGAGGGAGTGGCTTCAATTTGGGTCAAGCTCCTTGCAGAGGCGTATGGTGTAAAATGTAGCTTGATGGTGTGTGTGTGTGTGTGTGTGTGTGTGTGTGGGTGCGTGTGCACGTGCACTCATACACATGTTTTGCCGTGCTTCAGAGTACTGTAAGTAACCAAAGGTCAGAAAGGCTTAATGTTGGTATCAGCTGGCCGTGCTGTACTGTGCATCTCCCCTGTGACGGTCGACATGCTACACTCTACAAGGATATGCGTTTCAAACAGAAATATCATACGATTGTTCCACTACGTCTATCGCTGAGGGACTCTCGGGACCCGAACGCACACAAATATATTATGAATTCAAGCCCTATTTAAGCACTTGAAGGAGTAGTTCACTCAGAACATGACTTGTTTTCTATCAATTACACCCCCCCCCCCCCCCCCCCCCCACACACATGGAGCCTGGAATTCAAAGGTTTGTCCATCACTAGGTTTCAATCCGCTAGACTCCTACTGAGGTGTACAAAAGATTCCTGAATTAGGCCTATGTCCTGAGTTAAAAATGTAGCCTACTTGCGTAAAAACTACAATAGTATTGCTATCAAAATGTACTTTGACCGGAAGTAGGCTGAATAATCGGTAATTTTCCGGGGCGGCCGTTATAGTTACTTGTCTTTCATCAGGAATGCTAATGTAATAGCCGTGAGGTCGCAGGGATTCTTTATTGAGCTCATAAAACATAGATTTTCTGTATAATCACTTCAATCTGTATCTTAAACTCATTCCATGTTAAAGACGACTTTGGACGATTTTTGTCTCCACCAGGCCGAAGGCATGGGGAGAGAGTATGTTTTGCACTCCGTCCGTCCGTCTGTGTGTGTGTGTGTGTGTGTGTGTGTGTGTGTGTGTGTGTGTGTGTGTGTGTGTGTCCGTCCGTCCTTCCGTCTGTGAACAGCTAATCTCCGGCACCGTTTAACCCGGTCGATGCCAAATTTTGCACGCACACTCCCTGGATGCCAACGATGAACCTCTGCCCCAACATTTCCAGAACGGCCTGTTATAGCGCCACCAGGAGGCCGCTTTGTGCAAAACATCACGCAAATTGGTACACAGTCTCTCTAGAGCCATTCAACGAAACGGGTCTTTCAGATTTCTCAGACATCCTGATTAGCTAAGATTGGCTTCCAAAGTTTTCAGGAGTGCTCAGTTTCAAACAAAATGCTGCAAATCATGAACACATCGTGTGATTTCCGTGAAATTGTGCACGCACATTCCCACTAGGCCGAGGAAGAAATGCCACATGAACATTTTCAACTCAGCCTCATGGTGGCGCTATAAGTGTTTTTACCTCTAACTGCACGGATCTGTGGATAACTTTGTATGCCAACTCCCTAGAGGCCAAGGAAAAACCTTTGCCTGGAATTTTTCACATTGCTCTTTATAGCGCCACCAGGAGGCCGACATATGTAAAACACATTTTCTAATATTACTCCTTCAGATTTTATCCAAATTTCACGCAAATCGGTACACATGCTCTCCATAGTCATGTGATCAAGACGGGTTTGTTTGATTTCTCATAATCCACCCTCATTGGCTACAATTGGCTTCTAAACTTTTCAGGAGTAGCCCGCTTTGTACCCGTTTTGTACAAATCGCCACAACTACTCAACGCAGTGTCCGATTGTGGTGAAACTGTGCATGCATATTCCCACTAGGCTTTGGAAGAAATGCCACTTGACAGTTTTCAAATCAGCCTCATGGTGGCGCTACAACAGGCCAAGCCGCGTCACACACACACACACACACACAGACACACACACACACACACACGCACACACGCACGTTTATATTGCTCCTAAACATTTTGCCAAACATCACACACACACACTCCTATCCTCCTGGTGGAGACCTGTGCCCAGAAGGGCACTTTTTCTAGTTTCCTTGTGTTTTTACACTAGCTTACTTGCTTATGGCAGTCCATCGCGTTTTCAGCACTGCGCTCATGCTAGCTCATGTGGCTGTGAAGACCAATTGCCTGATCTGCACACTTTTCCACACGTGGAACCTGGTTGGACAGTCCTTGCAGCTCATGTTGAACCTGGTTGGACAGTCCTTGCAGCTCATGTTGAACCTGGTTGGACAGTCCTTGCAGTGTTGAACCTGGTTGGACAGTCCTTGCAGGTCATGTTGAACCTGGTTGGACAGTCCTTGCAGTGTGTGCATGCCACTGCCTGCCTGCGCTCCTCTGCGCGTGTCAGGGATGTCTTCATGTGGTCCTTGTAGCGCTTTCGTTTCCCTCCTGCAGACCTCTGGTCGGATTGGAGTTGGCCGTAGAGGACCTGTCGAGGTAGCCGGACTGCAGGCATACGGACCACATGACCGTTCTAGCCAGCGGAGTTGTCTGTGTGCCAGAATCACCTCTATGCTGGAAGAGTTGGTGCGTTTCGTAAATCTCTTCATAGGTCATGTGGTGCTGAAAATAGCCGATCTACAAGCTCGAGCTTGTAGATCTGCTATTTTCAGCTGCAACCAAGTGTAAAATGACTTAAACTGGATCTCTTGTCCACTAGTCCCTTCATAACATTTTAGTCTAGTTTTTATTTGTTGCCGAAATTGTCAGTATATTTAGTCTATAGTTTTAGTCGCCATAGCCTATAGTTTTCATTTAGTTTATTCCATTTAGTTTAGTGAAAAAAGGTAGTCGACGAAAAAAATTCGTCTTAGTTTTAGTCGACAAAATCAACACTGCAGTAGTGTGGACACACATACTAGAGACTTTAAGCAACGACGGTTTTCAGGACGGCTCTGCTAGGCGGAAGTACGGCGGCTATGACGCCGTCGCTGTAGCTCAAAATCGTTAAGCAAACAGCCGTCGGCGATGGCGACATTGGTTCCCATGGTGACGTGTCTATGCAGTGTGTGTAAACACCCCGTTGCGTGTCAGCTAACTTGCCGATATTGCTTAATTTTTACATGCACTGGACATGATCAGCAGTGGAAAGAGGAAGGTGCTGGAACAACAATCGGTGTAAATGTATGACAGCTATAATTTCAATAAACATGGTTATGACATGGCGTTGTAGACACTACGTGTAAGGGTAGGTTCTTCCGTAGTAGAAAGGGCTGCGACGGCAAGCAGGTTTATGTATCGAGCATTGATCCATTTCCGGTTGCCGGAGCCGACTGCCGTAGCCGTCGTTGCTTAAAGTCCCTAATGTCTGGTACACTGCTGCCTTGGTTGATGCCTTCAGGTTCTTGTGGGTGAGGACCTGTGACCTTAGGCAACCAAACACGGCAGAGGAAAGGTTGATGCGGGCTTGGATGTCTGCGTCAACATTACAACTGTCTGAGGATGCTGCCGAGGTACTTGAAGTGTGTATACCGTTTCCAGAAGGGTGTTGTCTATGTAGAAGACCGGTGTGGAAGTGTGTGCAAAGCTTGGTTGGTGGACTATTTGTGTCTTCTTGATGTTAACCTGAAGACAGCTCTGTAGGTGGCAGCTACAGTATAGCACATTGAGGGCATGCTGAAGGGACTCAGGGGAGTGAGCAATCAGCATGCAGTCATCAGCATACTGGAGTTCACAGACTTGGAGGGCAGTAGTCTTGGCGGATGACTGGAGGCGCCGGATGTTAAGTAGGTTTAAATAGGTTTATCGGTTCGCAACTCGAACGGCCCTGAGACGGTTTAAGCGAACTTGAGACATGTGAGACACCACCGAGCGAGCTAAAGCAAGCGAGTTGCCATGTTGAACATTGCTTGAGACGGCGGGCCTCCGTCACGGTCTAGTCCATATTATATATTTAGATCTAGTCCACAGTTGTTGGAGGCGAGATACACTTCCACGTTGGCCACAGAAGCGGATTGTGGTTATAAGCACAACCCATGTAGGATTTGGAATGTCACCGCTTAGCAGGACTAGCTAACCTATGTCCAGCAACAAACCAGCTACTATTCCACTGGCATAATTATGAACTTTAGTTGACAACACTTCTGAACACACTAAGGCTAGCAGTTATTCAACTAGAACTAGTTCTGACTGCTCCTAACCGTACTGAAGAAAGAAAGAAAGAAAGAAAGAAAGAAAGAAAGAAAGAAAGAAAGAAAGAAAGAAAGAAAGAAAGGAAGAAAGAAATCATAATCATATTCATTCAATCAACCACATCATGTGATCATACTTTGACGTAAATTATTCATGATGTCTCCATATTTAGGCAATAATTCAGTCCAGTCTGACAACATTTTCTTCCTCTTTGGAAGAAAAAAAACAGGTGATGCCCTGTATGTCTGAGACTTCAGTCCTAGCCTGAAGACCTTATGTAAGCTAGCAGTTATTCAGTACGGTCTGGAGCAGTCTGGACTCCCACACAACATCAGGTGGGAACTGGCGGCCATGAAATCGGAATAACGTGTTCCTTCCACCCGCTACGTCCGGCCGGGGAAATTCCCCCGCCAGGTGAAAAGAAGTAGCTTGGACTCCTCATGCATAGCAGGAAGCATGAAGTCAGTCCGCTGACACCCAGGTTGGCAGAGAAAGTGTAGCGCCCAGGATTACATTCGAATGATTGGATAATTGACACTGGGTGAAAAAAATGGGTTGCAAAATCGTGGGATAAAAAATATTAAAAGAGAAAGTCTGTCCAACATCTGGCTGTTGATTCTGACCATGCCCGTCTCATGCACGTGCACACGCTCACACACACGCTCACACGCACATAATGGGATTTTTTAGTTTTTTTCTTTTTTTTGCTTCCCAGATTGGCATCCCACAGACCCTGGAAAAGCTCAGTCATCATCAAGCCACTCTTGAAAAAAAAAATGTAGACACTTTTAAAACAATTATAGGCCCACATCAAACCTCCCGTTTCTTAGTTGTGATTGAGACGTGATCTGATGTTTCACATTCCATCCTGATAATTACCCAGCCTTCATCAAAGTGTTCTAAAAAAAAATCATTATATCATTATTCTTTTTTCCAGGGAACCCCACAGAAGCAAAGATATGAGTTCAAAATGTTTGCTGTGTAAGAATATATATTCAAAGATTTGCACACGTTTTTCATGCTTTTTTTCTAAAATAGCTCAAGTTTAAAATAATGTAGATGTGCTATTCTTCAACAGCGAAAGTTTAAAATAATGGTTAAAAGTGGTTAAAAGCTAAATAATAATAATAATAATAAAACTTTATTTGTATAGCACCTTTCATGACATGAAATGCAGCTCAAAGTGCTTTACAGAGCAATGGAGAAAAAAAGAAAAGAAAAGCAAGGCATAAAGATTAAAAAACAAGAGCAGTAATGTGAGTACATGAATAACACAACATTAAAAGATCAATTAAAAGCAAGGGTGTAGAAGTGGGTCTTGAGCTGTGCTTTAAAAATGTCTCTAGTCGGCCCGTAGAAGCAAAAAGCTGCTTCCCCGTATTTTTTAGTTGCCATTTTTTTAGGCAAAGCGAGCAGGCCAGCAGTGGAAGACCGGGCGGTTTGGGACATATTTAGGCAGGCAGTCATGTAGGTAGGAAGATGCGAGACCATTGAGAGCTTTATAAACAAGTACAATAATTTTAAAATCAATCCTAAAAACAACCAGAAGCCAGTGCAGTGAAGCCAAAACTGGAGTAATATGTTCTCTCATCTTAGTTCTAGTTAAAACTCTGGCTGCTGCATTTTGGACAAGTTGTAATCTGTCAGTTGTTTTCTTAGGCAGTCCAGAAAAAAGTGCATTGCAGTAATCAAACCGAGAAAAAACAAAGGCGTGGATTAGCGTTTTTGCATCGTCCAATGACAAATAGGCTCTGATTTGTGCAATATTTCTAATTTGAAAAAAGGCAATCTTGGTAACATGATTAATGTGTGAATTAAAATTCAATTCAGAATCAATAATGACCCCCAAGTTCCTTACTGTACTGTTACTTTCTACAGTCAGGTTGCCAAGTCTGCTTATTATTGATTATTTCTGCTCACTAGAACCGATTATGAGAACTTCTGTCTTATCCTCATTTAGCTTGAGAAAGTTCTCACTCATCCAGCATTTGATGCTAGACAGACAGGTCAACAGCGGGTCTAAAGCACAGGGATCATCTGGAGTTACAGAAAGATAGTTGGGTAATGGGTATCATCAGCATAGAAATGAAAATTGACTCCGTGATTGGTAATGAGTTCTCCCAATGGCAGTATGTACAGGGAGAATAACAGGACCAAGAATCGAGCCGTGTGGAATACCAGAACCGCTGTCGTGTTTGTCTGAGTCAAACTCAGCTAGATTGACAAAATAACTTCTGTTTGATAGGTAGGAGGAAAACCAGGACAAGGACGTACCAGACAGGCCTATCCAGTGCTCCAGACGCTGTATTAAAATTGAATGATCAAACGTGTCAAATGCAGCCGTTAGATCTAGAAGTAAGAGAACGGATACATGTTTCTTGTCAGCAGACACCCTAAGATCATTAATTACTTTTACAAGTGCTGTTTCTGTAGAGCTTTTAACAATTATGTTGTCATATCATCATGTTAAAGAAACATCTGAAAATGGTGCATGAAACCCAAAGTTTATATTGTTGGTTATTCTCATTCTCATGTGTCAAATAAAAGTGACTTATTGCAGAGAAACAAGTGTTTGTCTTTACAAATCAAAACATTAGCCTAAATTAATAATCATATAGCGCTCTGTGCTGAAAATAGGAGGTTTTTAAAAATATTGATTGAATCGTATCGAATCAAATCGTGACGAATCGTGGATTAGGCGAATCGTGACAGCCCTATACTGTACTTAAGTATACAGACTCTGAGGTTCTGTACTTTACTTGAGTATTAGATTGTTTGTATACTTAATTATTACTCTTACTCAAGTACATTTCCAAGACAAATACATTTTACTCCTACTATTGAGTAAAGTTCTAGGAAGTCTGTGGCATGTGGCAGCCAAGACCTTTTGTCTTATTCAAGGGCAAAAGAAAAACAAAAAACAGGCCCCCGGAAAATCAGCATTTGTACTTTTAAATACACTCAGGACTTGTACTTCCGTCCGGTATATAATGCGATGGGGAGTGAGGTGATGCAAAGTGAGGGACAATGGGAAGCAATCACTCGCCACCGTATAGAGGTCGATGGTGATAGTGGCATTTTGAACGTTCGTGGGGAGGTTGATGATGATAGTGGCCTTTTGAACGAGCGCCGAGGAACCAGGCGACACAGACAAGATGACTAGCATCTCAATGACTCTCTCAGCGTGGAGGGAATTAACACATTGAGACCGGAGATGAGATTCTACTAATGTCTTCTAAGACAGTTTTCTGAAAAACTCAGTGGTGCTCAAACGTTTTCACGTGAAGGCCCCCCAGAATTATCGGTATTATGACCACGGAGCCCGAGGTGAAAATATTTTGTTCCAGGGACCCCTCTAGAAACAAATATTTGAGTTAAAAATGTTACCTGTGAAAGAATATATATTCAAAGATTCGCACGCATGTTCACACGACTTTTCAGATCTACAAGCTTTTTACTATTTTGAAAAACATGAGCTTGTAGATTGGCTATTTTAACTATTCAAAAATGTTTTTCAAAATAGTAAAAAAGCCAAATAAGTTTAGGGATAAGGGGTTTAGCATGGACGAAAATAGAGCCCCTAGTATCAAAGTATCACATATTGGTTAATGTGGCTTAACGCCAAAGTCACACAGATGCGTTCCAGGTCTTATCCGGTTAAATGCCAGGTTTTGGTGCAATTTAGCAGGAAAAAGCAATTATGCAAATCGGGATGATTATGCCCCCCCCTCCCCATGTCTGTCCCCGACCCCCGATCCCGCGAGAGTTCCCCTGTGTTGTATGGTGGGGATGTGAGTCCACTGGTGTAACCGTGTCCTCTGATAAACTTTACAGCTTTCTTTTTTTTTCAACCAATGTTCATGTTTTAGGTTGTTAATAGAGAAAGTAAAAGATAATATTATTCATTTATTTCATTTGCTGCTTTCATTCGTTTTAGCGATTATAGCTATTTGTCACATTCAATAGATCCTGTGATCTTTTGTGGCCAGAAGTAATTTCCTGGGGTCAAGTAGGACTATAGTAAATAATAAAAATAAATAAATCGCCATACAACTTTGTAAAAAAAAAAGTATATATACATATTTAGCCCCTTGATTGAATGTCCCCGCCCCCCTGCCAAAAATAGCTAAAATCGCTAAAATGACAGAAAGCCTTCAAATGAAAAAAGATAACACTCATCTTTCACTTTCTCTTCTCTATTAACGTATCACTTTTTACTGACATGTTTGCACTCTGGTTGAGATGCGAAAATACCTTTTGCTGTACTGTACTGTACTTGTACTGTACATTGACAATAAATTGAATCTCATCTCATATTTAACTTTAAACTCCCAGTGGCAGACAGACTGGTTAAAGAACTGTGGGGGTTTTTTTTCAACCAAGGTTCATGTTTTAGGTTGTTACAGTTGGGTGCCACCGATATTGTCCCTTATCATTTGACCCATTTAGGCCTGACCTCAACATTTTAAAAAATCCTTCTAAATCCTCCAGTTTTCTGAAATAAATATTTTCACGATTTTTCAAAAATAGCAGACCTACAAGCTCGTAGCGCGCCACTCGGTGGCGCGCTATGAGCTTGTAGATCTGCTATTTTTCAATAGCTAAATTATAACATAATGTTTAAAACACCAAAAGGGGTTCCCGCCCAAAATGGGTTAACTGTCCTTTTGCGCAGATCATGCAAACCTCAGCAAAAAGAAAAGGACAATATCGATGGCCTCCAACTGTAAGTGCAGGTCAGTAAGTAAATGCAGTAAGAGCAGTAGACATACATACATACTGTGGAGTCTCGCCACGGTACCACCAGACTGATAAGTACGTTCCCATGGTAACCAGCCAAACACCTGCGTCGCCCACGCGGAAGACAGCTAGGCCCGCCCACGGACTCGCCATAGAGGCGGTCTATTACCCATATACGGTCATGCGCCAGCTGTGCCTAATGCGGCCGCCGCCCGCATTAGTAATCAGCGACAGCCGCGGCGCGTCAGCCGCACCCTATACAAAGAACACTTGAACTTGGCTGTGACATTGGCTGGTTCCCTTGATGTCACATTTGGTTTAAAGAAGAGGCCCTCCCTGATGGTTGAGAAGCTAAGGATGAAAGACTGTGAATGAAGAAACTCACCTTGTGAGCACCGCGCTCCTCTCAGTTGATGTTAACCGAAGAAAGGATGTTTTAAGTTCCGTTCCACCTTAAGCCTGTGAATGAAGACAGGGACCTTTGTTTGTGTAACCCCCTGAAGGACTTTAAATCACCTAGAACCCCCCGCCACTTATCTGTGAAAGAAGACAGACACTGTTTTGTTTAGAAAGAGACTTTATTCATTTAACTCCTTCGCTGCTGTTAGCGGGGAGCTCACACATGCTATTGGGAAATCGAATCAAAGTATAAATACTTTACCGGAGTATCTACCTGTTGGCCGAACCTAAGGGGTCCTGTCCTACATACTCACCCGGTCCGGTATAAAGTATTTGTACTCTGATTACTCAACTCAGAGTACTTTTACTCTAAAAGTACTCTATTGTTCCCTGTCGCTAGAAAAGGCTGTCACTGAGGGGGGAGAGGAGTGGATGAAGAGTTCAGGTAGATGACAGTGGAGGGGAATAAGCTGTTCTGAGTCTGCGGGACTTGGAACCAAGGGTCCTATAACGTCTCCCAGAGGGGAGTAGGGCAAACCGACCGTGGTTGGGGTGAGAGGGTCTTTGGGTCTTTGATGATGTTATGAGCCTTCCTCAGGCACAGACTGTCGTAGATGGTCTTAATGACAGGGATAGATGTTCCAGTGATGCGTTGGGTAGTTTTCACCACCCTCTGCAGTGCCTTCCGGTCAGAGGATGGACAGTTTCCATACCAGACCGTGATACAGTATGCGAGGATGCTCTCAATGGTAGAAGTTCCCCAGTATCTGAGGAGATAGATGGGCTTTCCCGATCAGTCTCCTCAAAAAGAAGAGACGGTGATGGGCCTTCTTGATGAGAGACGAGGTGTTGAGGGTCCAGGAGAGGTCCTCAGAGATATGGACACCCAGGAATTTAAAGCTGGAGACCCGTTCGACCTCCACTCCATTGATGTGAATGGGAGCATGAGTGACAGCCCTAGTCCTCCTGAAGTCCACGATGAGCTCCTTAGTCTTCTTGGTGTTCAACGCCAAGTTGTTGTCGGCGCACGACGACGCCAGGTGCTGGATCTCCTCCCTGTAGGCCGACTTATCGTCGTCCTTGATGAGGCCCACCACCATTGTGTCGTCTGCAAACGTAATGATGGTGTTGGTGCCATGCATATTGAAAGTATATAGTATATTGAAATGCATATTTCAATATACTCTGGTATGAGCAAAGAATATATATCTCGCCTCCAGATGGTGCAGAACTCTGCGGCTCGCCTTCTCACCAACACAAGAAAACGTGAGCATATCACACCTATTTTAGCTACTCTTCACTGGCTCCCTGTGAGCTACAGAATTGATTTTAAGATTTTATTGATTACTTTTAAAGCTCTACATGGTCTAGCTCCCATTTATATAACAGACTTGCTGCGACCCCATAACCCTGTGCGCTGCCTCAGATCTTCGGATAGGGCCCTCCTAGTTCCTCTTGCAACACGTCTGGTCACTCGGGGTGACCGGGCCTTTGGATAGGGCCCTCCTAGTTCCTCCTGCAACACGTCTGGTCACTCGGGGTGACCGGGCCTTTGCGGCTCGGGCACCTTTGCTCTGGAACTCCCTGCCACTGGCTCTTAGGTTAGCAGAATCAGTGTCTTCTTTTAAAACGCTTTTAAAAACACATTTATATGCCAAGTGTTTTTCCTAATATTGTTTTTAATTGTTTTATTGACCTGTTATTTTCTTCATATTTCATTGTTTCTGATGTTTTGATGTTTTGTTGTTTTGATGTTTTTATGATTCCTGTTTTGTAAAGCACTTTGTAACTATATGTTTGGAAAGGTGCTATACAAATAAAATTCATTCATTCATGCATAGGGTCATAGGTGAAGAGGGAGTAGAGAAGGGGGCTCAGCACACAGCCTTGTGGGACACCAGTGCTCAGGGTTAGGGTGGAGGAGGTGAGGTTGCCTATCCTAACAGACTGGGGCCTGTTGGTGAGGAAGTCGAGGATCCAGTTGCAGATGGAGGAAGTAATGTCCAGGTCGTTATGAATGCCACAGACGAATAACAGTCTAAGTCCACACTATTGATCCATAATGTATAAATGATAGATGAGGGTTCAGGACAACGAGGCCTTTTCGTGGAGGGGTCAGAATGAAATGTGGACTTAGACTGTTTTTCGTCTGTGGTACTCGTTTGTTGCCACAAGGTCACCAAGCTTGGAGATGAGTTTGGAAGGGGATGAAGGTGTTGAATGCCGAACTGAAGTCAATAAACAGCATCCGTACGTGAGTGTTGCTCTTGTCCAGGTGAGTGAGGGCAGAGTGTAGGGCGGAGGAGATGGCGTCGTTCGTACCCCTGGTCTCTTGATAGGCAAATTGATGCTTGTCGAGGGATGGAGAGAGGCCAGCTTTGAGGTGAGCCAGGACCAGCCTCTTAAAACACTTCATGATGGTGGAAGTGAGAGCGAGAGTCGTTGAAGCACTTCGCAGAGGAGTGTTATGGCACAGGCACGATAGAGGTGGACTTGAAACACGCGGGGACAATAGCTTGGGCTAGGAGTAGGGACAGGTTGAAAATGTCCGTGAGCACCTCCGTCAGCTGCTCAGCACAGTTCATGAGCACCCGGCCAGGGACGCCATCAGGCCCAGCTGCCTTGTGTGGATTGGTCCTGTTCAGCGCGGCGTGCACATCTGTGGTGGAGAGAGTGAGGGGTCGGAGATCATATTTGACTGCAATTTCAAGTTTGACAAACAGATTAGCTCCGTTGTTCAAACCAGCTTCTACCATCTCCGCCTACTCGCCAAAGTCAAACCCTATCTCCCCCATAAACAATTCGTTATCCACTCCTTCATTTCATAACGACTGGACTACTGTAACACCCTATATTATGGAATCGACCAATCCGCACTCAGATGCCTGCAATTAGTTCAAAGCGCTGCTGCACGCCTTCTCACCGCTACCAACACATTTGACCACATCCCACCAGTCCTCACCTCCCTCCATTGGCTCCCGATTAAACAAAGGATCGATTTCAAGATCCTTTTATTTACTTTTAAATCCCTTAATGGCCTGGCTCCCCCATATATGGCTGAACTTATACATCACCACAACCCACCTAGAGCTCTGAGGTCTGCTGACCAGTCACTGCTGACCATGCCAACAGATCTTACCCGGAAAACAAGAGGTGACCGTGCTTTTGCTGTTGCGGCCCCAGAGTTATGGAACAACCTTCCCCCCCACATTAGAACTGCCCAATCCATAGAGACTTTTAAATCCCTTCTCAAAACCCACCTTTTCTCTCTCGACTTTAATGTTGTCTGATATAGATAGACACGTATCTGTTCTTGATTCTAACGGTTATGTATTCTTGTGCTATTCTAGTACTTTCTCGATGTAATTCTTTCATCATGTTCTTATACTATGTTTTTATACTTTATATTGCACTTTGGTCAATTTCGGTTGTGTAAATGTGCTATATAAATAAAGGTTGATTGATTGATTGATTGATTGATTGATTGATTGATTGATTGATTGAGATCAGCAGGTTGGAGAGCCCTGGCGGGCGTCTCCCGGTTGTCTCTTGTCAAAGCGGGGAGAGAGGGGTCGGTTGGGGGGGGGATGATGCCCTGCCACATGCGTCGAGGATCGTTGGTGTTGAAGTGATCCTCAACCTTGAGCTTGTGGCTCTGCTTGGCCTGCTTTATAGCCTCGTTCAGTAGCAGTATAGGCCTGCTTGTCACCTGATCTGAAGGCGGTGTCACGTGCCAGGCCTCACTGTTCATCCACGGCTTTAATAGCCCTTTAAGCTGTGTTTTTAAGGAATCGCAGCACAGAGAATGGGAACACATTGAAGCACTCAGAGAGCAGATCTGATTTAAAAAGAGAATCAAAGTATTGATGCATTTGGTCCAATTCTAGCTCTGTGTTGTGGAGACAGGGATGAGAGAAGAGCTAATATATTAATAATAAATAATGCTCCTAGCCCACAGTCACACTATCTGTGTTTATCCATGCAGCCAAAACCTCACTTCATTCTCTGGAGCCCTCAGTGGTCAATGCCAAATGTCTTCAACATCAAAAGTGTGTGTGTGTGTGTGTGTGTGTGTGTGTGTGTGTGTGTGTGTGTGTGTGTGTGTGTGTGTGTGTGTGTGTGTGTGTGTGTGTGTGTGTGTGTGTGTGTGTGTGTGTGTGTTACATCATGGATACCAACGGGGCGGGGCGGCTGTGGCTCAGGAGGTAGAGCAGGTCGTCCAATGATCCGTGGGTCGGTGGTTCGAATCCCGGCTCCTCCTCCTGTCCGCATGTCGAAGTGTCCTTGGGAAAGACACTGAACCCTACATCGCCTCCAGTGAGTCGGTCGGTGTGAGCTCGCCAAAACTTGTTATGTGGGAAGTGAGGACACTGGCATGGACTGTTCGCCACTTCAACTCCCAATGTGTGAATGAATGAACCGTAAAGCACTTTGAGCACTTAGAAAAGCACTCCGTTACAATTTACAATTACAATTTAAAATGTAGGCCTTTAGCAGACGCTCTTATTCCAGAGCGATTTACATTAAGAAAGAACAAAAAGGCATGGGAATACATCACAAAAAGCATTTATCATGAAACATGCGTAGGCTAAGAACGTAACAGTGTAATATCTATATAATGAAACTATACATATATACTATACTATGCTATACATTATGTACTATGACATGCTATGACTACGTACAATGCAATTAAAGTGCTATCTACATAACATGCTATAAGTCTGTATCAAATGCTATCTAAGTCTACAAAAATGCTATCTAAGGGGGTAGGGCAAGTCCTACGGGCCATGATGGAGTCTGAAAAGGTGGGTTTTCAGACTACGGCGGAAGATTGGGAGTGATGCTGCAGTTCTGACTGCAACGGGAAGTGCATTCCACAGTTTTGGAGCCAGTTATTATTATCCGTTATTATTATGGTCTGTGAATGTAGTTGTGTCCATAAGCCTGGTGGATATCCTGTCTGTAGTTTACAAATTACAATTACAATGTAGGTATTCATCAGACGCTCTTAATCCAGAGTGAATTACAGTAACTAAGAACAAGGTTCAAGGTTCAAGGTTGTCTTTATTTGTCTCCCTTGGGAGAAATTTGTCTTGGAGACAGAGTCACAGCTGCATACAAATAACAGACACGTTCACATACGAAAAGGAAAAACACCATGAAACACCCAACATACACAAAAACAGAGATATTGCACACATTCCCTTGATAAAGTGCAACTAGTCAATAAAGTGCTTTTGGCAATCCCTGAATCTCTGAGTCAGTAAAGTGCATTCGGCAATCTCTGATTGAGCATTTTGATTGACAGGGGGACAAAAGAGTGTTTAAATCTATTATACACGTACCGTGGAGTTCTATACCTTCTACCGGATGGCATTAGTGTGTAGGTGTTGTAGGGTTGGATCAGGCTTTGAAGATATGGGGTTGTCATACCTTTGGTTGCTTTGAAGGCCAGCATCAGAGTTTTGTACTCATGTGAGACATGTGAGAACGTTGGCTGGTTGAAGACCAAGCGAGCTGCGGCATTCTGGATCAATTGGAGAGGCTTAAGTTCACATGCCGGTAGGCCAGTAAGGAGTAGGCATGCCGCGGTTTACCAAATTTCGGTAATACCGCGACAGGAACAGCCACGGTGTTGATACCGTGAGATTTCCGAGCTTACGGTATTTTAATACAGCGTTGGTGGGCGGCGCATGCTGCGCGCATGCAGTGCAACTCCACTCCCAGACTAAGGCAAAACATTTATTTTCACCACACAGCTGCAGTAGATTGAAAAGTTGCTTCCTACCTTTGAGTTAGTGTTGCTGAAAGACACCCAGATCCAATTGTATATTCCATATTTCCACATGTACTAAACTAAAAGTGTGAACTGTCAACACAGAGACACGCAGTTGTGACCATGCGCAGATTGCACTACCTGGAGCAGATTGCTCCAGCGTGCAGGGTACAAAACAGCCATTAGGGGGAGCCATAGTACAGTGAAATACAGTGGGGAATAGCTATTGATTCATTGATTGAATACTTTATTGGCAGAAATGTAATCACTATAGGGTACAGTCAAACACATGTCCAAAGGGATCACTGAAAAAAGTCCTTGCAGTCTTGTTTCCATTCGGTCCTGGGTAACCAATTCATAATCATGACAAGTCACATGACAAATAACAAAATTCAAATTATCATAAAAGGTAAAAATAAAAAAATAAGATATGTAGGCCTACAGGTTGGGGAACAAAAAAGGGCTTATAAGGAGGTGGGGGTAGTCACTAGACATAGGTGGGGGGGGGGGGGGGGGGGGGGGCAATCTTTTTATTTTATTTTATTTTTTTTAATATAAATACCGTGGAATACCGAGGTATAGGTTTTCAATACCGGCACCGTACCGTACTGTAAAATCTCATACCGTGGCATGCCTAGTAAGGGGAGAGTTACAATAGTCAAGTAGTTTGAATGTAGTACGTGTGGATATCCTGTCTGTAGTTGGCAGGGAAAGTGGGAGTTCATGTCAGATGTAACATAAATAATCCTGCAGGTTTAGATTATTATTGTAAAACATATACATTGATAACCAATTAAGCCCTATTTAAGACTTTGATTATTCAAAAAATAGCCATTCTAAAAGCTTTTTTTTTTTTTTTTTTTTTAAAGCATTTCAGCATATTTTTCTCTCTTTCTTTTTTTACTTTAAGTATACACTGATGCCAATACCTTTGTACTTTTACTCAAGTAACATTTTGAATCCTTATACTTGAGAATGTTTAACAGCTACTTCAACATCAGTAGAAACCTCTGAGTAATATTGTTGTTCCAGCGCTGCAGGCTACATGAGTCCAGTCAGTCAGAGAGTGAGGGTTTATGTGAGCTAATCGACAGTGTCATTCCAAAAGGGCCTTGTCAAAAAATGTCCTCAAACGCTTTCCTGTCCCCTTCTCTCTCTCTCTCTCTCTCTCTCTCTCTGTCCCCGTCTCTCGTCTGAGCCTTTCCACTAGAAGATTGATGGTCTTATGCCGTCTAGCCTAGCAGGAGACTGTCTGTCTGTGATGATATGAAGCAGTGTCACCTTTACTGTCTCTGTCACATCGCTTAGCTCTCATCACACCCACTGCTTCTCAAAATAGGGTCCGGGGTTGAAGGTGATTCCAATGGGTCCACCGAACAGTATTACCAAGACGATCTTGTGACAAAATAATAGGTATTATGACTACATTGGATAACAGGTTCTTGTCCTGGAGCGACAGCGGCAATATCTCGTACTCTGGACATAATCGTCCTCCATCTACTCTATCTACAGTTCTGCTGTAGGAGGAGATAGATTTGCATTCAGAAGGTTTGGCTGTCTGGCATAGAGGTCCATAACGGTCCAATTGGACTTGGTGGACGACTCTGATAAAAATGCTTTGAGTGGTGTAATCAAATGCTTTTCACATTTCCCCCATGCCAGACACTGCATTTGCTATCTGTATGTGTGTACTATATATCTTTTGGACTTTATTATTCTTTACTTTTTTCTTTTACCTTATTTGACCTGTTCCTATGCCTTTAAAAAATAATTCACTCCTGCTCTCACTCTATACCTCTATCCTCTCTCTTCTCTCTTCTCAAGGAAAATACAAAACAATGGAGCGAGAAAAAAACCCTACAAAACGATGGAAGGAACTACAAAACGTTGGAGCGCACACCAAAAAAATATATTTCACCCAATTATTTAAAGCTCGATTCAGTGACTTGAGCTAGATTGTGTAGAACCGGTCCGGTCCGCTAGGGGCGCCAAAAAGTAGCCTTCTCCTGACGTCACTCCTCCATGATACGGGGGCGCGCATGCAGGTTTTTGGCTACTAGCTACTAGCTAGCTCTTAGCAGTGAACATTGCCGTCTTATTGGCTAAATATGGCACTATGGCACAAAAATGCACTCCAGGCCACGTCTTGCTGTGTCACAACTTTCTCTCCGGGTGCTCTCCCGTTTTTAACAGTCTATTTTGCACGTTGGGGACCATAGTGTCCCAAATAATTTACCACAACTGTTATATGTTATTTTGTTCTAGCAAACATAGGGGTAGCCCACTAGCCCGTAGCCTTACCCTGCCGTGGCCAGCATCAAGCCTGGCCACGGCAACTCTCGTTAGTCTCGTAGATGTATTTTATTGATTCTGACGCTTGTAATGAAGCGTCAGAATCGATAATACATCTACGAGTCTAAATCTTAGGCTAATATTGGGGGATTATAGTTTAATAACACCGGATAGACTGCATTCAAATATTTTTAGCTCTGATATACGTATATCATTTAATTTCACCAAACTAATAACTTATTAATTTTGTCTGCTCCACGGAAATCGTCATCATGTCCTTTTCTTCTTATGTTCACAACCAACATGTGTTGTACAATGTACAATACAGAACTAGCCTACATCAGCACAAGCAAATGGTGGAAATATTGGCAACAATCATAACATGTTTTATGATGTACAGTAGGCCTATAGACTATAAATATACATAACATAGTTTGTAATACTTTGAAATGTCAGGTTTTGCCGTGATTATATATATTCCTATAATATGCATTTATATTTATATAGACAAACCTGTTCAAGTGGAGAAATGTACATTAATTTGCTCATCATAGGCATAGCTTCAAATGAATAATGCACCAAAATGTGAAGAATCCTTTTTATTTACAAACAAACATATGGCAGGCATGCTGCTGTCATAAAGCTTCACCGATGTCCAGTGTCCACAGTACTGTCCCGTTGCAGATGGAAATCTTCTGGATCTGGCCGGTATAGAAGACGAAAGATGTCCCTAATTGACAAAAGACTTGATTAGAACCGTATAGACGTGGTCTGGCATATTCCACTAAAAAAATATTTCATTCATAAAACAAGCAACTTGTAGGCTATTTAGCTTCCATGTAGGTCAAGTTTGTTGAATGAATACATATATAATCCATACATGCATGCTCGCGTGACATATCTATCACAGATATTCCCATGTGATTCTGTGATTACATTTATATCATCAAACTGATGCACTCAGATCATTCAGGACGTAGGGGCTTAGCCCCCCCCCCCCCCCCCCCCCCTCCCCCTCCCCTAAGCCCCCCCCACAAAACAAGCCCAATTGACTGACTTCTATGTAAACCAAGATGAATTAGCCCCCCCTCTAAATAGCCAGCCCCCCCATAGCACCCCCAGTCACAATTTTCTGGAGCCGTCGCTGCCAGGACGTGTGCTGTTCCACCAGGCACCATGTATCCAGCATACAGTGCATCAGTTTAGCTAGCCAAGAAGCTGCAGCTATGCTAATGTATAGCGTCCGAAGCAGCAGCAACACATAATGCAGCACCGTATGACAGTATAGCCTAGCCTGGCTTGGTCAGCCTCATAGCGTGGATACACTGAAGCTTCCTCCCTGAGGAATCCTTTTCGGGGAGTGAATCCACGATATGAGGCAGCTGGCCAAGCCAGGCTACGTATAGCATACACAGCAAACTTTACTTACACAAACACCGCAGGTTATGGCGTCTGGAGGAATCGTGGCCGACTGGCCGTGGTTCCCGCTGGCATCTCGCTGTTCCAGCAGCTCGGGTCGGCAAACAGACCACCCAGCTGCCTAGTGGAAAGCCAGAAAGACAGCTAGCTGAAAGCCTGGTGACGCAGCCCTACTCCATGTCCCACAGCAGACAGACAGCTGTCACCTGGCTCTTCTCTGTGTCCACCAATGGGTCTTCACTATAGTAATATAGTAATATTATAAATATTAGCCAAGAGAAGAAAGCTGCTGCAGCAGCTTTCTTCTCTTGGCTACTCTTCATAATTATATTGCCCAGAATTTCAGCTTAGGCAATTGGGGAAAAAAAACAGGTTATAGAATGTTACTGGTCAAAGTGACAGATGTGTTCCTCTTTCTCCTTATAGCTCTACATCCAGACTACATGCTCTACATGCCAAAGGTGTTACTGGTCAAAGTGACAGATGTGTTCCTCTCTCTCTCTCTCCTTACAGCTGTACATCCAGACCACCACCCTGACCATCTCCATGAACCTCAGTGCGCCCGTGGCCTTGGGGATGCTCTACATGCCCAAGGTGTTACTGGTCAAAGTGACAGATGTGTTCCCCTCTCTCTCTCTCCTTACAGCTGTACATCCAGACCACCACCCTGACCATCTCCATGAACCTCAGTGCGTCCGTGGCCTTGGGGATGCTCTACATGCCCAAGGTGTACGTCATCCTGTTCCACCCGGAGCTCAACGTGCAGAAGAGGAAGCGCAGCTTCAAGGCGGTGGTGACGGCGGCCACCATGTCCTCCAGGCTCTCCTCCCAGAAGCCCAGCGGAGAGAGGCCCAACGGGGAGGCCAGGACGGAGCTGTGCCCCCAGGACCCCTCGTCCACCACGGAGCCCACCGGTGAGTTATACCCCTGTTTAACCCTAAGCCCTCCATGGAGCCCAGCGGTGAGTTATACACCCTACGGTTCTCATTCCTATTCATTCCAGGGACTATTATTATTATTATTATTTTGGTGACCCCCCCCCAAAATAATCATAGTTAACTGGCGAAAACTTTAAATGAATTACTAGGCGTGTCAGTCGCTCCCCATCTGAAAAACTACAAAGTAACTAGTAACGACATTTTACTATACTAGCCTACTACTATACTACTACTATTACTATAGTAACTAAAGTTTTCAAATGAACGTAGTGGAGTAAAAGTACAACATTTGGATCCGAGATGTAGTAGAAGTAAAAGTATTGGAATTTGGAAACACTCCAGTAAAGTACAAATACCTCAAAATTGTACTTAATTACAGTACATGAGTAAATGCACTTATAGCTACTCTACACCACTGTGTGCGTGCGTGTGTGTGTGCGTGCGTGTGTGCGTGCGTGCGTGTGCAACTATGTAGTGTTATCCCTGCTGTGCTGCGTGGTGCAGAAGACGGGGGTATTGTGTGCGTGCGTGCGTGCGTGCGTGCGTGCGTGCGTGCGTGCGTGTGTTGGGGGGGGGGGTGTAAATTCTCTGTCGTCTCTACTTCTCCAACGTAACCATGGTGATGACCAACTCCCCACGGGCCGTGCAATTAAAGTCGCAGCACTTCTTTTACTGCCTCATCACTGCCTGACCATGAATAAAACAAGGAAAATATGATTCCTTCAAAGCAAAAAATGTGCATGTGCGTGTACACGCATTTCTATACAGTACTTGTGAGCTGTGGTGTGTTGTGGATGTTTTTTTAAACTGCAAGTGGAGAGCTGCATCACATGCACTCGCTTGCATATACGTGCGCACGTGAACGATTGCCGTTTGAAATAACCTCTTTTATATGTAGGCCTATTCATTGACGCATAATGTACCGTATATCGAACGTTTTGAAAAAAACAACATCAGACGATCCATCCGGGGAACTCAGGAGGGGAAAAAAGAGGAGCAGCCTTTCCTTATTTAAAGGGACACTTCACCCTTTTTGCAAAAATATATATGTTAATGATGTTTAGAAGATTTAGAACACTTTCCTGGGGGTCTTTATGTGTGTAATATGTGGTTTTAGATATTTTAGATTTTAGCAGTGAGCCTAGTGTCTCTGATGTCATCGAAAGTGGGCTCACTTCCTTCCTGGACTAGAATTCCCATAATGCTTTGGTGCACTGCTCCTCCTTGTGGATAGGGGGAGGGCTGTCTTACTGAGACAACATGTAGTCCAGGAAGTAAGTGAGCCCAGTGTCCATGACATCAGAGACACTGGGTTCACTGCTAACATCTAAAATATCTAAAACCACATATTACACACAAAAAGACACCCAGGAAAGTGTTCTAAATCTTCTAAACGTCTTAAACATATATATTTTTACAAAAAGGGTGAAGTTTCCCTTTAAGAGGCGACTGCCAGCATGTTTGGACCTTGGCAGCTGTTCTTCATCAGGGCAAAGTGGCAAATATATCCAATGTTATTCCATGTATTTTACGTGCATAACGGGGACACTTTAGTGTGTTGTCGTATGCATTTACCTCACGGATGTCACCTCTGTGATTTAATTCATGATTCCATTATCCAATCTCTCTCTCTTGTTGGACGGCTTCAGAACAACCAACAGCATGCCTTCACCTACAGACCAGTACGGCTCACACAGCGGACCGTTGGCGTGCGTACAGCCAGGGTCGTTGTTCACGCTGTTGACACGCGGCAGCTTTTAAAAGCGAGAAGCAGTGGCGTGCACAGATAGACACTAGGGGGTGCTAGAGCACCCCCTGCCCTTTTGGCAATGTGCCCTTTTGATTCTTTTTTTTTGATTTTTCAAAAATAGCAGACCTACAAGCTCATAGCGCGCCACTCGGTGGCGCGCTATGAGCTTGTAGATCTGCTATTTTTCAATAGCTAAAGCATAACATAATGCTAACACCAAAAGGGGTTCCCGCCCAAAATGGATTAAGGCAACCAGCCGGTTCCACGTGCTGCACAAGGTGCCCTTTTTTAACTTGAGCACCTGCCCCTCTAAATGTCTGTGCACGCCACTGGCGAGAAGGGTTGTTTTTGATCGATGCGGGAGGTAGACGGCTGCACACTCAGGGGCGAGCGGCGTGCAGCTCAAACGACAACACTAGTCAAAGGCTCTGAAATGCATGGTGGAGTGACAGATCCAAAACACGTTGCGGCACAAAGCATTGTGAGCTTGAAGACCTGTTTTTGCCTTTAGGGTCATGGTCAAAAAGATTTGCATTTAAAAAAATGCATTCATAAACCACACTGTCCTAAAATATTGATGTCCTGAAGTGCGTGCGTGCGTGCGTGCGTGCGGGCGGGCGTGCACACTGGTTCATTATTGAATGTGTGTGTGGGATGCAGACATGCACGTAGGATCTTTATATCTCTCTCCTCTCGCCCGGTCGGTAATTTCCTCTCTTGTTGTCGGGTGTGTGAGCTCCATTGGGTTGCCATTGTGTTCATAACATTGCAATTGACCCAAAAATCATTAAATCAGCCACACGGACGTTGCCATTCACTCATAACAGCATGATTACAACAGGGAAATTAATAGGAGAGATTTCAGCCTCTCGGAATTCTGTGAGAGGCAGAACCGAGACCAGATTAGAGCCATTATCAGTAGCCAGCGGTGGGAAATACGTTTACTCAAGTACTGTGCTTAAGTACAATCTTGCGGTACTTTTACTGTACTTGAGTATTTAGATACGTTATATACTTCTACTCCATTACATCTCAGTGGCAAATGTTGTTACGTTATTTACCACACTACAATTACCGTATCTGAAAACTGTAGTTACAAGTTACTTTACAGGTTGAGATGAAGGATGCTGATGTTTTGGGGAGGCCTGTTGATTTTTGGGGGTGCTTGCTGATTTTTGGGGAGAGCATGAATAAGGCAAACATTAAAAGTCCATAGACTTGGCTGCCACATGACATCATGTCTGAAAGCCAGACGTCACCCCTCCAAAAAAATAACCTAAATCAATGGCCTTAATTCCCATACATCATGGCGGAGGTGTCTCTCTCTCTCTCTCTCTCTCTCTCTCTCTCTCTCTCTCTCTCTCTCTCTCTCTCTCTCGGCGGGCAGACGGGTGGTGAAAGCGAGGTATTTGGCGCTCTGACGGTTACAGGAGCTGACGGACGGTCTCCGGGGGAGGCGGAGCCGAGCGGAGCAGCTTTTCGGAGCGGTCATGCACATAAATTCACCATTAATAAATGTCACATCCCTC
>NC_136807.1:58275838-58538338 GCF_951216825.1 Electrona antarctica
TATTGTGCAAGATGTATCTTTGCAGTGAGACATATGTAGCCGGAATTGTTGACTTATTGATGGCTCAAAGTGACATTGATGAAAATGAAAAATAAAACTGACTTTACGCATTGTGAGCTTGTAGATCGGCTATTTCAAATGGCCGAAATGTATATATGGCTGAAGTGGTTAATGTGCTTTGTATCAAAACATACAAAGTAACTAGTAACTAAAGCATGCTGCTTTGTTGTTGGTAAGTTCTTTAAACCCCCCAAACACAACAATGATGGCTGTTGTGTTTGACTCTGAGCTCTGTATTGAGACCCAGGTAAAAGCGGTCGTACAGTCCAGACACGTTTCCTTTGAGAATCATTTATAGAATGTAATGCCCTCTGCCTCAAAGCTTGACATCATTGACGTCCTGTGTTCAGGGTTTGATGAACAATAGAACAAGTTGTTGCAAATGAGCCACCATCATTGGTGCAGATTGCTAATTCCACACAAAACAGTGGAAGCACACCTTTAATGATGATAATGTGGTCGTTCACAGGTGATCTAGCTAGTCAATACCTAATAGGTGGCCATTAGCACGTTTGGTCACAGCAGTTTCATACGCAAATACATTGAAATGACTAGCATGAATGGAACAACCACAAACTGCTGAATCTTTACATGCAGTTATGTGCATCAAATAAGCAGTAAGCCAATAAGCCTGCTTTTGAGTCTCTTAATGAGCCTATATTCTTTACCGCTTCAGATTCGGTAATCTCATCCAACCTGAAAATGGACCTGTCGTCCTTAATATGATCAAAAGTCCAAGTTCTAGTAGAGAAGCTTTGAGCCAGCTCCTCAACAGAATGTATAAAGAAACTATTACAATGATTTGCAATCACATCATGATCTAAAGTTAAAATTCCATTCACTTTAAGTTAGAGTTCCTTTGTTTTGTGATCCTTATTTCTCCCAGTTAGTTTATTAAGGTTTTCCCAAATCAATTTCCCATTTCCCCTTGCATCTTCTATTACTTTGATGAAATAAATCCGCTTTTGCTTTCCTTAAGTTCCTTACTACCTTGTTTCGAAGGCTTGTGAAAATCTGCCTGTCACTGCTGTGACCTGATTTAAGTGATCTCTTCAAGGCAAAATCCTGCTTCTTCATCTTCTGCCAGAGGGCGCTATTGAGCCATGGCAGTGTTATTTTTGACTAGGTCTAGACTTTATATTTATATCCTGGAGGCTAGCGATGGATGCTAAAAACAGCTAACAATTGGAAAATAAAATACTATTGTTTCTGGATAAAATTACATTATTATAACCAGAGACTTAAGTTCTCGGTTTGGCACACAAGGTTAATTGCAAGCACAAATCCAGATAATTCCGGGTTCGGCAAATATTGTGTTAATAAGAACATACACAATATGTATTTCAATGTATGTATTTCATACACACGTTTTATTTCATCCAACATATGCCACTAGAAAAATAGTACCGGTATGTACAAAAAATATATTTTGAGTGTATAATATAAAATGTCAAACAATATGTTGAAAAACATTGGATAACAAGTTTAAAATAAATCTATCTACACATAAGCTGTATGGTCAAAATATATATATATTTTTTTTAAATGAGGCAGAAATGGTTCTTGCGAAAGTATAGAGAAACATTTGCAGCAGCTATGAATAGCAGCAGATATAAATTCAGTCTCTTGTGGAAGTGAGAGAAAACACTTCAGATATCATACTGTTTGTGACAGTACCAGTGCAACAGCAGTGGAGTGTAATCTCTCCATTGATTTGGTCGGGCGTTCAAATTGTTCCTCAAAACAAAAACCTCCACCTCAAGATCACAGTCTATTGTGTGGACTTGCTACAACGCAGTGGTTTGGTGGGACATGACTTGGTGGTGATGAAGGGATGGTCCAACACCTGGTCAGGTGTTATCCTCTCCTCTGGAAACGGGTGAAGCATTCGTTTCAACAGGTCCACAAAGACGACTCCAGTTCCGTCGGCGTCACCACACAACGAGTCGAACACTTCTTCCAGTGAGCGGTTTTCTGTTATTTCTGATATTTTCAGTCCGGCGTCCAGGAGTGCTTGAACCGGCATACCAAGAGTTAAGATGATGGATAGAAGCTACAGGGGGGGGGGAAACACAGGATATTTCACATTATTATTCACAATATTCCATGTAACAGTCTTAGGTAAACATAGGTGAACATTTAACTTCTGTGTAAAGTGAATCTGTGGAATACTCACCACTTCAGAGTCAGTGTCCCCACAGAATAAATCACGAGTCAGCATCCCATTGGCCATCACACAGCCCAGTGACCACATGTCAAGGGCCTCTGTGAGTGGGAGGTCCAGGAATACTTCTGGTGCTCTGTGGGTGGAAAAACAAAAAGGATGTTAGCAATATAATAACTGTCTGCTTTCAGTAAAGTACAGTATGTATAAAGGCCAGTACGATTTAACACAAAATCTAGCTCAAAATAACTCACCTATATGCACGAATGGGCATGATCCTCCGTTGCTTGGTCTCAGAGACATGAACAGCCAGACCAAAGTCAATGAGTTTGACTTTGAGGGGTTGTTCTCGTCGGTTCACCAGCATGATGTTATCTAGTTTTATGTCTGTGTGGATCAGACCGATACCCTTCAGGGCCTGTAGTGCAATGGCAAGCTGCAAGTCAAGAATAAAGAGCACGATTAATAATGTGAAACAAGGTGGTGTGAAATTTAACTGAATATGTGTCTGTATGGGTTGCCATCACATTTCAAACTCATACCTGCTGTATGACAGGTCTCATCTCCATCATGGACATAGGACCTCTGTCATTAAGGAATTCCAGGAGATCGATATCCAGAGACTCAAACACCATGCATTGAAATCCTTTATGGACGAAGCCGTCGTAAAATCTCACTATTCCACACGTGTCAGGGTCCAGGACTTTCAGCGTTTGCAACACAGCCATCTCACGTGCTGCCACTTCATCATAATCACTGCAACTCTTCAAGATCTTGATGGCCACTGTATCACCGGTGAGTGTGCTGATGGCTTTGGCCACCGTCCCAAAGCTGCCCTCCCCCAGGATGCTCTGGACTTGGTACTGGCCTCTGTCCAGCAGGTCCATCTCAGATACCATGCAACTCTCTGGACCATCAGAGTGTTGGGAGGAGCTGGCGGTCACAATGACCAGTGGTGTTGGGGAAGCAGAGTTGAGCACATTGTCCAAATCAAATCTGTCCCACTCTGGATCCGAGCAAGACATAATGCCGGGTCCGGGGGCGGTCAGGGTTAGGGTGTCAACGTTAACCGCTGGGACGTCATCATAGTTGATTATGTCCTGTTCAGCTGTGTCCAACTCTGAGCAATCAGAGCTAGTGGGGCTGGTGACCTCAACGGATTTTTTAAATCTTTTTTTAAATGGCAGCTGCTTCTTAGCACCTAGAGAGAAGAGATATAATTTAGAGTGACTCATGGAATATATCATACACAAAATAATACTTCACAAACTATGAAAGTTGTGATTGATACGCTCGGCTCAACAAATAGCCTACATGAGCTGAGCTACACATTAATTATATCCCCAACATACAATTGGTATGTTATGGTGTTGGGGATATAATTCATCACATTATTATAATTATGTACATGTTTGAATAGCAGGGATTTTTTCAGAAATCAAAATATAGAATATAGAATATTTTGTATTAGATATAAAACTGCTGATAAATTCAGATATTTATAATTTAGCCCAATTCTAGATATATCTGTTTTCACTAGACAATGTGTAGTGTTCATTGACCCTTACCTGTATATGTCCTTGAAAAGCGCTGGTATGGTTCAAAGCGATGCTTTTTCAGGCCTCCTACTTTTACTTTGAAAGTTTTGCTATCCTGTTGTCTCCTGGTCATTAATGTAGTCATGGTGAGTCCTCTTTCTTCAGCAGAATTGTTCCTAGAGTTGAGAGATTCCATCTTCACCTGGAGTCCACAGTCAGATCTGATCAGAAATGAGTGATATCCTGGAGGAGTTGTGGAGAACTGACAACTACAAACTCTTCTTATACTAGAGAGCCTGAGGTGGAACCACTAACTGCTTGGGGTTGGTTGGCCAGAGAACAATAGAACTATCTCTCCACCAACCACAACCTAACGGGTTGAACCACTAACTGATTGGTCAAAGAGGGGAGGGGCACCAATTCAATGCTCTAAATTCTCAGTATTTATCATACTAAAAGGATCACATGCAAATTGGTTGGTCGATCCATTCAGCAATAGGGTTACACGCCCTAACCTGTCCGTTAACAATGGGACAGACTACCCCCAAAACATTCCACAACATTCACAATTCACAATAATAGGATAGTTCATGAATCATTCAATAATAAGTTAGATGTGTCCAAACGAAGATAACATGTACCTTAGTGAGTGATTAAAAAGATGATTTAATATGTCCTGGTGAAATATATTTCTGCACATGGCTGGAAATTAGGGAGGAAATTAGGTGTGGACAGAAAATCTATTCAACCCTGTCATGAGTTTGTATGAGTCCTCATGTGTCTTTTTAGATGAGCCGTGTGGCTACAGCCCTTTCCACAAACTGTGCAAGCAAATGGCTTTTCCCCTGAATTAATCATTGTGTGTCTTCACACAACATTGATAATATTGGCCTATATCTGACTAAAGTCTGACAATAAGTGTTCGAATTCAGACTTGTCATTCTAAAAAGACTCATACATACAGTTTGAGTTAAATGTTATAGTGTGACTCTTTTAATGTTCTAGTATTATGGCACTCAAATGTGGAACATGGCAATGCCCTACCACCAGCTATCAGAAAGTGCCACTGCTTTTATGTAAAATACTTGTATTGCTTTTATAGTATATGTCATGCATTTTATGTATTGATGATTTGGTACTTTACCTCTGTACTTTTTGCAAACTGTTAATAAAGTGTTTATATCAACCAATGTACTGCATGTGTTTGTTGTGTTCATACTTGTATTCAATTTAATTTTAACTTGTATGTTTTTTTATTTTGTGTTTTATTCTCTATGGTGGTACTCATGTCTAGTGAACAGAACAGTATCAACAAACACAAAGACAGTAATGTGTTTAATAAAAGGTTGTGGGTATTTGTTGTGCTGTTCTCAGTTGTATGGAATAATTGGAATTTGTTTCAGTAGGGTTTTGCTTGTGTTTTAATTCAATGTATTTTTATAAAAACATCTGAATTCTTTCATCTGGACCTGAGGTTGAAATGCAGGCTAAATGAGGATGGCTGATACTTCATCATTACAGACAGAGATTAAACATGCTAATGGTCACTGGTTGTCTTAATGCTCACATGAACTGAGACCCTCGCCCTCTTTGAGCCTGGTGAGTTTCATCTAAACTGGCATAATCACATTGGAATGATTATGACCCTCTGTGGAATGTTGAAGATTCTGTAAGGGATCATAATATTGTTTGTTCAGTAACCGAGTGTCTCCAGCCTTTTAGGCCAGGATACTTATTTCATCCAATCAGGATGGAGGATGACTTATACATGAAACTGGGAAAGGTGGACTCTCTCTCTCTCTCTCTCTCTCTCTCTCTCTTATTTCTCAGTATCCTCCACACTGTTCTTGACAAACTTGATGCATCTGCCCAATACGGTACTGTAGCCAATTCATATAGGCCTACACATTGTATTGTCTTTGCTTGAACGTTGAATTACTTTGAAACTCCTGTGAATCCAGGAGGTATCTGCTGCTGAAATGATGAAATAGTTATAACATTATAACTATTAGGCTTACACCAATTATGTCACAACTTGTCAATCACGTTGAAAGTATTACAATGAAAGCTTTAGAAAGCAATAGCCTGCAATGATTATGATTGGAGTCCTTCATGTCCAACTGACAGGGGAAACTTCTACTGAACAAACACAAACTAAAATCATGGTGACTCTCACCATTGCTTTTCAATAAAAGTGAATTGATTATGTTGTAGGCCTGATCAAATTGTTATATTTAACCCCCCAAATTCAAATAACGTATCTGCTATTTTTAAGCCAAAAAAAATGTGATTTGGTTATTACTGTACTTGTTATTTGTATTATAATTTCTCAAGGGTGAAATGAACCATTGTGTAAATATCATCAGTTCATTCCTAGAACGTATGTGGACGTCTTGGGCACAAATTGTGTTAAAATGTAAAAATAAAATGAACTAAATATAGTCTTATGTATGACATAAATAGATTCAATGTATTCATGGTACGTGCACCAATATTTTACTTTGTTTTACATTTAAATTTGTATATGATTGATATGGCAATCCAGCCACTATACTTGAGATGACCCCAATTTAATCCTGTCATGGTCCAAGGCTATTGTGCAAGATGTATCTTTGCAGTGAGACATATGTAGCCGGAATTGTTGACTTATTGATGGCTCAAAGTGACATTGATGAAAATGAAAAATAAAACTGACTTTACGCATTGTGAGCTTGTAGATCGGCTATTTCAAATGGCCGAAATGTATATATGGCTGAAGTGGTTAATGTGCTTTGTATCAAAACATACAAAGTAACTAGTAACTAAAGCATGCTGCTTTGTTGTTGGTAAGTTCTTTAAACCCCCCAAACACAACAATGATGGCTGTTGTGTTTGACTCTGAGCTCTGTATTGAGACCCAGGTAAAAGCGGTCGTACAGTCCAGACACGTTTCCTTTGAGAATCATTTCTAGAATGTAATGCCCTCTGCCTCAAAGCTTGACATCATTGACGTCCTGTGTTCAGGGTTTGATGAACAATAGAACAAGTTGTTGCAAATGAGCCACCATCATTGGTGCAGATTGCTAATTCCACACAAAACAGTGGAAGCACACCTTTAATGATGATAATGTGGTCGTTCACAGGTGATCTAGCTAGTCAATACCTAATAGGTGGCCATTAGCACGTTTGGTCACAGCAGTTTCATACGCAAATACATTGAAATGACTAGCATGAATGGAACAACCACAAACTGCTGAATCTTTACATGCAGTTATGTGCATCAAATAAGCAGTAAGCCAATAAGCCTGCTTTTGAGTCTCTTAATGAGCCTATAATCTTTACCGCTTCAGATTCGGTAATCTCATCCAACCTGAAAATGGGCCTGTCGTCCTTAATATGATCAAAAGTCCAAGTTCTAGTAGAGAAGCTTTGAGCCAGCTCCTCAACAGAATGTATAAAGAAACTATTACAATGATTTGCAATCACATCATGATCTAAAGTTAAAATTCCATTCACTTTAAGTTAGAGTTCCTTTGTTTTGTGATCCTTATTTCTCCCAGTTAGTTTATTAAGGTTTTCCCAAATCAATTTCCCATTTCCCCTTGCATCTTCTATTACTTTGATGAAATAAATCCGCTTTTGCTTTCCTTAAGTTCCTTACTACCTTGTTTTGAAGGCTTGTGAAAATCGGCCTGTCACTGCTGTGACCTGATTTAAGTGATCTCTTCAAGGCAAAATCCTGCTTCTTCATCTTCTGCCAGAGGGCGCTATTGAGCCATGGCAGTGTTATTTTTTACTAGGTCTAGACTTTATATTTATATCCTGGAGGCTAGCGATGGATGCTAAAAACAGCTAACAATTGGAAAATAAAATACTATTGTTTCTGGATAAAATGACATTATTATAACCAGAGACTTAAGTTCTCGGTTTGGCACACAAGGTTAATTGCAAGCACAAATCCAGATAATTCCGGGTTCGGCAAATATTGTGTTAATAAGAACATACACAATATGTATTTCAATGTATGTATTTCATACACACGTTTTATTTCATCCATGCTTACAACATATGCCACTAGAAAAATAGTACCGGTATGTACAAAAAATATATTTTGAGTGTATAATATAAAATGTCAAACAATATGTTGAAAAACATTGGATAACAAGTTTAAAATAAATCTATCTACACATAAGCTGTATGGTCAAAATATTAAAACAATTTTTTTTAAATGAGGCAGAAATGGTTCTTGCGAAAGTATAGAGAAACATTTGCAGCAGCTATGAATAGCAGCAGATATAAATTCAGTCTCTTGTGGAAGTGAGAGAAAACACTTCAGATATCATACTGTTTGTGACAGTACCAGTGCAACAGCAGTGGAGTGTAATCTCTCCATTGATTTGGTCGGGCGTTCAAATTGTTCCTCAAAACAAAAACCTCCACCTCAAGATCACAGTCTATTGTGTGGACTTGCTACAACGCAGTGGTTTGGTGGGACATGACTTGGTGGTGATGAAGGGATGGTCCAACACCTGGTCAGGTGTTATCCTCTCCTCTGGAAACGGGTGAAGCATTCGTTTCAACAGGTCCACAAAGACGACTCCAGTTCCGTCGGCGTCACCACACAACGAGTCGAACACTTCTTCCAGTGAGCGGTTTTCTGTTATTTCTGATATTTTCAGTCCGGCGTCCAGGAGTGCTTGAACCGGCATACCAAGAGTTAAGATGATGGATAGAAGCTACAGGGGGGTGGGGAAACACAGGATATTTCACATTATTATTCACAATATTCCATGTAACAGTCTTAGGTAAACATTTAACTTCTGTGTAAAGTGAATCCGTGGAATACTCACCACTTCAGAGTCAGTGTCCCCACAGAATAAATCACGAGTCAGCATCCCATTGGCCATCACACAGCCCAGTGACCACATGTCAAGGGCCTCTGTGAGTGGGAGGCCCAGGAATACTTCTGGTGCTCTGTGGGTGGAAAAACAAAAAGGATGTTAGCAATATAATAACTGTCTGCTTTCAGTAAAGTACAGTATGTATAAAGGCCAGTACGATTTAACACAAAATCTAGCTCAAAATAACTCACCTATATGCACGAATGGGCATGATCCTCCGTTGCTTGGTCTCAGAGACATGAACAGCCAGACCAAAGTCAATGAGTTTGACTTTGAGGGGTTGTTCTCGTCGGTTCACCAGCATGATGTTATCTAGTTTTATGTCTGTGTGGATCAGACCGATACCCTTCAGGGCCTGTAGTGCAATGGCAAGCTGCAAGTCAAGAATAAAGAGCACGATTAATAATGTGAAACAAGGTGGTGTGAAATTTAACTGAATATGTGTCTGTATGGGTTGCCATCACATTTCAAACTCATACCTGCTGTATGACAGGTCTCATCTCCATCATGGACATAGGACCTCTGTCATTAAGGAATTCCAGGAGATCGATATCCAGAGACTCAAACACCATGCATTGAAATCCTTTATGGACGAAGCCGTCGTAAAATCTCACTATTCCACACGTGTCAGGGTCCAGGACTTTCAGCGTTTGCAACACAGCCATCTCACGTGCTGCCACTTCATCATAATCACTGCAACTCTTCAAGATCTTGATGGCCACTGTATCACCGGTGAGTGTGCTGATGGCTTTGGCCACCGTCCCAAAGCTGCCCTCCCCCAGGATGCTCTGGACTTGGTACTGGCCTCTGTCCAGCAGGTCCATCTCAGATACCATGCAACTCTCTGGACCATCAGAGTGTTGGGAGGAGCTGGCGGTCACAATGACCAGTGGTGTTGGGGAAGCAGAGTTGAGCACATTGTCCAAATCAAATCTGTCCCACTCTGGATCCGAGCAAGACATAATGCCGGGTCCGGGGGCGGTCAGGGTTAGGGTGTCAACGTTAACCGCTGGGACGTCATCATAGTTGATTATGTCCTGTTCAGCTGTGTCCAACTCTGAGCAATCAGAGCTAGTGGGGCTGGTGACCTCAACGGATTTTTTAAATCTTTTTTTAAATGGCAGCTGCTTCTTAGCACCTAGAGAGAAGAGATATAATTTAGAGTGACTCATGGAATATATCATACACAAAATAATACTTCACAAACTATGAAAGTTGTGATTGATACGCTCGGCTCAACAAATAGCCTACATGAGCTGAGCTACACATTAATTATATCCCCAACATACAATTGGTATGTTATGGTGTTGGGGATATAATTCATCACATTATTATAATTATGTACATGTTTGAATAGCAGGGATTTTTTCAGAAATCTAAATATAGAATATAGAATATTTTGTATTAGATATAAAACTGCTGATAAATTCAGATATTTATAATTTAGCCCAATTCTAGATATATCTGTTTTCACTAGACAATGTGTAGTGTTCATTGACCCTTACCTGTATATGTCCTTGAAAAGCGCTGGTATGGTTCAAAGCGATGCTTTTTCAGGCCTCCTACTTTTACTTTGAAAGTTTTGCTATCCTGTTGTCTCCTGGTCATTAATGTAGTCATGGTGAGTCCTCTTTCTTCAGCAGAATTGTTCCTAGAGTTGAGAGATTCCATCTTCACCTGGAGTCCACAGTCAGATCTGATCAGAAATGAGTGATATCCTGGAGGAGTTGTGGAGAACTGACAACTACAAACTCTTCTTATACTAGAGAGCCTGAGGTGGAACCACTAACTGCTTGGGGTTGGTTGGCCAGAGAACAATAGAACTATCTCTCCACCAACCACAACCTAACGGGTTGAACCACTAACTGATTGGTCAAAGAGGGGAGGGGCACCAATTCAATGCTCTAAATTCTCAGTATTTATCATACTAAAAGGATCACATGCAAATTGGTTGGTCGATCCATTCAGCAATAGGGTTACACGCCCTAACCTGTCCGTTAACAATGGGACAGACTACCCCCAAAACATTCCACAACATTCACAATTCACAATAATAGGATAGTTCATGAATCATTCAATAATAAGTTAGATGTGTCCAAACGAAGATAACATGTACCTTAGTGAGTGATTAAAAAGATGATTTAATATGTCCTGGTGAAATATATTTCTGCACATGGCTGGAAATTAGGGAGGAAATTAGGTGTGGACAGAAAATCTATTCAACCCTGTCATGAGTTTGTATGAGTCCTCATGTGTCTTTTTAGATGAGCCGTGTGGCTACAGCCCTTTCCACAAACTGTGCAAGCAAATGGCTTTTCCCCTGAATTAATCATTGTGTGTGTCTTCACACAACATTGATAATATTGGCCTATATCTGACTAAAGTCTGACAATAAGTGTTCGAATTCAGACTTGTCATTCTAAAAAGACTCATACATACAGTTTGAGTTAAATGTTATAGTGTGACTCTTTTAATGTTCTAGTATTATGGCACTCAAATGTGGAACATGGCAATGCCCTACCACCAGCTATCAGAAAGTGCCACTGCTTTTATGTAAAATACTTGTATTGCTTTTATAGTATATGTCATGCATTTTATGTATTGATGATTTGGTACTTTACCTCTGTACTTTTTGCAAACTGTTAATAAAGTGTTTATATCAACCAATGTACTGCATGTGTTTGTTGTGTTCATACTTGTATTCAATTTAATTTTAACTTGTATGTTTTTTTATTTTGTGTTTTATTCTCTATGGTGGTACTCATGTCTAGTGAACAGAACAGTATCAACAAACACAAAGACAGTAATGTGTTTAATAAAAGGTTGTGGGTATTTGTTGTGCTGTTCTCAGTTGTATGGAATAATTGGAATTTGTTTCAGTAGGGTTTTGCTTGTGTTTTAATTCAATGTATTTTTATAAAAACATCTGAATTCTTTCATCTGGACCTGAGGTTGAAATGCAGGCTAAATGAGGATGGCTGATACTTCATCATTACAGACAGAGATTAAACATGCTAATGGTCACTGGTTGTCTTAATGCTCACATGAACTGAGACCCTCACCCTCTTTGAGCCTGGTGAGTTTCATCTAAACTGGCATAATCACATTGGAATGATTATGACCCTCTGTGGAATGTTGAAGATTCTGTAAGGGATAGTAATCATCATATTGTTTGTTCAGTAACCGAGTGTCTCCAGCCTTTTAGGCCAGGATACTTATTTCATCCAATCAGGATGGAGGATGACTTATACATGAATCTGGGAAAGGTGGACTCTCTCTCTCTCTCTCTCTCTCTCTCTCTCTCTCTCTCTCTCTCTCTCTCTCTCTCTCTCTCTCTCTCTCTCTCTCTCTCTCTCTCTCTCTCTCTCTCTCTCTCTCTCTTATTTCTCAGTATCCTCCACACTGTTCTTGACAAACTTGATGCATCTGCCCAATACGGTACTGTAGCCAATTCATATAGGCCTACACATTGTATTGTCTTTGCTTTAGAAAGCAATAGCCTGCAATGATTATGATTGGAGTCCTTCATGTCCAACTGACAGGGGAAACTTCTACTGAACAAACACAAACTAAAATCATGGTGACTCTCACCATTGCTTTTCAATAAAAGTGAATTGATTATGTTGTAGGCCTGATCAAATTGTTATATTTAACCCCCCAAATTCAAATAACGTATCTGCTATTTTTAAGCCAATAAAAATGTGATTTGGTTATTAGTGTACTTGTTATTTGTATTATAATTTCTCAAGGGTGAAATGAACCATTGTGTAAATATCATCAGTTCATTCCTAGAACGTATGTGGACGTCTTGGGCACAAATTGTGTTAAAATGTAAAAATAAAATGAACTAAATATAGTCTTATGTATGACATAAATAGATTCAATGTATTCATGGTACGTGCACCAATATTTTACTTTGTTTTACATTTAAATTTGTATATGATTGATATGGCAATCCAGCCACTATACTTGAGATGACCCCAATTTAATCCTGTCACGGTCCAAGGCTATTGTGCAAGATGTATCTTTGCAGTGAGACATATGTAGCCGGAATTGTTGACTTATTGATGGCTCAAAGTGACATTGATGAAAATGCAAAATAAAACTGACTTTACGCATTGTGAGCTTGTAGATCGGCAATTTCAAATGGCCGAAATGTATATATGGCTGAAGTGGTTAATGTGCTTTGTATCAAAACATACAAAGTAACTAGTAACTAAAGCATGCTGCTTTGTTGTTGGTAAGTTCTTTAAACCCCCCAAACACAACAATGATGGCTGTTGTGTTTGACTCTGAGCTCTGTATTGAGACCCAGGTAAAAGCGGTCGTACAGTCCAGACACGTTTCCTTTGAGAATCATTTCTAGAATGTAATGCCCTCTGCCTCAAAGCTTGACATCATTGACGTCCTGTGTTCAGGGTTTGATGAACAATAGAACAAGTTGTTGCAAATGAGCCACCATCATTGGTGCAGATTGCTAATTCCACACAAAACAGTGGAAGCACACCTTTAATGATGATAATGTGGTCGTTCACAGGTGATCTAGCTAGTCAATACCTAATAGGTGGCCATTAGCACGTTTGGTCACAGCAGTTTCATACTCAAATACATTGAAATGACTAGCATGAATGGAACAACCACAAACTGCTGAATCTTTACATGCAGTTATGTGCATCAAATAAGCAGTAAGCCAATAAGCCTGCTTTTGAGTCTCTTAATGAGCCTATAATCTTTACCGCTTCAGATTCGGTAATCTCATCCAACCTGAAAATGGACCTGTCGTCCTTAATATGATCAAAAGTCCAAGTTCTAGTAGAGAAGCTTTGAGCCAGCTCCTCAACAGAATGTATAAAGAAACTATTACAATGATTTGCAATCACATCATGATCTAAAGTTAAAATTCCATTCACTTTAAGTTAGAGTTCCTTTGTTTTGTGATCCTTATTTCTCCCAGTTAGTTTATTAAGGTTTTCCCAAATCAATTTCCCATTTCCCCTTGCATCTTCTATTACTTTGATGAAATAAATCCGCTTTTGCTTTCCTTAAGTTCCTTACTACCTTGTTTCGAAGGCTTGTGAAAATCTGCCTGTCACTGCTGTGACCTGATTTAAGTGATCTCTTCAAGGCAAAATCCTGCTTCTTCATCTTCTGCCAGAGGGCGCTATTGAGCCATGGCAGTGTTATTTTTGACTAGGTCTAGACTTTATATTTATATCCTGGAGGCTAGCGATGGATGCTAAAAACAGCTAACAATTGGAAAATAAAATACTATTGTTTCTGGATAAAATTACATTATTATAACCAGAGACTTAAGTTCTCGGTTTGGCACACAAGGTTAATTGCAAGCACAAATCCAGATAATTCCGGGTTCGGCAAATATTGTGTTAATAAGAACATACACAATATGTATTTCAATGTATGTATTTCATACACACGTTTTATTTCATCCATGCTTACAACATATGCCACTAGAAAAATAGTACCGGTATGTACAAAAAAAATATTTTGAGTGTATAATATAAAATGTCAAACAATATGTTGAAAAACATTGGATAACAAGTTTAAAATAAATCTATCTACACATAAGCTGTATGGTCAAAATATTATTATTATTTTTTTTTTAAATGAGGCAGAAATGGTTCTTGCGAAAGTATAGAGAAACATTTGCAGCAGCTATGAATAGCAGCAGATATAAATTCAGTCTCTTGTGGAAGTGAGAGAAAACACTTCAGATATCATACTGTTTGTGACAGTACCAGTGCAACAGCAGTGGAGTGTAATCTCTCCATTGATTTGGTCGGGCGTTCAAATTGTTCCTCAAAACAAAAACCTCCACCTCAAGATCACAGTCTATTGTGTGGACTTGCTACAACGCAGTGGTTTGGTGGGACATGACTTGGTGGTGATGAAGGGATGGTCCAACACCTGGTCAGGTGTTATCCTCTCCTCTGGAAACGGGTGAAGCATTCGTTTCAACAGGTCCACAAAGACGACTCCAGTTCCGTCGGCGTCACCACACAACGAGTCGAACACTTCTTCCAGTGAGCGGTTTTCTGTTATTTCTGATATTTTCAGTCCGGCGTCCAGGAGTGCTTGAACCGGCATACCAAGAGTTAAGATGATGGATAGAAGCTACAGGGGGGGGGGAAACACAGGATATTTCACATTATTATTCACAATATTCCATGTAACAGTCTTAGGTAAACATAGGTGAACATTTAACTTCTGTGTAAAGTGAATCCGTGGAATACTCACCACTTCAGAGTCAGTGTCCCCACAGAATAAATCACGAGTCAGCATCCCATTGGCCATCACACAGCCCAGTGACCACATGTCAAGGGCCTCTGTGAGTGGGAGGCCCAGGAATACTTCTGGTGCTCTGTGGGTGGAAAAACAAAAAGGATGTTAGCAATATAATAACTGTCTGCTTTCAGTAAAGTACAGTATGTATAAAGGCCAGTACGATTTAACACAAAATCTAGCTCAAAATAACTCACCTATATGCACGAATGGGCATGATCCTCCGTTGCTTGGTCTCAGAGACATGAACAGCCAGACCAAAGTCAATGAGTTTGACTTTGAGGGGTTGTTCTCGTCGGTTCACCAGCATGATGTTATCTAGTTTTATGTCTGTGTGGATCAGACCGATACCCTTCAGGGCCTGTAGTGCAATGGCAAGCTGCAAGTCAAGAATAAAGAGCACGATTAATAATGTGAAACAAGGTGGTGTGAAATTTAACTGAATATGTGTCTGTATGGGTTGCCATCACATTTCAAACTCATACCTGCTGTATGACAGGTCTCATCTCCATCATGGACATAGGACCTCTGTCATTAAGGAATTCCAGGAGATCGATATCCAGAGACTCAAACACCATGCATTGAAATCCTTTATGGACGAAGCCGTCGTAAAATCTCACTATTCCACACGTGTCAGGGTCCAGGACTTTCAGCGTTTGCAACACAGCCATCTCACGTGCTGCCACTTCATCATAATCACTGCAACTCTTCAAGATCTTGATGGCCACTGTATCACCGGTGAGTGTGCTGATGGCTTTGGCCACCGTCCCAAAGCTGCCCTCCCCCAGGATGCTCTGGACTTGGTACTGGCCTCTGTCCAGCAGGTCCATCTCAGATACCATGCAACTCTCTGGACCATCAGAGTGTTGGGAGGAGCTGGCGGTCACAATGACCAGTGGTGTTGGGGAAGCAGAGTTGAGCACATTGTCCAAATCAAATCTGTCCCACTCTGGATCCGAGCAAGACATAATGCCGGGTCCGGGGGCGGTCAGGGTTAGGGTGTCAACGTTAACCGCTGGGACGTCATCATAGTTGATTATGTCCTGTTCAGCTGTGTCCAACTCTGAGCAATCAGAGCTAGTGGGGCTGGTGACCTCAACGGATTTTTTAAATCTTTTTTTAAATGGCAGCTGCTTCTTAGCACCTAGAGAGAAGAGATATAATTTAGAGTGACTCATGGAATATATCATACACAAAATAATACTTCACAAACTATGAAAGTTGTGATTGATACGCTCGGCTCAACAAATAGCCTACATGAGCTGAGCTACACATTAATTATATCCCCAACATACAATTGGTATGTTATGGTGTTGGGGATATAATTCATCACATTATTATAATTATGTACATGTTTGAATAGCAGGGATTTTTTCAGAAATCAAAATATAGAATATAGAATATTTTGTATTAGATATAAAACTGCTGATAAATTCAGATATTTATAATTTAGCCCAATTCTAGATATATCTGTTTTCACTAGACAATGTGTAGTGTTCATTGACCCTTACCTGTATATGTCCTTGAAAAGCGCTGGTATGGTTCAAAGCGATGCTTTTTCAGGCCTCCTACTTTTACTTTGAAAGTTTTGATATCCTGTTGTCTCCTGGTCATTAATGTAGTCATGGTGAGTCCTCTTTCTTCAGCAGAATTGTTCCTAGAGTTGAGAGATTCCATCTTCACCTGGAGTCCACAGTCAGATCTGATCAGAAATGAGTGATATCCTGGAGGAGTTGTGGAGAACTGACAACTACAAACTCTTCTTATACTAGAGAGCCTGAGGTGGAACCACTAACTGCTTGGGGTTGGTTGGCCAGAGAACAATAGAACTATCTCTCCACCAACCACAACCTAACGGGTTGAACCACTAACTGATTGGTCAAAGAGGGGAGGGGCACCAATTCAATGCTCTACATTCTCAGTATTTATCATACTAAAAGGATCACATGCAAATTGGTTGGTCGATCCATTCAGCAATAGGGTTACACGCCCTAACCTGTCCGTTAACAATGGGACAGACTACCCCCAAAACATTCCACAACATTCACAATTCACAATAATAGGATAGTTCATGAATCATTCAATAATAAGTTAGATGTGTCCAAACGAAGATAACATGTACCTTAGTGAGTGATTAAAAAGATGATTTAATATGTCCTGGTGAAATATATTTCTGCACATGGCTGGAAATTAGGGAGGAAATTAGGTGTGGACAGAAAATCTATTCAACCCTGTCATGAGTTTGTATGAGTCCTCATGTGTCTTTTTAGATGAGCCGTGTGGCTACAGCCCTTTCCACAAACTGTGCAAGCAAATGGCTTTTCCCCTGAATTAATCATTGTGTGTGTCTTCACACAACATTGATAATATTGGCCTATATCTGACTAAAGTCTGACAATAAGTGTTCGAATTCAGACTTGTCATTCTAAAAAGACTCATACATACAGTTTGAGTTAAATGTTATAGTGTGACTCTTTTAATGTTCTAGTATTATGGCACTCAAATGTGGAACATGGCAATGCCCTACCACCAGCTATCAGAAAGTGCCACTGCTTTTATGTAAAATACTTGTATTGCTTTTATAGTATATGTCATGCATTTTATGTATTGATGATTTGGTACTTTACCTCTGTACTTTTTGCAAACTGTTAATAAAGTGTTTATATCAACCAATGTACTGCATGTGTTTGTTGTGTTCATACTTGTATTCAATTTAATTTTAACTTGTATGTTTTTTTATTTTGTGTTTTATTCTCTATGGTGGTACTCATGTCTAGTGAACAGAACAGTATCAACAAACACAAAGACAGTAATGTGTTTAATAAAAGGTTGTGGGTATTTGTTGTGCTGTTCTCAGTTGTATGGAATAATTGGAATTTGTTTCAGTAGGGTTTTGCTTGTGTTTTAATTCAATGTATTTTTATAAAAACATCTGAATTCTTTCATCTGGACCTGAGGTTGAAATGCAGGCTAAATGAGGATGGCTGATACTTCATCATTACAGACAGAGATTAAACATGCTAATGGTCACTGGTTGTCTTAATGCTCACATGAACTGAGACCCTCGCCCTCTTTGAGCCTGGTGAGTTTCATCTAAACTGGCATAATCACATTGGAATGATTATGACCCTCTGTGGAATGTTGAAGATTCTGTAAGGGATCATCATATTGTTTGTTCAGTAACCGAGTGTCTCCAGCCTTTTAGGCCAGGATACTTATTTCATCCAATCAGGATGGAGGATGACTTATACATGAAACTGGGAAAGGTGGACTCTCTCTCTCTCTCTCTCTCTCTCTCTTATTTCTCAGTATCCTCCACACTGTTCTTGACAAACTTGATGCATCTGCCCAATACGGTACTGTAGCCAATTCATATAGGCCTACACATTGTATTGTCTTTGCTTGAACGTTGAATTACTTTGAAACTCCTGTGAATCCAGGAGGTATCTGCTGCTGAAATGATGAAATAGTTATAACATTATAACTATTAGGCTTACACCAATTATGTCACAACTTGTCAATCACGTTGAAAGTATTACAATGAAAGCTTTAGAAAGCAATAGCCTGCAATGATTATGATTGGAGTCCTTCATGTCCAACTGACAGGGGAAACTTCTACTGAACAAACACAAACTAAAATCATGGTGACTCTCACCATTGCTTTTCAATAAAAGTGAATTGATTATGTTGTAGGCCTGATCAAATTGTTATATTTAACCCCCCAAATTCAAATAACGTATCTGCTATTTTTAAGCCAAAAAAAATGTGATTTGGTTATTAGTGTACTTGTTATTTGTATTATAATTTCTCAAGGGTGAAATGAACCATTGTGTAAATATCATCAGTTCATTCCTAGAACGTATGTGGACGTCTTGGGCACAAATTGTGTTAAAATGTAAAAATAAAATGAACTAAATATAGTCTTATGTATGACATAAATAGATTCAATGTATTCATGGTACGTGCACCAATATTTTACTTTGTTTTACATTTAAATTTGTATATGATTGATATGGCAATCCAGCCACTATACTTGAGATGACCCCAATTTAATCCTGTCATGGTCCAAGGCTATTGTGCAAGATGTATCTTTGCAGTGAGACATATGTAGCCGGAATTGTTGACTTATTGATGGCTCAAAGTGACATTGATGAAAATGAAAAATAAAACTGACTTTACGCATTGTGAGCTTGTAGATCGGCTATTTCAAATGGCCGAAATGTATATATGGCTGAAGTGGTTAATGTGCTTTGTATCAAAACATACAAAGTAACTAGTAACTAAAGCATGCTGCTTTGTTGTTGGTAAGTTCTTTAAACCCCCCAAACACAACAATGATGGCTGTTGTGTTTGACTCTGAGCTCTGTATTGAGACCCAGGTAAAAGCGGTCGTACAGTCCAGACACGTTTCCTTTGAGAATCATTTCTAGAATGTAATGCCCTCTGCCTCAAAGCTTGACATCATTGACGTCCTGTGTTCAGGGTTTGATGAACAATAGAACAAGTTGTTGCAAATGAGCCACCATCATTGGTGCAGATTGCTAATTCCACACAAAACAGTGGAAGCACACCTTTAATGATGATAATGTGGTCGTTCACAGGTGATCTAGCTAGTCAATACCTAATAGGTGGCCATTAGCACGTTTGGTCACAGCAGTTTCATACGCAAATACATTGAAATGACTAGCATGAATGGAACAACCACAAACTGCTGAATCTTTACATGCAGTTATGTGCATCAAATAAGCAGTAAGCCAATAAGCCTGCTTTTGAGTCTCTTAATGAGCCTATAATCTTTACCGCTTCAGATTCGGTAATCTCATCCAACCTGAAAATGGGCCTGTCGTCCTTAATATGATCAAAAGTCCAAGTTCTAGTAGAGAAGCTTTGAGCCAGCTCCTCAACAGAATGTATAAAGAAACTATTACAATGATTTGCAATCACATCATGATCTAAAGTTAAAATTCCATTCACTTTAAGTTAGAGTTCCTTTGTTTTGTGATCCTTATTTCTCCCAGTTAGTTTATTAAGGTTTTCCCAAATCAATTTCCCATTTCCCCTTGCATCTTCTATTACTTTGATGAAATAAATCCGCTTTTGCTTTCCTTAAGTTCCTTACTACCTTGTTTTGAAGGCTTGTGAAAATCGGCCTGTCACTGCTGTGACCTGATTTAAGTGATCTCTTCAAGGCAAAATCCTGCTTCTTCATCTTCTGCCAGAGGGCGCTATTGAGCCATGGCAGTGTTATTTTTTACTAGGTCTAGACTTTATATTTATATCCTGGAGGCTAGCGATGGATGCTAAAAACAGCTAACAATTGGAAAATAAAATACTATTGTTTCTGGATAAAATGACATTATTATAACCAGAGACTTAAGTTCTCGGTTTGGCACACAAGGTTAATTGCAAGCACAAATCCAGATAATTCCGGGTTCGGCAAATATTGTGTTAATAAGAACATACACAATATGTATTTCAATGTATGTATTTCATACACACGTTTTATTTCATCCATGCTTACAACATATGCCACTAGAAAAATAGTACCGGTATGTACAAAAAATATATTTTGAGTGTATAATATAAAATGTCAAACAATATGTTGAAAAACATTGGATAACAAGTTTAAAATAAATCTATCTACACATAAGCTGTATGGTCAAAATATTAAAAAAAATTTTTTTAAATGAGGCAGAAATGGTTCTTGCGAAAGTATAGAGAAACATTTGCAGCAGCTATGAATAGCAGCAGATATAAATTCAGTCTCTTGTGGAAGTGAGAGAAAACACTTCAGATATCATACTGTTTGTGACAGTACCAGTGCAACAGCAGTGGAGTGTAATCTCTCCATTGATTTGGTCGGGCGTTCAAATTGTTCCTCAAAACAAAAACCTCCACCTCAAGATCACAGTCTATTGTGTGGACTTGCTACAACGCAGTGGTTTGGTGGGACATGACTTGGTGGTGATGAAGGGATGGTCCAACACCTGGTCAGGTGTTATCCTCTCCTCTGGAAACGGGTGAAGCATTCGTTTCAACAGGTCCACAAAGACGACTCCAGTTCCGTCGGCGTCACCACACAACGAGTCGAACACTTCTTCCAGTGAGCGGTTTTCTGTTATTTCTGATATTTTCAGTCCGGCGTCCAGGAGTGCTTGAACCGGCATACCAAGAGTTAAGATGATGGATAGAAGCTACAGGGGGGTGGGGAAACACAGGATATTTCACATTATTATTCACAATATTCCATGTAACAGTCTTAGGTAAACATTTAACTTCTGTGTAAAGTGAATCCGTGGAATACTCACCACTTCAGAGTCAGTGTCCCCACAGAATAAATCACGAGTCAGCATCCCATTGGCCATCACACAGCCCAGTGACCACATGTCAAGGGCCTCTGTGAGTGGGAGGCCCAGGAATACTTCTGGTGCTCTGTGGGTGGAAAAACAAAAAGGATGTTAGCAATATAATAACTGTCTGCTTTCAGTAAAGTACAGTATGTATAAAGGCCAGTACGATTTAACACAAAATCTAGCTCAAAATAACTCACCTATATGCACGAATGGGCATGATCCTCCGTTGCTTGGTCTCAGAGACATGAACAGCCAGACCAAAGTCAATGAGTTTGACTTTGAGGGGTTGTTCTCGTCGGTTCACCAGCATGATGTTATCTAGTTTTATGTCTGTGTGGATCAGACCGATACCCTTCAGGGCCTGTAGTGCAATGGCAAGCTGCAAGTCAAGAATAAAGAGCACGATTAATAATGTGAAACAAGGTGGTGTGAAATTTAACTGAATATGTGTCTGTATGGGTTGCCATCACATTTCAAACTCATACCTGCTGTATGACAGGTCTCATCTCCATCATGGACATAGGACCTCTGTCATTAAGGAATTCCAGGAGATCGATATCCAGAGACTCAAACACCATGCATTGAAATCCTTTATGGACGAAGCCGTCGTAAAATCTCACTATTCCACACGTGTCAGGGTCCAGGACTTTCAGCGTTTGCAACACAGCCATCTCACGTGCTGCCACTTCATCATAATCACTGCAACTCTTCAAGATCTTGATGGCCACTGTATCACCGGTGAGTGTGCTGATGGCTTTGGCCACCGTCCCAAAGCTGCCCTCCCCCAGGATGCTCTGGACTTGGTACTGGCCTCTGTCCAGCAGGTCCATCTCAGATACCATGCAACTCTCTGGACCATCAGAGTGTTGGGAGGAGCTGGCGGTCACAATGACCAGTGGTGTTGGGGAAGCAGAGTTGAGCACATTGTCCAAATCAAATCTGTCCCACTCTGGATCCGAGCAAGACATAATGCCGGGTCCGGGGGCGGTCAGGGTTAGGGTGTCAACGTTAACCGCTGGGACGTCATCATAGTTGATTATGTCCTGTTCAGCTGTGTCCAACTCTGAGCAATCAGAGCTAGTGGGGCTGGTGACCTCAACGGATTTTTTAAATCTTTTTTTAAATGGCAGCTGCTTCTTAGCACCTAGAGAGAAGAGATATAATTTAGAGTGACTCATGGAATATATCATACACAAAATAATACTTCACAAACTATGAAAGTTGTGATTGATACGCTCGGCTCAACAAATAGCCTACATGAGCTGAGCTACACATTAATTATATCCCCAACATACAATTGGTATGTTATGGTGTTGGGGATATAATTCATCACATTATTATAATTATGTACATGTTTGAATAGCAGGGATTTTTTCAGAAATCAAAATATAGAATATAGAATATTTTGTATTAGATATAAAACTGCTGATAAATTCAGATATTTATAATTTAGCCCAATTCTAGATATATCTGTTTTCACTAGACAATGTGTAGTGTTCATTGACCCTTACCTGTATATGTCCTTGAAAAGCGCTGGTATGGTTCAAAGCGATGCTTTTTCAGGCCTCCTACTTTTACTTTGAAAGTTTTGATATCCTGTTGTCTCCTGGTCATTAATGTAGTCATGGTGAGTCCTCTTTCTTCAGCAGAATTGTTCCTAGAGTTGAGAGATTCCATCTTCACCTGGAGTCCACAGTCAGATCTGATCAGAAATGAGTGATATCCTGGAGGAGTTGTGGAGAACTGACAACTACAAACTCTTCTTATACTAGAGAGCCTGAGGTGGAACCACTAACTGCTTGGGGTTGGTTGGCCAGAGAACAATAGAACTATCTCTCCACCAACCACAACCTAACGGGTTGAACCACTAACTGATTGGTCAAAGAGGGGAGGGGCACCAATTCAATGCTCTACATTCTCAGTATTTATCATACTAAAAGGATCACATGCAAATTGGTTGGTCGATCCATTCAGCAATAGGGTTACACGCCCTAACCTGTCCGTTAACAATGGGACAGACTACCCCCAAAACATTCCACAACATTCACAATTCACAATAATAGGATAGTTCATGAATCATTCAATAATAAGTTAGATGTGTCCAAACGAAGATAACATGTACCTTAGTGAGTGATTAAAAAGATGATTTAATATGTCCTGGTGAAATATATTTCTGCACATGGCTGGAAATTAGGGAGGAAATTAGGTGTGGACAGAAAATCTATTCAACCCTGTCATGAGTTTGTATGAGTCCTCATGTGTCTTTTTAGATGAGCCGTGTGGCTACAGCCCTTTCCACAAACTGTGCAAGCAAATGGCTTTTCCCCTGAATTAATCATTGTGTGTGTCTTCACACAACATTGATAATATTGGCCTATATCTGACTAAAGTCTGACAATAAGTTTTCGAATTCAGACTTGTCATTCTAAAAAGACTCATACATACAGTTTGAGTTAAATGTTATAGTGTGACTCTTTTAATGTTCTAGTATTATGGCACTCAAATGTGGAACATGGCAATGCCCTACCACCAGCTATCAGAAAGTGCCACTGCTTTTATGTAAAATACTTGTATTGCTTTTATAGTATATGTCATGCATTTTATGTATTGATGATTTGGTACTTTACCTCTGTACTTTTTGCAAACTGTTAATAAAGTGTTTATATCAACCAATGTACTGCATGTGTTTGTTGTGTTCATACTTGTATTCAATTTAATTTTAACTTGTATGTTTTTTTATTTTGTGTTTTATTCTCTATGGTGGTACTCATGTCTAGTGAACAGAACAGTATCAACAAACACAAAGACAGTAATGTGTTTAATAAAAGGTTGTGGGTATTTGTTGTGCTGTTCTCAGTTGTATGGAATAATTGGAATTTGTTTCAGTAGGGTTTTGCTTGTGTTTTAATTCAATGTATTTTTATAAAAACATCTGAATTCTTTCATCTGGACCTGAGGTTGAAATGCAGGCTAAATGAGGATGGCTGATACTTCATCATTACAGACAGAGATTAAACATGCTAATGGTCACTGGTTGTCTTAATGCTCACATGAACTGAGACCCTCACCCTCTTTGAGCCTGGTGAGTTTCATCTAAACTGGCATAATCACATTGGAATGATTATGACCCTCTGTGGAATGTTGAAGATTCTGTAAGGGATAGTAATCATCATATTGTTTGTTCAGTAACCGAGTGTCTCCAGCCTTTTAGGCCAGGATACTTATTTCATCCAATCAGGATGGAGGATGACTTATACATGAAACTGGGAAAGGTGGACTCTCTCTCTCTCTCTCTCTCTCTCTCTCTCTCTCTTTCTTGACAAACTTGATGCATCTGCCCAATACGGTACTGTAGCCAATTCATATAGGCCTACACATTGTATTGTCTTTGCTTGAACGTTGAATTACTTTGAAACTCCTGTGAATCCAGGAGGTATCTGCTGCTGAAATGATGAAATAGTTATAACATTATAACTATTAGGCTTACACCAATTATGTCACAACTTGTCAATCACGTTGAAAGTATTACAATGAAAGCTTTAGAAAGCAATAGCCTGCAATGATTATGATTGGAGTCCTTCATGTCCAACTGACAGGGGAAACTTCTACTGAACAAACACAAACTAAAATCATGGTGACTCTCACCATTGCTTTTCAATAAAAGTGAATTGATTATGTTGTAGGCCTGATCAAATTGTTATATTTAACCCCCCAAATTCAAATAACGTATCTGCTATTTTTAAGCCAATAAAAATGTGATTTGGTTATTAGTGTACTTGTTATTTGTATTATAATTTCTCAAGGGTGAAATGAACCATTGTGTAAATATCATCAGTTCATTCCTAGAACGTATGTGGACGTCTTGGGCACAAATTGTGTTAAAATGTAAAAATAAAATGAACTAAATATAGTCTTATGTATGACATAAATAGATTCAATGTATTCATGGTACGTGCACCAATATTTTACTTTGTTTTACATTTAAATTTGTATATGATTGATATGGCAATCCAGCCACTATACTTGAGATGACCCCAATTTAATCCTGTCACGGTCCAAGGCTATTGTGCAAGATGTATCTTTGCAGTGAGACATATGTAGCCGGAATTGTTGACTTATTGATGGCTCAAAGTGACATTGATGAAAATGAAAAATAAAACTGACTTTACGCATTGTGAGCTTGTAGATCGGCTATTTCAAATGGCCGAAATGTATATATGGCTGAAGTGGTTAATGTGCTTTGTATCAAAACATACAAAGTAACTAGTAACTAAAGCATGCTGCTTTGTTGTTGGTAAGTTCTTTAAACCCCCCAAACACAACAATGATGGCTGTTGTGTTTGACTCTGAGCTCTGTATTGAGACCCAGGTAAAAGCGGTCGTACAGTCCAGACACGTTTCCTTTGAGAATCATTTCTAGAATGTAATGCCCTCTGCCTCAAAGCTTGACATCATTGACGTCCTGTGTTCAGGGTTTGATGAACAATAGAACAAGTTGTTGCAAATGAGCCACCATCATTGGTGCAGATTGCTAATTCCACACAAAACAGTGGAAGCACACCTTTAATGATGATAATGTGGTCGTTCACAGGTGATCTAGCTAGTCAATACCTAATAGGTGGCCATTAGCACGTTTGGTCACAGCAGTTTCATACGCAAATACATTGAAATGACTAGCATGAATGGAACAACCACAAACTGCTGAATCTTTACATGCAGTTATGTGCATCAAATAAGCAGTAAGCCAATAAGCCTGCTTTTGAGTCTCTTAATGAGCCTATAATCTTTACCGCTTCAGATTCGGTAATCTCATCCAACCTGAAAATGGACCTGTCGTCCTTAATATGATCAAAAGTCCAAGTTCTAGTAGAGAAGCTTTGAGCCAGCTCCTCAACAGAATGTATAAAGAAACTATTACAATGATTTGCAATCACATCATGATCTAAAGTTAAAATTCCATTCACTTTAAGTTAGAGTTCCTTTGTTTTGTGATCCTTATTTCTCCCAGTTAGTTTATTAAGGTTTTCCCAAATCAATTTCCCATTTCCCCTTGCATCTTCTATTACTTTGATGAAATAAATCCGCTTTTGCTTTCCTTAAGTTCCTTACTACCTTGTTTCGAAGGCTTGTGAAAATCTGCCTGTCACTGCTGTGACCTGATTTAAGTGATCTCTTCAAGGCAAAATCCTGCTTCTTCATCTTCTGCCAGAGGGCGCTATTGAGCCATGGCAGTGTTATTTTTGACTAGGTCTAGACTTTATATTTATATCCTGGAGGCTAGCGATGGATGCTAAAAACAGCTAACAATTGGAAAATAAAATACTATTGTTTCTGGATAAAATTACATTATTATAACCAGAGACTTAAGTTCTCGGTTTGGCACACAAGGTTAATTGCAAGCACAAATCCAGATAATTCCGGGTTCGGCAAATATTGTGTTAATAAGAACATACACAATATGTATTTCAATGTATGTATTTCATACACACGTTTTATTTCATCCATGCTTACAACATATGCCACTAGAAAAATAGTACCGGTATGTACAAAAAATATATTTTGAGTGTATAATATAAAATGTCAAACAATATGTTGAAAAACATTGGATAACAAGTTTAAAATAAATCTATCTACACATAAGCTGTATGGTGCTGTAAAAATGAGGCAGAAATGGTTCTTGCGAAAGTATAGAGAAACATTTGCAGCAGCTATGAATAGCAGCAGATATAAATTCAGTCTCTTGTGGAAGTGAGAGAAAACACTTCAGATATCATACTGTTTGTGACAGTACCAGTGCAACAGCAGTGGAGTGTAATCTCTCCATTGATTTGGTCGGGCGTTCAAATTGTTCCTCAAAACAAAAACCTCCACCTCAAGATCACAGTCTATTGTGTGGACTTGCTACAACGCAGTGGTTTGGTGGGACATGACTTGGTGGTGATGAAGGGATGGTCCAACACCTGGTCAGGTGTTATCCTCTCCTCTGGAAACGGGTGAAGCATTCGTTTCAACAGGTCCACAAAGACGACTCCAGTTCCGTCGGCGTCACCACACAACGAGTCGAACACTTCTTCCAGTGAGCGGTTTTCTGTTATTTCTGATATTTTCAGTCCGGCGTCCAGGAGTGCTTGAACCGGCATACCAAGAGTTAAGATGATGGATAGAAGCTACAGGGGGGGGGGGGAAACACAGGATATTTCACATTATTATTCACAATATTCCATGTAACAGTCTTAGGTAAACATAGGTGAACATTTAACTTCTGTGTAAAGTGAATCCGTGGAATACTCACCACTTCAGAGTCAGTGTCCCCACAGAATAAATCACGAGTCAGCATCCCATTGGCCATCACACAGCCCAGTGACCACATGTCAAGGGCCTCTGTGAGTGGGAGGCCCAGGAATACTTCTGGTGCTCTGTGGGTGGAAAAACAAAAAGGATGTTAGCAATATAATAACTGTCTGCTTTCAGTAAAGTACAGTATGTATAAAGGCCAGTACGATTTAACACAAAATCTAGCTCAAAATAACTCACCTATATGCACGAATGGGCATGATCCTCCGTTGCTTGGTCTCAGAGACATGAACAGCCAGACCAAAGTCAATGAGTTTGACTTTGAGGGGTTGTTCTCGTCGGTTCACCAGCATGATGTTATCTAGTTTTATGTCTGTGTGGATCAGACCGATACCCTTCAGGGCCTGTAGTGCAATGGCAAGCTGCAAGTCAAGAATAAAGAGCACGATTAATAATGTGAAACAAGGTGGTGTGAAATTTAACTGAATATGTGTCTGTATGGGTTGCCATCACATTTCAAACTCATACCTGCTGTATGACAGGTCTCATCTCCATCATGGACATAGGACCTCTGTCATTAAGGAATTCCAGGAGATCGATATCCAGAGACTCAAACACCATGCATTGAAATCCTTTATGGACGAAGCCGTCGTAAAATCTCACTATTCCACACGTGTCAGGGTCCAGGACTTTCAGCGTTTGCAACACAGCCATCTCACGTGCTGCCACTTCATCATAATCACTGCAACTCTTCAAGATCTTGATGGCCACTGTATCACCGGTGAGTGTGCTGATGGCTTTGGCCACCGTCCCAAAGCTGCCCTCCCCCAGGATGCTCTGGACTTGGTACTGGCCTCTGTCCAGCAGGTCCATCTCAGATACCATGCAACTCTCTGGACCATCAGAGTGTTGGGAGGAGCTGGCGGTCACAATGACCAGTGGTGTTGGGGAAGCAGAGTTGAGCACATTGTCCAAATCAAATCTGTCCCACTCTGGATCCGAGCAAGACATAATGCCGGGTCCGGGGGCGGTCAGGGTTAGGGTGTCAACGTTAACCGCTGGGACGTCATCATAGTTGATTATGTCCTGTTCAGCTGTGTCCAACTCTGAGCAATCAGAGCTAGTGGGGCTGGTGACCTCAACGGATTTTTTAAATCTTTTTTTAAATGGCAGCTGCTTCTTAGCACCTAGAGAGAAGAGATATAATTTAGAGTGACTCATGGAATATATCATACACAAAATAATACTTCACAAACTATGAAAGTTGTGATTGATACGCTCGGCTCAACAAATAGCCTACATGAGCTGAGCTACACATTAATTATATCCCCAACATACAATTGGTATGTTATGGTGTTGGGGATATAATTCATCACATTATTATAATTATGTACATGTTTGAATAGCAGGGATTTTTTCAGAAATCAAAATATAGAATATAGAATATTTTGTATTAGATATAAAACTGCTGATAAATTCAGATATTTATAATTTAGCCCAATTCTAGATATATCTGTTTTCACTAGACAATGTGTAGTGTTCATTGACCCTTACCTGTATATGTCCTTGAAAAGCGCTGGTATGGTTCAAAGCGATGCTTTTTCAGGCCTCCTACTTTTACTTTGAAAGTTTTGCTATCCTGTTGTCTCCTGGTCATTAATGTAGTCATGGTGAGTCCTCTTTCTTCAGCAGAATTGTTCCTAGAGTTGAGAGATTCCATCTTCACCTGGAGTCCACAGTCAGATCTGATCAGAAATGAGTGATATCCTGGAGGAGTTGTGGAGAACTGACAACTACAAACTCTTCTTATACTAGAGAGCCTGAGGTGGAACCACTAACTGCTTGGGGTTGGTTGGCCAGAGAACAATAGAACTATCTCTCCACCAACCACAACCTAACGGGTTGAACCACTAACTGATTGGTCAAAGAGGGGAGGGGCACCAATTCAATGCTCTAAATTCTCAGTATTTATCATACTAAAAGGATCACATGCAAATTGGTTGGTCGATCCATTCAGCAATAGGGTTACACGCCCTAACCTGTCCGTTAACAATGGGACAGACTACCCCCAAAACATTCCACAACATTCACATTTCACAATAATAGGATAGTTCATGAATCATTCAATAATAAGTTAGATGTGTCCAAACGAAGATAACATGTACCTTAGTGAGTGATTAAAAAGATGATTTAATATGTCCTGGTGAAATATATTTCTGCACATGGCTGGAAATTAGGGAGGAAATTAGGTGTGGACAGAAAATCTATTCAACCCTGTCATGAGTTTGTATGAGTCCTCATGTGTCTTTTTAGATGAGCCGTGTGGCTACAGCCCTTTCCACAAACTGTGCAAGCAAATGGCTTTTCCCCTGAATTAATCATTGTGTGTGTCTTCACACAACATTGATAATATTGGCCTATATCTGACTAAAGTCTGACAATAAGTGTTCGAATTCAGACTTGTCATTCTAAAAAGACTCATACATACAGTTTGAGTTAAATGTTATAGTGTGACTCTTTTAATGTTCTAGTATTATGGCACTCAAATGTGGAACATGGCAATGCCCTACCACCAGCTATCAGAAAGTGCCACTGCTTTTATGTAAAATACTTGTATTGCTTTTATAGTATATGTCATGCATTTTATGTATTGATGATTTGGTACTTTACCTCTGTACCTTTTGCAAACTGTTAATAAAGTGTTTATATCAACCAATGTACTGCATGTGTTTGTTGTGTTCATACTTGTATTCAATTTAATTTTAACTTGTATGTTTTTTTATTTTGTGTTTTATTCTCTATGGTGGTACTCATGTCTAGTGAACAGAACAGTATCAACAAACACAAAGACAGTAATGTGTTTAATAAAAGGTTGTGGGTATTTGTTGTGCTGTTCTCAGTTGTATGGAATAATTGGAATTTGTTTCAGTAGGGTTTTGCTTGTGTTTTAATTCAATGTATTTTTATAAAAACATCTGAATTCTTTCATCTGGACCTGAGGTTGAAATGCAGGCTAAATGAGGATGGCTGATACTTCATCATTACAGACAGAGATTAAACATGCTAATGGTCACTGGTTGTCTTAATGCTCACATGAACTGAGACCCTCACCCTCTTTGAGCCTGGTGAGTTTCATCTAAACTGGCATAATCACATTGGAATGATTATGACCCTCTGTGGAATGTTGAAGATTCTGTAAGGGATAGTAATCATCATATTGTTTGTTCAGTAACCGAGTGTCTCCAGCCTTTTAGGCCAGGATACTTATTTCATCCAATCAGGATGGAGGATGACTTAAACATGAAACTGGGAAAGGTGGACTCTCTCTCTCTCTCTCTCTCTCTCTCTCTCTCTCTTATTTCTCAGTATCCTCCACACTGTTCTTGACAAACTTGATGCATCTGCCCAATACGGTACTGTAGCCAATTCATATAGGCCTACACATTGTATTGTCTTTGCTTTAGAAAGCAATAGCCTGCAATGATTATGATTGGAGTCCTTCATGTCCAACTGACAGGGGAAACTTCTACTGAACAAACACAAACTAAAATCATGGTGACTCTCACCATTGCTTTTCAATAAAAGTGAATTGATTATGTTGTAGGCCTGATCAAATTGTTATATTTAACCCCCCAAATTCAAATAACGTATCTGCTATTTTTAAGCCAATAAAAATGTGATTTGGTTATTAGTGTACTTGTTATTTGTATTATAATTTCTCAAGGGTGAAATGAACCATTGTGTAAATATCATCAGTTCATTCCTAGAACGTATGTGGACGTCTTGGGCACAAATTGTGTTAAAATGTAAAAATAAAATGAACTAAATATAGTCTTATGTATGACATAAATAGATTCAATGTATTCATGGTACGTGCACCAATATTTTACTTTGTTTTACATTTAAATTTGTATATGATTGATATGGCAATCCAGCCACTATACTTGAGATGACCCCAATTTAATCCTGTCACGGTCCAAGGCTATTGTGCAAGATGTATCTTTGCAGTGAGACATATGTAGCCGGAATTGTTGACTTATTGATGGCTCAAAGTGACATTGATGAAAATGAAAAATAAAACTGACTTTACGCATTGTGAGCTTGTAGATCGGCTATTTCAAATGGCCGAAATGTATATATGGCTGAAGTGGTTAATGTGCTTTGTATCAAAACATACAAAGTAACTAGTAACTAAAGCATGCTGCTTTGTTGTTGGTAAGTTCTTTAAACCCCCCAAACACAACAATGATGGCTGTTGTGTTTGACTCTGAGCTCTGTATTGAGACCCAGGTAAAAGCGGTCGTACAGTCCAGACACGTTTCCTTTGAGAATCATTTCTAGAATGTAATGCCCTCTGCCTCAAAGCTTGACATCATTGACGTCCTGTGTTCAGGGTTTGATGAACAATAGAACAAGTTGTTGCAAATGAGCCACCATCATTGGTGCAGATTGCTAATTCCACACAAAACAGTGGAAGCACACCTTTAATGATGATAATGTGGTCGTTCACAGGTGATCTAGCTAGTCAATACCTAATAGGTGGCCATTAGCACGTTTGGTCACAGCAGTTTCATACGCAAATACATTGAAATGACTAGCATGAATGGAACAACCACAAACTGCTGAATCTTTACATGCAGTTATGTGCATCAAATAAGCAGTAAGCCAATAAGCCTGCTTTTGAGTCTCTTAATGAGCCTATAATCTTTACCGCTTCAGATTCGGTAATCTCATCCAACCTGAAAATGGACCTGTCGTCCTTAATATGATCAAAAGTCCAAGTTCTAGTAGAGAAGCTTTGAGCCAGCTCCTCAACAGAATGTATAAAGAAACTATTACAATGATTTGCAATCACATCATGATCTAAAGTTAAAATTCCATTCACTTTAAGTTAGAGTTCCTTTGTTTTGTGATCCTTATTTCTCCCAGTTAGTTTATTAAGGTTTTCCCAAATCAATTTCCCATTTCCCCTTGCATCTTCTATTACTTTGATGAAATAAATCCGCTTTTGCTTTCCTTAAGTTCCTTACTACCTTGTTTCGAAGGCTTGTGAAAATCTGCCTGTCACTGCTGTGACCTGAATTAAGTGATCTCTTCAAGGCAAAATCCTGCTCCTTCATCTTCTGCCAGAGGGCGCTATTGAGCCATGGCAGTGTTATTTTTGACTAGGTCTAGACTTTATATTTATATCCTGGAGGCTAGCGATGGATGCTAAAAACAGCTAACAATTGGAAAATAAAATACTATTGTTTCTGGATAAAATTACATTATTATAACCAGAGACTTAAGTTCTCGGTTTGGCACACAAGGTTAATTGCAAGCACAAATCCAGATAATTCCGGGTTCGGCAAATATTGTGTTAATAAGAACATACACAATATGTATTTCAATGTATGTATTTCATACACACGTTTTATTTCATCCATGCTTACAACATATGCCACTAGAAAAATAGTACCGGTATGTACAAAAAATATATTTTGAGTGTATAATATAAAATGTCAAACAATATGTTGAAAAACATTGGATAACAAGTTTAAAATAAATCTATCTACACATAAGCTGTATGGTCAAAATATTATTTTTTTTTTTTTAAATGAGGCAGAAATGGTTCTTGCGAAAGTATAGAGAAACATTTGCAGCAGCTATGAATAGCAGCAGATATAAATTCAGTCTCTTGTGGAAGTGAGAGAAAACACTTCAGATATCATACTGTTTGTGACAGTACCAGTGCAACAGCAGTGGAGTGTAATCTCTCCATTGATTTGGTCGGGCGTTCAAATTGTTCCTCAAAACAAAAACCTCCACCTCAAGATCACAGTCTATTGTGTGGACTTGCTACAACGCAGTGGTTTGGTGGGACATGACTTGGTGGTGATGAAGGGATGGTCCAACACCTGGTCAGGTGTTATCCTCTCCTCTGGAAACGGGTGAAGCATTCGTTTCAACAGGTCCACAAAGACGACTCCAGTTCCGTCGGCGTCACCACACAACGAGTCGAACACTTCTTCCAGTGAGCGGTTTTCTGTTGTTTCTGATATTTTCAGTCCGGCGTCCAGGAGTGCTTGAACCGGCATACCAAGAGTTAAGATGATGGATAGAAGCTACAGGGGGGGGGGGAAACACAGGATATTTCACATTATTATTCACAATATTCCATGTAACAGTCTTAGGTAAACATAGGTGAACATTTAACTTCTGTGTAAAGTGAATCCGTGGAATACTCACCACTTCAGAGTCAGTGTCCCCACAGAATAAATCACGAGTCAGCATCCCATTGGCCATCACACAGCCCAGTGACCACATGTCAAGGGCCTCTGTGAGTGGGAGGCCCAGGAATACTTCTGGTGCTCTGTGGGTGGAAAAACAAAAAGGATGTTAGCAATATAATAACTGTCTGCTTTCAGTAAAGTACAGTATGTATAAAGGCCAGTACGATTTAACACAAAATCTAGCTCAAAATAACTCACCTATATGCACGAATGGGCATGATCCTCCGTTGCTTGGTCTCAGAGACATGAACAGCCAGACCAAAGTCAATGAGTTTGACTTTGAGGGGTTGTTCTCGTCGGTTCACCAGCATGATGTTATCTAGTTTTATGTCTGTGTGGATCAGACCGATACCCTTCAGGGCCTGTAGTGCAATGGCAAGCTGCAAGTCAAGAATAAAGAGCACGATTAATAATGTGAAACAAGGTGGTGTGAAATTTAACTGAATATGTGTCTGTATGGGTTGCCATCACATTTCAAACTCATACCTGCTGTATGACAGGTCTCATCTCCATCATGGACATAGGACCTCTGTCATTAAGGAATTCCAGGAGATCGATATCCAGAGACTCAAACACCATGCATTGAAATCCTTTATGGACGAAGCCGTCGTAAAATCTCACTATTCCACACGTGTCAGGGTCCAGGACTTTCAGCGTTTGCAACACAGCCATCTCACGTGCTGCCACTTCATCATAATCACTGCAACTCTTCAAGATCTTGATGGCCACTGTATCACCGGTGAGTGTGCTGATGGCTTTGGCCACCGTCCCAAAGCTGCCCTCCCCCAGGATGCTCTGGACTTGGTACTGGCCTCTGTCCAGCAGGTCCATCTCAGATACCATGCAACTCTCTGGACCATCAGAGTGTTGGGAGGAGCTGGCGGTCACAATGACCAGTGGTGTTGGGGAAGCAGAGTTGAGCACATTGTCCAAATCAAATCTGTCCCACTCTGGATCCGAGCAAGACATAATGCCGGGTCCGGGGGCGGTCAGGGTTAGGGTGTCAACGTTAACCGCTGGGACGTCATCATAGTTGATTATGTCCTGTTCAGCTGTGTCCAACTCTGAGCAATCAGAGCTAGTGGGGCTGGTGACCTCAACGGATTTTTTAAATCTTTTTTTAAATGGCAGCTGCTTCTTAGCACCTAGAGAGAAGAGATATAATTTTGAGTGACTCATGGAATATATCATACACAAAATAATACTTCACAAACTATGAAAGTTGTGATTGATACGCTCGGCTCAACAAATAGCCTACATGAGCTGAGCTACACATTAATTATATCCCCAACATACAATTGGTATGTTATGGTGTTGGGGATATAATTCATCACATTATTATAATTATGTACATGTTTGAATAGCAGGGATTTTTTCAGAAATCAAAATATATAATATTTTGTATTAGATATAAAACTGCTGATAAATTCAGATATTTATAATTTAGCCCAATTCTAGATATATCTGTTTTCACTAGACAATGTGTAGTGTTCATTGACCCTTACCTGTATATGTCCTTGAAAAGCGCTGGTATGGTTCAAAGCGATGCTTTTTCAGGCCTCCTACTTTTACTTTGAAAGTTTTGCTATCCTGTTGTCTCCTGGTCATTAATGTAGTCATGGTGAGTCCTCTTTCTTCAGCAGAATTGTTCCTAGAGTTGAGAGATTCCATCTTCACCTGGAGTCCACAGTCAGATCTGATCAGAAATGAGTGATATCCTGGAGGAGTTGTGGAGAACTGACAACTACAAACTCTTCTTATACTAGAGAGCCTGAGGTGGAACCACTAACTGCTTGGGGTTGGTTGGCCAGAGAACAATAGAACTATCTCTCCACCAACCACAACCTAACGGGTTGAACCACTAACTGATTGGTCAAAGAGGGGAGGGGCACCAATTCAATGCTCTAAATTCTCAGTATTTATCATACTAAAAGGATCACATGCAAATTGGTTGGTCGATCCATTCAGCAATAGGGTTACACGCCCTAACCTGTCCGTTAACAATGGGACAGACTACCCCCAAAACATTCCACAACATTCACAATTCACAATAATAGGATAGTTCATGAATCATTCAATAATAAGTTAGATGTGTCCAAACGAAGATAACATGTACCTTAGTGAGTGATTAAAAAGATGATTTAATATGTCCTGGTGAAATATATTTCTGCACATGGCTGGAAATTAGGGAGGAAATTAGGTGTGGACAGAAAATCTATTCAACCCTGTCATGAGTTTGTATGAGTCCTCATGTGTCTTTTTAGATGAGCCGTGTGGCTACAGCCCTTTCCACAAACTGTGCAAGCAAATGGCTTTTCCCCTGAATTAATCATTGTGTGTGTCTTCACACAACATTGATAATATTGGCCTATATCTGACTAAAGTCTGACAATAAGTGTTCGAATTCAGACTTGTCATTCTAAAAAGACTCATACATACAGTTTGAGTTAAATGTTATAGTGTGACTCTTTTAATGTTCTAGTATTATGGCACTCAAATGTGGAACATGGCAATGCCCTACCACCAGCTATCAGAAAGTGCCACTGCTTTTATGTAAAATACTTGTATTGCTTTTATAGTATATGTCATGCATTTTATGTATTGATGATTTGGTACTTTACCTCTGTACTTTTTGCAAACTGTTAATAAAGTGTTTATATCAACCAATGTACTGCATGTGTTTGTTGTGTTCATACTTGTATTCAATTTAATTTTAACTTGTATGTTTTTTTTATTTTGTGTTTTATTCTCTATGGTGGTACTCATGTCTAGTGAACAGAACAGTATCAACAAACACAAAGACAGTAATGTGTTTAATAAAAGGTTGTGGGTATTTGTTGTGCTGTTCTCAGTTGTATGGAATAATTGGAATTTGTTTCAGTAGGGTTTTGCTTGTGTTTTAATTCAATGTATTTTTATAAAAACATCTGAATTCTTGCATCTGGACCTGAGGTTGAAATGCAGGCTAAATGAGGATGGCTGATACTTCATCATTACAGACAGAGATTAAACATGCTAATGGTCACTGGTTGTCTTAATGCTCACATGAACTGAGACCCTCACCCTCTTTGAGCCTGGTGAGTTTCATCTAAACTGGCATAATCACATTGGAATGATTATGACCCTCTGTGGAATGTTGAAGATTCTGTAAGGGATAGTAATCATCATATTGTTTGTTCAGTAACCGAGTGTCTCCAGCCTTTTAGGCCAGGATACTTATTTCATCCAATCAGGATGGAGGATGACTTATACATGAAACTGGGAAAGGTGGACTCTCTCTCTCTCTCTCTCTCTCTCTCTCTCTCTCTCTCTCTCTCTCTCTCTCTTATTTCTCAGTATCCTCCACACTGTTCTTGACAAACTTGATGCATCTGCCCAATACGGTACTGTAGCCAATTCATATAGGCCTACACATTGTATTGTCTTTGCTTTAGAAAGCAATAGCCTGCAATGATTATGATTGGAGTCCTTCATGTCCAACTGACAGGGGAAACTTCTACTGAACAAACACAAACTAAAATCATGGTGACTCTCACCATTGCTTTTCAATAAAAGTGAATTGATTATGTTGTAGGCCTGATCAAATTGTTATATTTAACCCCCCAAATTCAAATAACGTATCTGCTATTTTTAAGCCAATAAAAATGTGATTTGGTTATTAGTGTACTTGTTATTTGTATTATAATTTCTCAAGGGTGAAATGAACCATTGTGTAAATATCATCAGTTCATTCCTAGAACGTATGTGGACGTCTTGGGCACAAATTGTGTTAAAATGTAAAATGAACTAAATATAGTCTTATGTATGAAATAAATAGATTCAATGTATTCATGGTACGTGCACCAATATTTTACTTTGTTTTACATTTAAATTTGTATATGATTGATATGGCAATCCAGCCACTATACTTGAGATGACCCCAATTTAATCCTGTCACGGTCCAAGGCTATTGTGCAAGATGTATCTTTGCAGTGAGACATATGTAGCCGGAATTGTTGACTTATTGATGGCTCAAAGTGACATTGATGAAAATGAAAAATAAAACTGACTTCACGCATTGTGAGCTTGTAGATCGGCTATTTCAAATGGCCGAAATGTATATATGGCTGAAGTGGTTAATGTGCTTTGTATCAAAACATACAAAGTAACTAGTAACTAAAGCATGCTGCTTTGTTGTTGGTAAGTTCTTTAAACCCCCCAAACACAACAATGATGGCTGTTGTGTTTGACTCTGAGCTCTGTATTGAGACCCAGGTAAAAGCGGTCGTACAGTCCAGACACGTTTCCTTTGAGAATCATTTCTAGAATGTAATGCCCTCTGCCTCAAAGCTTGACATCATTGACGTCCTGTGTTCAGGGTTTGATGAACAATAGAACAAGTTGTTGCAAATGAGCCACCATCATTGGTGCAGATTGCTAATTCCACACAAAACAGTGGAAGCACACCTTTAATGATGATAATGTGGTCGTTCACAGGTGATCTAGCTAGTCAATACCTAATAGGTGGCCATTAGCACGTTTGGTCACAGCAGTTTCATACGCAAATACATTGAAATGACTAGCATGAATGGAACAACCACAAACTGCTGAATCTTTACATGCAGTTATGTGCATCAAATAAGCAGTAAGCCAATAAGCCTGCTTTTGAGTCTCTTAATGAGCCTATAATCTTTACCGCTTCAGATTCGGTAATCTCATCCAACCTGAAAATGGACCTGTCGTCCTTAATATGATCAAAAGTCCAAGTTCTAGTAGAGAAGCTTTGAGCCAGCTCCTCAACAGAATGTATAAAGAAACTATTACAATGATTTGCAATCACATCATGATCTAAAGTTAAAATTCCATTCACTTTAAGTTAGAGTTCCTTTGTTTTGTGATCCTTATTTCTCCCAGTTAGTTTATTAAGGTTTTCCCAAATCAATTTCCCATTTCCCCTTGCATCTTCTATTACTTTGATGAAATAAATCCGCTTTTGCTTTCCTTAAGTTCCTTACTACCTTGTTTCGAAGGCTTGTGAAAATCTGCCTGTCACTGCTGTGACCTGATTTAAGTGATCTCTTCAAGGCAAAATCCTGCTCCTTCATCTTCTGCCAGAGGGCGCTATTGAGCCATGGCAGTGTTATTTTTGACTAGGTCTAGACTTTATATTTATATCCTGGAGGCTAGCGATGGATGCTAAAAACAGCTAACAATTGGAAAATAAAATACTATTGTTTCTGGATAAAATTACATTATTATAACCAGAGACTTAAGTTCTCGTTTTGGCACACAAGGTTAATTGCAAGCACAAATCCAGATAATTCCGGGTTCGGCAAATATTGTGTTAATAAGAACATACACAATATGTATTTCAATGTATGTATTTCATACACACGTTTTATTTCATCCATGCTTACAACATATGCCACTAGAAAAATAGTACCGGTATGTACAAAAAATATATTTTGAGTGTATAATATAAAATGTCAAACAATATGTTGAAAAACATTGGATAACAAGTTTAAAATAAATCTATCTACACATAAGCTGTATGGTCAAAATATTATTATTTTTTTTTTAAATGAGGCAGAAATGGTTCTTGCGAAAGTATAGAGAAACATTTGCAGCAGCTATGAATAGCAGCAGATATAAATTCAGTCTCTTGTGGAAGTGAGAGAAAACACTTCAGATATCATACTGTTTGTGACAGTACCAGTGCAACAGCAGTGGAGTGTAATCTCTCCATTGATTTGGTCGGGCGTTCAAATTGTTCCTCAAAACAAAAACCTCCACCTCAAGATCACAGTCTATTGTGTGGACTTGCTACAACGCAGTGGTTTGGTGGGACATGACTTGGTGGTGATGAAGGGATGGTCCAACACCTGGTCAGGTGTTATCCTCTCCTCTGGAAACGGGTGAAGCATTCGTTTCAACAGGTCCACAAAGACGACTCCAGTTCCGTCGGCGTCACCACACAACGAGTCGAACACTTCTTCCAGTGAGCGGTTTTCTGTTATTTCTGATATTTTCAGTCCGGCGTCCAGGAGTGCTTGAACCGGCATACCAAGAGTTAAGATGATGGATAGAAGCTACAGGGGGGGGGGGAAAACACAGGATATTTCACATTATTATTCACAATATTCCATGTAACAGTCTTAGGTAAACATAGGTGAACATTTAACTTCTGTGTAAAGTGAATCCGTGGAATACTCACCACTTCAGAGTCAGTGTCCCCACAGAATAAATCACGAGTCAGCATCCCATTGGCCATCACACAGCCCAGTGACCACATGTCAAGGGCCTCTGTGAGTGGGAGGCCCAGGAATACTTCTGGTGCTCTGTGGGTGGAAAAACAAAAAGGATGTTAGCAATATAATAACTGTCTGCTTTCAGTAAAGTACAGTATGTATAAAGGCCAGTACGATTTAACACAAAATCTAGCTCAAAATAACTCACCTATATGCACGAATGGGCATGATCCTCCGTTGCTTGGTCTCAGAGACATGAACAGCCAGACCAAAGTCAATGAGTTTGACTTTGAGGGGTTGTTCTCGTCGGTTCACCAGCATGATGTTATCTAGTTTTATGTCTGTGTGGATCAGACCGATACCCTTCAGGGCCTGTAGTGCAATGGCAAGCTGCAAGTCAAGAATAAAGAGCACGATTAATAATGTGAAACAAGGTGGTGTGAAATTTAACTGAATATGTGTCTGTATGGGTTGCCATCACATTTCAAACTCATACCTGCTGTATGACAGGTCTCATCTCCATCATGGACATAGGACCTCTGTCATTAAGGAATTCCAGGAGATCGATATCCAGAGACTCAAACACCATGCATTGAAATCCTTTATGGACGAAGCCGTCGTAAAATCTCACTATTCCACACGTGTCAGGGTCCAGGACTTTCAGCGTTTGCAACACAGCCATCTCACGTGCTGCCACTTCATCATAATCACTGCAACTCTTCAAGATCTTGATGGCCACTGTATCACCGGTGAGTGTGCTGATGGCTTTGGCCACCGTCCCAAAGCTGCCCTCCCCCAGGATGCTCTGGACTTGGTACTGGCCTCTGTCCAGCAGGTCCATCTCAGATACCATGCAACTCTCTGGACCATCAGAGTGTTGGGAGGAGCTGGCGGTCACAATGACCAGTGGTGTTGGGGAAGCAGAGTTGAGCACATTGTCCAAATCAAATCTGTCCCACTCTGGATCCGAGCAAGACATAATGCCGGGTCCGGGGGCGGTCAGGGTTAGGGTGTCAACGTTAACCGCTGGGATGTCATCATAGTTGATTATGTCCTGTTCAGCTGTGTCCAACTCTGAGCAATCAGAGCTAGTGGGGCTGGTGACCTCAACGGATTTTTTAAATCTTTTTTTAAATGGCAGCTGCTTCTTAGCACCTAGAGAGAAGAGATATAATTTAGAGTGACTCATGGAATATATCATACACAAAATAATACTTCACAAACTATGAAAGTTGTGATTGATACGCTCGGCTCAACAAATAGCCTACATGAGCTGAGCTACACATTAATTATATCCCCAACATACAATTGGTATGTTATGGTGTTGGGGATATAATTCATCACATTATTATAATTATGTACATGTTTGAATAGCAGGGATTTTTTCAGAAATCAAAATATAGAATATAGAATATTTTGTATTAGATATAAAACTGCTGATAAATTCAGATATTTATAATTTAGCCCAATTCTAGATATATCTGTTTTCACTAGACAATGTGTAGTGTTCATTGACCCTTACCTGTATATGTCCTTGAAAAGCGCTGGTATGGTTCAAAGCGATGCTTTTTCAGGCCTCCTACTTTTACTTTGAAAGTTTTGCTATCCTGTTGTCTCCTGGTCATTAATGTAGTCATGGTGAGTCCTCTTTCTTCAGCAGAATTGTTCCTAGAGTTGAGAGATTCCATCTTCACCTGGAGTCCACAGTCAGATCTGATCAGAAATGAGTGATATCCTGGAGGAGTTGTGGAGAACTGACAACTACAAACTCTTCTTATACTAGAGAGCCTGAGGTGGAACCACTAACTGCTTGGGGTTGGTTGGCCAGAGAACAATAGAACTATCTCTCCACCAACCACAACCTAACGGGTTGAACCACTAACTGATTGGTCAAAGAGGGGAGGGGCACCAATTCAATGCTCTAAATTCTCAGTATTTATCATACTAAAAGGATCACATGCAAATTGGTTGGTCGATCCATTCAGCAATAGGGTTACACGCCCTAACCTGTCCGTTAACAATGGGACAGACTACCCCCAAAACATTCCACAACATTCACAATTCACAATAATAGGATAGTTCATGAATCATTCAATAATAAGTTAGATGTGTCCAAACGAAGATAACATGTACCTTAGTGAGTGATTAAAAAGATGATTTAATATGTCCTGGTGAAATATATTTCTGCACATGGCTGGAAATTAGGGAGGAAATTAGGTGTGGACAGAAAATCTATTCAACCCTGTCATGAGTTTGTATGAGTCCTCATGTGTCTTTTTAGATGAGCCGTGTGGCTACAGCCCTTTCCACAAACTGTGCAAGCAAATGGCTTTTCCCCTGAATTAATCATTGTGTGTGTCTTCACACAACATTGATAATATTGGCCTATATCTGACTAAAGTCTGACAATAAGTGTTCGAATTCAGACTTGTCATTCTAAAAAGACTCATACATACAGTTTGAGTTAAATGTTATAGTGTGACTCTTTTAATGTTCTAGTATTATGGCATTCAAATGTGGAACATGGCAATGCCCTACCACCAGCTATCAGAAAGTGCCACTGCTTTTATGTAAAATACTTGTATTGCTTTTATAGTATATGTCATGCATTTTATATATTGATGATTTGGTACTTTACCTCTGTACTTTTTGCAAACTGTTAATAAAGTGTTTATATCAACCAATGTACTGCATGTGTTTGTTGTGTTCATACTTGTATTCAATTTAATTTTAACTTGTATGTTTTTTTATTTTGTGTTTTATTCTCTATGGTGGTACTCATGTCTAGTGAACAGAACAGTATCAACAAACACAAAGACAGTAATGTGTTTAATAAAAGGTTGTGGGTATTTGTTGTGCTGTTCTCAGTTGTATGGAATAATTGGAATTTGTTTCAGTAGGGTTTTGCTTGTGTTTTAATTCAATGTATTTTTATAAAAACATCTGAATTCTTTCATCTGGACCTGAGGTTGAAATGCAGGCTAAATGAGGATGGCTGATACTTCATCATTACAGACAGAGATTAAACATGCTAATGGTCACTGGTTGTCTTAATGCTCACATGAACTGAGACCCTCACCCTCTTTGAGCCTGGTGAGTTTCATCTAAACTGGCATAATCACATTGGAATGATTATGACCCTCTGTGGAATGTTGAAGATTCTGTAAGGGATAGTAATCATCATATTGTTTGTTCAGTAACCGAGTGTCTCCAGCCTTTTAGGCCAGGATACTTATTTCATCCAATCAGGATGGAGGATGACTTATACATGAATCTGGGAAAGGTGGACTCTCTCTCTCTCTCTCTCTCTCTCTCTCTCTCTCTCTCTCTCTCTCTCTCTCTCTCTCTCTCTCTCTCTCTCTCTCTCTCTTATTTCTCAGTATCCTCCACACTGTTCTTGACAAACTTGATGCATCTGCCCAATACGGTACTGTAGCCAATTCATATAGGCCTACACATTGTATTGTCTTTGCTTTAGAAAGCAATAGCCTGCAATGATTATGATTGGAGTCCTTCATGTCCAACTGACAGGGGAAACTTCTACTGAACAAACACAAACTAAAATCATGGTGACTCTCACCATTGCTTTTCAATAAAAGTGAATTGATTATGTTGTAGGCCTGATCAAATTGTTATATTTAACCCCCCAAATTCAAATAACGTATCTGCTATTTTTAAGCCAATAAAAATGTGATTTGGTTATTAGTGTACTTGTTATTTGTATTATAATTTCTCAAGGGTGAAATGAACCATTGTGTAAATATCATCAGTTCATTCCTAGAACGTATGTGGACGTCTTGGGCACAAATTGTGTTAAAATGTAAAAATAAAATGAACTAAATATAGTCTTATGTATGACATAAATAGATTCAATGTATTCATGGTACGTGCACCAATATTTTACTTTGTTTTACATTTAAATTTGTATATGATTGATATGGCAATCCAGCCACTATACTTGAGATGACCCCAATTTAATCCTGTCACGGTCCAAGGCTATTGTGCAAGATGTATCTTTGCAGTGAGACATATGTAGCCGGAATTGTTGACTTATTGATGGCTCAAAGTGACATTGATGAAAATGAAAAATAAAACTGACTTTACGCATTGTGAGCTTGTAGATCGGCTATTTCAAATGGCCGAAATGTATATATGGCTGAAGTGGTTAATGTGCTTTGTATCAAAACATACAAAGTAACTAGTAACTAAAGCATGCTGCTTTGTTGTTGGTAAGTTCTTTAAACCCCCCAAACACAACAATGATGGCTGTTGTGTTTGACTCTGAGCTCTGTATTGAGACCCAGGTAAAAGCGGTCGTACAGTCCAGACACGTTTCCTTTGAGAATCATTTCTAGAATGTAATGCCCTCTGCCTCAAAGCTTGACATCATTGACGTCCTGTGTTCAGGGTTTGATGAACAATAGAACAAGTTGTTGCAAATGAGCCACCATCATTGGTGCAGATTGCTAATTCCACACAAAACAGTGGAAGCACACCTTTAATGATGATAATGTGGTCGTTCACAGGTGATCTAGCTAGTCAATACCTAATAGGTGGCCATTAGCACGTTTGGTCACAGCAGTTTCATACGCAAATACATTGAAATGACTAGCATGAATGGAACAACCACAAACTGCTGAATCTTTACATGCAGTTATGTGCATCAAATAAGCAGTAAGCCAATAAGCCTGCTTTTGAGTCTCTTAATGAGCCTATAATCTTTACCGCTTCAGATTCGGTAATCTCATCCAACCTGAAAATGGACCTGTCGTCCTTAATATGATCAAAAGTCCAAGTTCTAGTAGAGAAGCTTTGAGCCAGCTCCTCAACAGAATGTATAAAGAAACTATTACAATGATTTGCAATCACATCATGATCTAAAGTTAAAATTCCATTCACTTTAAGTTAGAGTTCCTTTGTTTTGTGATCCTTATTTCTCCCAGTTAGTTTATTAAGGTTTTCCCAAATCAATTTCCCATTTCCCCTTGCATCTTCTATTACTTTGATGAAATAAATCCGCTTTTGCTTTCCTTAAGTTCCTTACTACCTTGTTTCGAAGGCTTGTGAAAATCTGCCTGTCACTGCTGTGACCTGATTTAAGTGATCTCTTCAAGGCAAAATCCTGCTTCTTCATCTTCTGCCAGAGGGCGCTATTGAGCCATGGCAGTGTTATTTTTGACTAGGTCTAGACTTTATATTTATATCCTGGAGGCTAGCGATGGATGCTAAAAACAGCTAACAATTGGAAAATAAAATACTATTGTTTCTGGATAAAATGACATTATTATAACCAGAGACTTAAGTTCTCGGTTTGGCACACAAGGTTAATTGCAAGCACAAATCCAGATAATTCCGGGTTCGGCAAATATTGTGTTAATAAGAACATACACAATATGTATTTCAATGTATGTATTTCATACACACGTTTTATTTCATCCATGCTTACAACATATGCCACTAGAAAAATAGTACCGGTATGTACAAAAAATATATTTTGAGTGTATAATATAAAATGTCAAACAATATGTTGAAAAACATTGGATAACAAGTTTAAAATAAATCTATCTACACATAAGCTGTATGGTCAAAATATTAAAAAAAAATTTTTTAAATGAGGCAGAAATGGTTCTTGCGAAAGTATAGAGAAACATTTGCAGCAGCTATGAATAGCAGCAGATATAAATTCAGTCTCTTGTGGAAGTGAGATAAAACACTTCAGATATCATACTGTTTGTGACAGTACCAGTGCAACAGCAGTGGAGTGTAATCTCTCCATTGATTTGGTCGGGCGTTCAAATTGTTCCTCAAAACAAAAACCTCCACCTCAAGATCACAGTCTATTGTGTGGACTTGCTACAACGCAGTGGTTTGGTGGGACATGACTTGGTGGTGATGAAGGGATGGTCCAACACCTGGTCAGGTGTTATCCTCTCCTCTGGAAACGGGTGAAGCATTCGTTTCAACAGGTCCACAAAGACGACTCCAGTTCCGTCGGCGTCACCACACAACGAGTCGAACACTTCTTCCAGTGAGCGGTTTTCTGTTATTTCTGATATTTTCAGTCCGGCGTCCAGGAGTGCTTGAACCGGCATACCAAGAGTTAAGATGATGGATAGAAGCTACAGGGGGGGGGGGGGAAACACAGGATATTTCACATTATTATTCACAATATTCCATGTAACAGTCTTAGGTAAACATTTAACTTCTGTGTAAAGTGAATCCGTGGAATACTCACCACTTCAGAGTCAGTGTCCCCACAGAATAAATCACGAGTCAGCATCCCATTGGCCATCACACAGCCCAGTGACCACATGTCAAGGGCCTCTGTGAGTGGGAGGCCCAGGAATACTTCTGGTGCTCTGTGGGTGGAAAAACAAAAAGGATGTTAGCAATATAATAACTGTCTGCTTTCAGTAAAGTACAGTATGTATAAAGGCCAGTACGATTTAACACAAAATCTAGCTCAAAATAACTCACCTATATGCACGAATGGGCATGATCCTCCGTTGCTTGGTCTCAGAGACATGAACAGCCAGACCAAAGTCAATGAGTTTGACTTTGAGGGGTTGTTCTCGTCGGTTCACCAGCATGATGTTATCTAGTTTTATGTCTGTGTGGATCAGACCGATACCCTTCAGGGCCTGTAGTGCAATGGCAAGCTGCAAGTCAAGAATAAAGAGCACGATTAATAATGTGAAACAAGGTGGTGTGAAATTTAACTGAATATGTGTCTGTATGGGTTGCCATCACATTTCAAACTCATACCTGCTGTATGACAGGTCTCATCTCCATCATGGACATAGGACCTCTGTCATTAAGGAATTCCAGGAGATCGATATCCAGAGACTCAAACACCATGCATTGAAATCCTTTATGGACGAAGCCGTCGTAAAATCTCACTATTCCACACGTGTCAGGGTCCAGGACTTTCAGCGTTTGCAACACAGCCATCTCACGTGCTGCCACTTCATCATAATCACTGCAACTCTTCAAGATCTTGATGGCCACTGTATCACCGGTGAGTGTGCTGATGGCTTTGGCCACCGTCCCAAAGCTGCCCTCCCCCAGGATGCTCTGGACTTGGTACTGGCCTCTGTCCAGCAGGTCCATCTCAGATACCATGCAACTCTCTGGACCATCAGAGTGTTGGGAGGAGCTGGCGGTCACAATGACCAGTGGTGTTGGGGAAGCAGAGTTGAGCACATTGTCCAAATCAAATCTGTCCCACTCTGGATCCGAGCAAGACATAATGCCGGGTCCGGGGGCGGTCAGGGTTAGGGGGTCAACGTTAACCGCTGGGACGTCATCATAGTTGATTATGTCCTGTTCAGCTGTGTCCAACTCTGAGCAATCAGAGCTAGTGGGGCTGGTGACCTCAACAGATTTTTTAAATCTTTTTTTAAATGGCAGCTGCTTCTTAGCACCTAGAGAGAAGAGATATAATTTAGAGTGACTCATGGAATATATCATACACAAAATAATACTTCACAAACTATGAAAGTTGTGATTGATACGCTCGGCTCAACAAATAGCCTACATGAGCTGAGCTACACATTAATTATATCCCCAACATACAATTGGTATGTTATGGTGTTGGGGATATAATTCATCACATTATTATAATTATGTACATGTTTGAATAGCAGGGATTTTTTCAGAAATCAAAATATAGAATATAGAATATTTTGTATTAGATATAAAACTGCTGATAAATTCAGATATTTATAATTTAGCCCAATTCTAGATATATCTGTTTTCACTAGACAATGTGTAGTGTTCATTGACCCTTACCTGTATATGTCCTTGAAAAGCGCTGGTATGGTTCAAAGCGATGCTTTTTCAGGCCTCCTACTTTTACTTTGAAAGTTTTGCTATCCTGTTGTCTCCTGGTCATTAATGTAGTCATGGTGAGTCCTCTTTCTTCAGCAGAATTGTTCCTAGAGTTGAGAGATTCCATCTTCACCTGGAGTCCACAGTCAGATCTGATCAGAAATGAGTGATATCCTGGAGGAGTTGTGGAGAACTGACAACTACAAACTCTTCTTATACTAGAGAGCCTGAGGTGGAACCACTAACTGCTTGGGGTTGGTTGGCCAGAGAACAATAGAACTATCTCTCCACCAACCACAACCTAACGGGTTGAACCACTAACTGATTGGTCAAAGAGGGGAGGGGCACCAATTCAATGCTCTAAATTCTCAGTATTTATCATACTAAAAGGATCACATGCAAATTGGTTGGTCGATCCATTCAGCAATAGGGTTACACGCCCTAACCTGTCCGTTAACAATGGGACAGACTACCCCCAAAACATTCCACAACATTCACAATTCACAATAATAGGATAGTTCATGAATCATTCAATAATAAGTTAGATGTGTCCAAACGAAGATAACATGTACCTTAGTGAGTGATTAAAAAGATGATTTAATATGTCCTGGTGAAATATATTTCTGCACATGGCTGGAAATTAGGGAGGAAATTAGGTGTGGACAGAAAATCTATTCAACCCTGTCATGAGTTTGTATGAGTCCTCATGTGTCTTTTTAGATGAGCCGTGTGGCTACAGCCCTTTCCACAAACTGTGCAAGCAAATGGCTTTTCCCCTGAATTAATCATTGTGTGTGTCTTCACACAACATTGATAATATTGGCCTATATCTGACTAAAGTCTGACAATAAGTGTTCGAATTCAGACTTGTCATTCTAAAAAGACTCATACATACAGTTTGAGTTAAATGTTATAGTGTGACTCTTTTAATGTTCTAGTATTATGGCACTCAAATGTGGAACATGGCAATGCCCTACCACCAGCTATCAGAAAGTGCCACTGCTTTTATGTAAAATACTTGTATTGCTTTTATAGTATATGTCATGCATTTTATGTATTGATGATTTGGTACTTTACCTCTGTACTTTTTGCAAACTGTTAATAAAGTGTTTATATCAACCAATGTACTGCATGTGTTTGTTGTGTTCATACTTGTATTCAATTTAATTTTAACTTGTATGTTTTTTTATTTTGTGTTTTATTCTCTATGGTGGTACTCATGTCTAGTGAACAGAACAGTATCAACAAACACAAAGACAGTAATGTGTTTAATAAAAGGTTGTGGGTATTTGTTGTGCTGTTCTCAGTTGTATGGAATAATTGGAATTTGTTTCAGTAGGGTTTTGCTTGTGTTTTAATTCAATGTATTTTTATAAAAACATCTGAATTCTTTCATCTGGACCTGAGGTTGAAATGCAGGCTAAATGAGGATGGCTGATACTTCATCATTACAGACAGAGATTAAACATGCTAATGGTCACTGGTTGTCTTAATGCTCACATGAACTGAGACCCTCACCCTCTTTGAGCCTGGTGAGTTTCATCTAAACTGGCATAATCACATTGGAATGATTATGACCCTCTGTGGAATGTTGAAGATTCTGTAAGGGATAGTAATCATCATATTGTTTGTTCAGTAACCGAGTGTCTCCAGCCTTTTAGGCCAGGATACTTATTTCATCCAATCAGGATGGAGGATGACTTATACATGAATCTGGGAAAGGTGGACTCTCTCTCTCTCTCTCTCTCTCTCTCTCTCTCTCTCTCTCTCTCTCTCTCTCTCTCTCTCTCTCTTATTTCTCAGTATCCTCCACACTGTTCTTGACAAACTTGATGCATCTGCCCAATACGGTACTGTAGCCAATTCATATAGGCCTACACATTGTATTGTCTTTGCTTTAGAAAGCAATAGCCTGCAATGATTATGATTGGAGTCCTTCATGTCCAACTGACAGGGGAAACTTCTACTGAACAAACACAAACTAAAATCATGGTGACTCTCACCATTGCTTTTCAATAAAAGTGAATTGATTATGTTGTAGGCCTGATCAAATTGTTATATTTAACCCCCCAAATTCAAATAACGTATCTGCTATTTTTAAGCCAATAAAAATGTGATTTGGTTATTAGTGTACTTGTTATTTGTATTATAATTTCTCAAGGGTGAAATGAACCATTGTGTAAATATCATCAGTTCATTCCTAGAACGTATGTGGACGTCTTGGGCACAAATTGTGTTAAAATGTAAAAATAAAATGAACTAAATATAGTCTTATGTATGACATAAATAGATTCAATGTATTCATGGTACGTGCACCAATATTTTACTTTGTTTTACATTTAAATTTGTATATGATTGATATGGCAATCCAGCCACTATACTTGAGATGACCCCAATTTAATCCTGTCACGGTCCAAGGCTATTGTGCAAGATGTATCTTTGCAGTGAGACATATGTAGCCGGAATTGTTGACTTATTGATGGCTCAAAGTGACATTGATGAAAATGCAAAATAAAACTGACTTTACGCATTGTGAGCTTGTAGATCGGCAATTTCAAATGGCCGAAATGTATATATGGCTGAAGTGGTTAATGTGCTTTGTATCAAAACATACAAAGTAACTAGTAACTAAAGCATGCTGCTTTGTTGTTGGTAAGTTCTTTAAACCCCCCAAACACAACAATGATGGCTGTTGTGTTTGACTCTGAGCTCTGTATTGAGACCCAGGTAAAAGCGGTCGTACAGTCCAGACACGTTTCCTTTGAGAATCATTTCTAGAATGTAATGCCCTCTGCCTCAAAGCTTGACATCATTGACGTCCTGTGTTCAGGGTTTGATGAACAATAGAACAAGTTGTTGCAAATGAGCCACCATCATTGGTGCAGATTGCTAATTCCACACAAAACAGTGGAAGCACACCTTTAATGATGATAATGTGGTCGTTCACAGGTGATCTAGCTAGTCAATACCTAATAGGTGGCCATTAGCACGTTTGGTCACAGCAGTTTCATACGCAAATACATTGAAATGACTAGCATGAATGGAACAACCACAAACTGCTGAATCTTTACATGCAGTTATGTGCATCAAATAAGCAGTAAGCCAATAAGCCTGCTTTTGAGTCTCTTAATGAGCCTATAATCTTTACCGCTTCAGATTCGGTAATCTCATCCAACCTGAAAATGGACCTGTCGTCCTTAATATGATCAAAAGTCCAAGTTCTAGTAGAGAAGCTTTGAGCCAGCTCCTCAACAGAATGTATAAAGAAACTATTACAATGATTTGCAATCACATCATGATCTAAAGTTAAAATTCCATTCACTTTAAGTTAGAGTTCCTTTGTTTTGTGATCCTTATTTCTCCCAGTTAGTTTATTAAGGTTTTCCCAAATCAATTTCCCATTTCCCCTTGCATCTTCTATTACTTTGATGAAATAAATCCGCTTTTGCTTTCCTTAAGTTCCTTACTACCTTGTTTCGAAGGCTTGTGAAAATCTGCCTGTCACTGCTGTGACCTGATTTAAGTGATCTCTTCAAGGCAAAATCCTGCTTCTTCATCTTCTGCCAGAGGGCGCTATTGAGCCATGGCAGTGTTATTTTTGACTAGGTCTAGACTTTATATTTATATCCTGGAGGCTAGCGATGGATGCTAAAAACAGCTAACAATTGGAAAATAAAATACTATTGTTTCTGGATAAAATTACATTATTATAACCAGAGACTTAAGTTCTCGGTTTGGCACACAAGGTTAATTGCAAGCACAAATCCAGATAATTCCGGGTTCGGCAAATATTGTGTTAATAAGAACATACACAATATGTATTTCAATGTATGTATTTCATACACACGTTTTATTTCATCCATGCTTACAACATATGCCACTAGAAAAATAGTACCGGTATGTACAAAAAATATATTTTGAGTGTATAATATAAAATGTCAAACAATATGTTGAAAAACATTGGATAACAAGTTTAAAATAAATCTATCTACACATAAGCTGTATGGTCAAAATATATATATATATTTTTTTTTTAAATGAGGCAGAAATGGTTCTTGCGAAAGTATAGAGAAACATTTGCAGCAGCTATGAATAGCAGCAGATATAAATTCAGTCTCTTGTGGAAGTGAGAGAAAACACTTCAGATATCATACTGTTTGTGACAGTACCAGTGCAACAGCAGTGGAGTGTAATCTCTCCATTGATTTGGTCGGGCGTTCAAATTGTTCCTCAAAACAAAAACCTCCACCTCAAGATCACAGTCTATTGTGTGGACTTGCTACAACGCAGTGGTTTGGTGGGACATGACTTGGTGGTGATGAAGGGATGGTCCAACACCTGGTCAGGTGTTATCCTCTCCTCTGGAAACGGGTGAAGCATTCGTTTCAACAGGTCCACAAAGACGACTCCAGTTCCGTCGGCGTCACCACACAACGAGTCGAACACTTCTTCCAGTGAGCGGTTTTCTGTTATTTCTGATATTTTCAGTCCGGCGTCCAGGAGTGCTTGAACCGGCATACCAAGAGTTAAGATGATGGATAGAAGCTACAGGGGGGGGGGGGAAACACAGGATATTTCACATTATTATTCACAATATTCCATGTAACAGTCTTAGGTAAACATAGGTGAACATTTAACTTCTGTGTAAAGTGAATCCGTGGAATACTCACCACTTCAGAGTCAGTGTCCCCACAGAATAAATCACGAGTCAGCATCCCATTGGCCATCACACAGCCCAGTGACCACATGTCAAGGGCCTCTGTGAGTGGGAGGCCCAGGAATACTTCTGGTGCTCTGTGGGTGGAAAAACAAAAAGGATGTTAGCAATATAATAACTGTCTGCTTTCAGTAAAGTACAGTATGTATAAAGGCCAGTACGATTTAACACAAAATCTAGCTCAAAATAACTCACCTATATGCACGAATGGGCATGATCCTCCGTTGCTTGGTCTCAGAGACATGAACAGCCAGACCAAAGTCAATGAGTTTGACTTTGAGGGGTTGTTCTCGTCGGTTCACCAGCATGATGTTATCTAGTTTTATGTCTGTGTGGATCAGACCGATACCCTTCAGGGCCTGTAGTGCAATGGCAAGCTGCAAGTCAAGAATAAAGAGCACGATTAATAATGTGAAACAAGGTGGTGTGAAATTTAACTGAATATGTGTCTGTATGGGTTGCCATCACATTTCAAACTCATACCTGCTGTATGACAGGTCTCATCTCCATCATGGACATAGGACCTCTGTCATTAAGGAATTCCAGGAGATCGATATCCAGAGACTCAAACACCATGCATTGAAATCCTTTATGGACGAAGCCGTCGTAAAATCTCACTATTCCACACGTGTCAGGGTCCAGGACTTTCAGCGTTTGCAACACAGCCATCTCACGTGCTGCCACTTCATCATAATCACTGCAACTCTTCAAGATCTTGATGGCCACTGTATCACCGGTGAGTGTGCTGATGGCTTTGGCCACCGTCCCAAAGCTGCCCTCCCCCAGGATGCTCTGGACTTGGTACTGGCCTCTGTCCAGCAGGTCCATCTCAGATACCATGCAACTCTCTGGACCATCAGAGTGTTGGGAGGAGCTGGCGGTCACAATGACCAGTGGTGTTGGGGAAGCAGAGTTGAGCACATTGTCCAAATCAAATCTGTCCCACTCTGGATCCGAGCAAGACATAATGCCGGGTCCGGGGGCGGTCAGGGTTAGGGTGTCAACGTTAACCGCTGGGACGTCATCATAGTTGATTATGTCCTGTTCAGCTGTGTCCAACTCTGAGCAATCAGAGCTAGTGGGGCTGGTGACCTCAACGGATTTTTTTAAATCTTTTTTTAAATGGCAGCTGCTTCTTAGCACCTAGAGAGAAGAGATATAATTTAGAGTGACTCATGGAATATATCATACACAAAATAATACTTCACAAACTATGAAAGTTGTGATTGATACGCTCGGCTCAACAAATAGCCTACATGAGCTGAGCTACACATTAATTATATCCCCAACATACAATTGGTATGTTATGGTGTTGGGGATATAATTCATCACATTATTATAATTATGTACATGTTTGAATAGCAGGGATTTTTTCAGAAATCAAAATATAGAATATAGAATATTTTGTATTAGATATAAAACTGCTGATAAATTCAGATATTTATAATTTAGCCCAATTCTAGATATATCTGTTTTCACTAGACAATGTGTAGTGTTCATTGACCCTTACCTGTATATGTCCTTGAAAAGCGCTGGTATGGTTCAAAGCGATGCTTTTTCAGGCCTCCTACTTTTACTTTGAAAGTTTTGCTATCCTGTTGTCTCCTGGTCATTAATGTAGTCATGGTGAGTCCTCTTTCTTCAGCAGAATTGTTCCTAGAGTTGAGAGATTCCATCTTCACCTGGAGTCCACAGTCAGATCTGATCAGAAATGAGTGATATCCTGGAGGAGTTGTGGAGAACTGACAACTACAAACTCTTCTTATACTAGAGAGCCTGAGGTGGAACCACTAACTGCTTGGGGTTGGTTGGCCAGAGAACAATAGAACTATCTCTCCACCAACCACAACCTAACGGGTTGAACCACTAACTGATTGGTCAAAGAGGGGAGGGGCACCAATTCAATGCTCTAAATTCTCAGTATTTATCATACTAAAAGGATCACATGCAAATTGGTTGGTCGATCCATTCAGCAATAGGGTTACACGCCCTAACCTGTCCGTTAACAATGGGACAGACTACCCCCAAAACATTCCACAACATTCACATTTCACAATAATAGGATAGTTCATGAATCATTCAATAATAAGTTAGATGTGTCCAAACGAAGATAACATGTACCTTAGTGAGTGATTAAAAAGATGATTTAATATGTCCTGGTGAAATATATTTCTGCACATGGCTGGAAATTAGGGAGGAAATTAGGTGTGGACAGAAAATCTATTCAACCCTGTCATGAGTTTGTATGAGTCCTCATGTGTCTTTTTAGATGAGCCGTGTGGCTACAGCCCTTTCCACAAACTGTGCAAGCAAATGGCTTTTCCCCTGAATTAATCATTGTGTGTGTCTTCACACAACATTGATAATATTGGCCTATATCTGACTAAAGTCTGACAATAAGTGTTCGAATTCAGACTTGTCATTCTAAAAAGACTCATACATACAGTTTGAGTTAAATGTTATAGTGTGACTCTTTTAATGTTCTAGTATTATGGCACTCAAATGTGGAACATGGCAATGCCCTACCACCAGCTATCAGAAAGTGCCACTGCTTTTATGTAAAATACTTGTATTGCTTTTATAGTATATGTCATGCATTTTATGTATTGATGATTTGGTACTTTACCTCTGTACTTTTTGCAAACTGTTAATAAAGTGTTTATATCAACCAATGTATTGCATGTGTTTGTTGTGTTCATACTTGTATTCAATTTAATTTTAACTTGTATGTTTTTTTATTTTGTGTTTTATTCTCTATGGTGGTACTCATGTCTAGTGAACAGAACAGTATCAACAAACACAAAGACAGTAATGTGTTTAATAAAAGGTTGTGGGTATTTGTTGTGCTGTTCTCAGTTGTATGGAATAATTGGAATTTGTTTCAGTAGGGTTTTGCTTGTGTTTTAATTCAATGTATTTGTATAAAAACATCTGAATTCTTTCATCTGGACCTGAGGTTGAAATGCAGGCTAAATGAGGATGGCTGATACTTCATCATTACAGACAGAGATTAAACATGCTAATGGTCACTGGTTGTCTTAATGCTCACATGAACTGAGACCCTCACCCTCTTTGAGCCTGGTGAGTTTCATCTAAACTGGCATAATCACATTGGAATGATTATGACCCTCTGTGGAATGTTGAAGATTCTGTAAGGGATCATCATATTGTTTGTTCAGTAACCGAGTGTCTCCAGCCTTTTAGGCCAGGATACTTATTTCATCCAATCAGGATGGAGGATGACTTATACATGAAACTGGGAAAGGTGGACTCTCTCTCTCTCTCTCTCTCTCTCTCTCTCTCTCTTATTTCTCAGTATCCTCCACACTGTTCTTGACAAACTTGATGCATCTGCCCAATACGGTACTGTAGCCAATTCATATAGGCCTACACATTGTATTGTCTTTGCTTGAACGTTGAATTACTTTGAAACTCCTGTGAATCCAGGAGGTATCTGCTGCTGAAATGATGAAATAGTTATAACATTATAACTATTAGGCTTACACCAATTATGTCACAACTTGTCAATCACGTTGAAAGTATTACAATGAAAGCTTTAGAAAGCAATAGCCTGCAATGATTATGATTGGAGTCCTTCATGTCCAACTGACAGGGGAAACTTCTACTGAACAAACACAAACTAAAATCATGGTGACTCTCACGATTGCTTTTCAATAAAAGTGAATTGATTATGTTGTAGGCCTGATCAAATTGTTATATTTAACCCCCCAAATTCAAATAACGTATCTGCTATTTTTAAGCCAATAAAAATGTGATTTGGTTATTAGTGTACTTGTTATTTGTATTATAATTTCTCAAGGGTGAAATGAACCATTGTGTAAATATCATCAGTTCATTCCTAGAACGTATGTGGACGTCTTGGGCACAAATTGTGTTAAAATGTAAAAATAAAATGAACTAAATATAGTCTTATGTATGACATAAATAGATTCAATGTATTCATGGTACGTGCACCAATATTTTACTTTGTTTTACATTTAAATTTGTATATGATTGATATGGCAATCCAGCCACTATACTTGAGATGACCCCAATTTAATCCTGTCATGGTCCAAGGCTATTGTGCAAGATGTATCTTTGCAGTGAGACATATGTAGCCGGAATTGTTGACTTATTGATGGCTCAAAGTGACATTGATGAAAATGAAAAATAAAACTGACTTTACGCATTGTGAGCTTGTAGATCGGCTATTTCAAATGGCCGAAATGTATATATGGCTGAAGTGGTTAATGTGCTTTGTATCAAAACATACAAAGTAACTAGTAACTAAAGCATGCTGCTTTGTTGTTGGTAAGTTCTTTAAACCCCCCAAACACAACAATGATGGCTGTTGTGTTTGACTCTGAGCTCTGTATTGAGACCCAGGTAAAAGCGGTCGTACAGTCCAGACACGTTTCCTTTGAGAATCATTTCTAGAATGTAATGCCCTCTGCCTCAAAGCTTGACATCATTGACGTCCTGTGTTCAGGGTTTGATGAACAATAGAACAAGTTGTTGCAAATGAGCCACCATCATTGGTGCAGATTGCTAATTCCACACAAAACAGTGGAAGCACACCTTTAATGATGATAATGTGGTCGTTCACAGGTGATCTAGCTAGTCAATACCTAATAGGTGGCCATTAGCACGTTTGGTCACAGCAGTTTCATACGCAAATACATTGAAATGACTAGCATGAATGGAACAACCACAAACTGCTGAATCTTTACATGCAGTTATGTGCATCAAATAAGCAGTAAGCCAATAAGCCTGCTTTTGAGTCTCTTAATGAGCCTATAATCTTTACCGCTTCAGATTCGGTAATCTCATCCAACCTGAAAATGGGCCTGTCGTCCTTAATATGATCAAAAGTCCAAGTTCTAGTAGAGAAGCTTTGAGCCAGCTCCTCAACAGAATGTATAAAGAAACTATTACAATGATTTGCAATCACATCATGATCTAAAGTTAAAATTCCATTCACTTTAAGTTAGAGTTCCTTTGTTTTGTGATCCTTATTTCTCCCAGTTAGTTTATTAAGGTTTTCCCAAATCAATTTCCCATTTCCCCTTGCATCTTCTATTACTTTGATGAAATAAATCCGCTTTTGCTTTCCTTAAGTTCCTTACTACCTTGTTTCGAAGGCTTGTGAAAATCGGCCTGTCACTGCTGTGACCTGATTTAAGTGATCTCTTCAAGGCAAAATCCTGCTTCTTCATCTTCTGCCAGAGGGCGCTATTGAGCCATGGCAGTGTTATTTTTTACTAGGTCTAGACTTTATATTTATATCCTGGAGGCTAGCGATGGATGCTAAAAACAGCTAACAATTGGAAAATAAAATACTATTGTTTCTGGATAAAATGACATTATTATAACCAGAGACTTAAGTTCTCGGTTTGGCACACAAGGTTAATTGCAAGCACAAATCCAGATAATTCCGGGTTCGGCAAATATTGTGTTAATAAGAACATACACAATATGTATTTCAATGTATGTATTTCATACACACGTTTTATTTCATCCATGCTTACAACATATGCCACTAGAAAAATAGTACCGGTATGTACAAAAAATATATTTTGAGTGTATAATATAAAATGTCAAACAATATGTTGAAAAACATTGGATAACAAGTTTAAAATAAATCTATCTACACATAAGCTGTATGGACAAAAAATTAAAAAAAAATTTTTTAAATGAGGCAGAAATGGTTCTTGCGAAAGTATAGAGAAACATTTGCAGCAGCTATGAATAGCAGCAGATATAAATTCAGTCTCTTGTGGAAGTGAGAGAAAACACTTCAGATATCATACTGTTTGTGACAGTACCAGTGCAACAGCAGTGGAGTGTAATCTCTCCATTGATTTGGTCGGGCGTTCAAATTGTTCCTCAAAACAAAAACCTCCACCTCAAGATCACAGTCTATTGTGTGGACTTGCTACAACGCAGTGGTTTGGTGGGACATGACTTGGTGGTGATGAAGGGATGGTCCAACACCTGGTCAGGTGTTATCCTCTCCTCTGGAAACGGGTGAAGCATTCGTTTCAACAGGTCCACAAAGACGACTCCAGTTCCGTCGGCGTCACCACACAACGAGTCGAACACTTCTTCCAGTGAGCGGTTTTCTGTTATTTCTGATATTTTCAGTCCGGCGTCCAGGAGTGCTTGAACCGGCATACCAAGAGTTAAGATGATGGATAGAAGCTACAGGGGGGGGGGGAAACACAGGATATTTCACATTATTATTCACAATATTCCATGTAACAGTCTTAGGTAAACATTTAACTTCTGTGTAAAGTGAATCCGTGGAATACTCACCACTTCAGAGTCAGTGTCCCCACAGAATAAATCACGAGTCAGCATCCCATTGGCCATCACACAGCCCAGTGACCACATGTCAAGGGCCTCTGTGAGTGGGAGGCCCAGGAATACTTCTGGTGCTCTGTGGGTGGAAAAACAAAAAGGATGTTAGCAATATAATAACTGTCTGCTTTCAGTAAAGTACAGTATGTATAAAGGCCAGTACGATTTAACACAAAATCTAGCTCAAAATAACTCACCTATATGCACGAATGGGCATGATCCTCCGTTGCTTGGTCTCAGAGACATGAACAGCCAGACCAAAGTCAATGAGTTTGACTTTGAGGGGTTGTTCTCGTCGGTTCACCAGCATGATGTTATCTAGTTTTATGTCTGTGTGGATCAGACCGATACCCTTCAGGGCCTGTAGTGCAATGGCAAGCTGCAAGTCAAGAATAAAGAGCACGATTAATAATGTGAAACAAGGTGGTGTGAAATTTAACTGAATATGTGTCTGTATGGGTTGCCATCACATTTCAAACTCATACCTGCTGTATGACAGGTCTCATCTCCATCATGGACATAGGACCTCTGTCATTAAGGAATTCCAGGAGATCGATATCCAGAGACTCAAACACCATGCATTGAAATCCTTTATGGACGAAGCCGTCGTAAAATCTCACTATTCCACACGTGTCAGGGTCCAGGACTTTCAGCGTTTGCAACACAGCCATCTCACGTGCTGCCACTTCATCATAATCACTGCAACTCTTCAAGATCTTGATGGCCACTGTATCACCGGTGAGTGTGCTGATGGCTTTGGCCACCGTCCCAAAGCTGCCCTCCCCCAGGATGCTCTGGACTTGGTACTGGCCTCTGTCCAGCAGGTCCATCTCAGATACCATGCAACTCTCTGGACCATCAGAGTGTTGGGAGGAGCTGGCGGTCACAATGACCAGTGGTGTTGGGGAAGCAGAGTTGAGCACATTGTCCAAATCAAATCTGTCCCACTCTGGATCCGAGCAAGACATAATGCCGGGTCCGGGGGCGGTCAGGGTTAGGGTGTCAACGTTAACCGCTGGGACGTCATCATAGTTGATTATGTCCTGTTCAGCTGTGTCCAACTCTGAGCAATCAGAGCTAGTGGGGCTGGTGACCTCAACGGATTTTTTAAATCTTTTTTTAAATGGCAGCTGCTTCTTAGCACCTAGAGAGAAGAGATATAATTTAGAGTGACTCATGGAATATATCATACACAAAATAATACTTCACAAACTATGAAAGTTGTGATTGATACGCTCGGCTCAACAAATAGCCTACATGAGCTGAGCTACACATTAATTATATCCCCAACATACAATTGGTATGTTATGGTGTTGGGGATATAATTCATCACATTATTATAATTATGTACATGTTTGAATAGCAGGGATTTTTTCAGAAATCAAAATATAGAATATAGAATATTTTGTATTAGATATAAAACTGCTGATAAATTCAGATATTTATAATTTAGCCCAATTCTAGATATATCTGTTTTCACTAGACAATGTGTAGTGTTCATTGACCCTTACCTGTATATGTCCTTGAAAAGCGCTGGTATGGTTCAAAGCGATGCTTTTTCAGGCCTCCTACTTTTACTTTGAAAGTTTTGCTATCCTGTTGTCTCCTGGTCATTAATGTAGTCATGGTGAGTCCTCTTTCTTCAGCAGAATTGTTCCTAGAGTTGAGAGATTCCATCTTCACCTGGAGTCCACAGTCAGATCTGATCAGAAATGAGTGATATCCTGGAGGAGTTGTGGAGAACTGACAACTACAAACTCTTCTTATACTAGAGAGCCTGAGGTGGAACCACTAACTGCTTGGGGTTGGTTGGCCAGAGAACAATAGAACTATCTCTCCACCAACCACAACCTAACGGGTTGAACCACTAACTGATTGGTCAAAGAGGGGAGGGGCACCAATTCAATGCTCTAAATTCTCAGTATTTATCATACTAAAAGGATCACATGCAAATTGGTTGGTCGATCCATTCAGCAATAGGGTTACACGCCCTAACCTGTCCGTTAACAATGGGACAGACTACCCCCAAAACATTCCACAACATTCACATTTCACAATAATAGGATAGTTCATGAATCATTCAATAATAAGTTAGATGTGTCCAAACGAAGATAACATGTACCTTAGTGAGTGATTAAAAAGATGATTTAATATGTCCTGGTGAAATATATTTCTGCACATGGCTGGAAATTAGGGAGGAAATTAGGTGTGGACAGAAAATCTATTCAACCCTGTCATGAGTTTGTATGAGTCCTCATGTGTCTTTTTAGATGAGCCGTGTGGCTACAGCCCTTTCCACAAACTGTGCAAGCAAATGGCTTTTCCCCTGAATTAATCATTGTGTGTGTCTTCACACAACATTGATAATATTGGCCTATATCTGACTAAAGTCTGACAATAAGTGTTCGAATTCAGACTTGTCATTCTAAAAAGACTCATACATACAGTTTGAGTTAAATGTTATAGTGTGACTCTTTTAATGTTCTAGTATTATGGCACTCAAATGTGGAACATGGCAATGCCCTACCACCAGCTATCAGAAAGTGCCACTGCTTTTATGTAAAATACTTGTATTGCTTTTATAGTATATGTCATGCATTTTATGTATTGATGATTTGGTACTTTACCTCTGTACTTTTTGCAAACTGTTAATAAAGTGTTTATATCAACCAATGTACTGCATGTGTTTGTTGTGTTCATACTTGTATTCAATTTAATTTTAACTTGTATGTTTTTTTTTTTTGTGTTTTATTCTCTATGGTGGTACTCATGTCTAGTGAACAGAACAGTATCAACAAACACAAAGACAGTAATGTGTTTAATAAAAGGTTGTGGGTATTTGTTGTGCTGTTCTCAGTTGTATGGAATAATTGGAATTTGTTTCAGTAGGGTTTTGCTTGTGTTTTAATTCAATGTATTTTTATAAAAACATCTGAATTCTTTCATCTGGACCTGAGGTTGAAATGCAGGCTAAATGAGGATGGCTGATACTTCATCATTACAGACAGAGATTAAACATGCTAATGGTCACTGGTTGTCTTAATGCTCACATGAACTGAGACCCTCACCCTCTTTGAGCCTGGTGAGTTTCATCTAAACTGGCATAATCACATTGGAATGATTATGACCCTCTGTGGAATGTTGAAGATTCTGTAAGGGATAGTAATCATCATATTGTTTGTTCAGTAACCGAGTGTCTCCAGCCTTTTAGGCCAGGATACTTATTTCATCCAATCAGGATGGAGGATGACTTATACATGAATCTGGGAAAGGTGGACTCTCTCTCTCTCTCTCTCTCTCTCTCTCTCTCTCTCTCTCTCTCTCTCTCTCTCTCTCTCTCTTATTTCTCAGTATCCTCCACACTGTTCTTGACAAACTTGATGCATCTGCCCAATACGGTACTGTAGCCAATTCATATAGGCCTACACATTGTATTGTCTTTGCTTTAGAAAGCAATAGCCTGCAATGATTATGATTGGAGTCCTTCATGTCCAACTGACAGGGGAAACTTCTACTGAACAAACACAAACTAAAATCATGGTGACTCTCACCATTGCTTTTCAATAAAAGTGAATTGATTATGTTGTAGGCCTGATCAAATTGTTATATTTAACCCCCCAAATTCAAATAACGTATCTGCTATTTTTAAGCCAATAAAAATGTGATTTGGTTATTAGTGTACTTGTTATTTGTATTATAATTTCTCAAGGGTGAAATGAACCATTGTGTAAATATCATCAGTTCATTCCTAGAACGTATGTGGACGTCTTGGGCACAAATTGTGTTAAAATGTAAAAATAAAATGAACTAAATATAGTCTTATGTATGACATAAATAGATTCAATGTATTCATGGTACGTGCACCAATATTTTACTTTGTTTTACATTTAAATTTGTATATGATTGATATGGCAATCCAGCCACTATACTTGAGATGACCCCAATTTAATCCTGTCACGGTCCAAGGCTATTGTGCAAGATGTATCTTTGCAGTGAGACATATGTAGCCGGAATTGTTGACTTATTGATGGCTCAAAGTGACATTGATGAAAATGCAAAATAAAACTGACTTTACGCATTGTGAGCTTGTAGATCGGCAATTTCAAATGGCCGAAATGTATATATGGCTGAAGTGGTTAATGTGCTTTGTATCAAAACATACAAAGTAACTAGTAACTAAAGCATGCTGCTTTGTTGTTGGTAAGTTCTTTAAACCCCCCAAACACAACAATGATGGCTGTTGTGTTTGACTCTGAGCTCTGTATTGAGACCCAGGTAAAAGCGGTCGTACAGTCCAGACACGTTTCCTTTGAGAATCATTTCTAGAATGTAATGCCCTCTGCCTCAAAGCTTGACATCATTGACGTCCTGTGTTCAGGGTTTGATGAACAATAGAACAAGTTGTTGCAAATGAGCCACCATCATTGGTGCAGATTGCTAATTCCACACAAAACAGTGGAAGCACACCTTTAATGATGATAATGTGGTCGTTCACAGGTGATCTAGCTAGTCAATACCTAATAGGTGGCCATTAGCACGTTTGGTCACAGCAGTTTCATACGCAAATACATTGAAATGACTAGCATGAATGGAACAACCACAAACTGCTGAATCTTTACATGCAGTTATGTGCATCAAATAAGCAGTAAGCCAATAAGCCTGCTTTTGAGTCTCTTAATGAGCCTATAATCTTTACCGCTTCAGATTCGGTAATCTCATCCAACCTGAAAATGGACCTGTCGTCCTTAATATGATCAAAAGTCCAAGTTCTAGTAGAGAAGCTTTGAGCCAGCTCCTCAACAGAATGTATAAAGAAACTATTACAATGATTTGCAATCACATCATGATCTAAAGTTAAAATTCCATTCACTTTAAGTTAGAGTTCCTTTGTTTTGTGATCCTTATTTCTCCCAGTTAGTTTATTAAGGTTTTCCCAAATCAATTTCCCATTTCCCCTTGCATCTTCTATTACTTTGATGAAATAAATCCGCTTTTGCTTTCCTTAAGTTCCTTACTACCTTGTTTCGAAGGCTTGTGAAAATCTGCCTGTCACTGCTGTGACCTGATTTAAGTGATCTCTTCAAGGCAAAATCCTGCTTCTTCATCTTCTGCCAGAGGGCGCTATTGAGCCATGGCAGTGTTATTTTTGACTAGGTCTAGACTTTATATTTATATCCTGGAGGCTAGCGATGGATGCTAAAAACAGCTAACAATTGGAAAATAAAATACTATTGTTTCTGGATAAAATTACATTATTATAACCAGAGACTTAAGTTCTCGGTTTGGCACACAAGGTTAATTGCAAGCACAAATCCAGATAATTCCGGGTTCGGCAAATATTGTGTTAATAAGAACATACACAATATGTATTTCAATGTATGTATTTCATACACACGTTTTATTTCATCCATGCTTACAACATATGCCACTAGAAAAATAGTACCGGTATGTACAAAAAATATATTTTGAGTGTATAATATAAAATGTCAAACAATATGTTGAAAAACATTGGATAACAAGTTTAAAATAAATCTATCTACACATAAGCTGTATGGTCAAAATATATATATATATTTTTTTTTTAAATGAGGCAGAAATGGTTCTTGCGAAAGTATAGAGAAACATTTGCAGCAGCTATGAATAGCAGCAGATATAAATTCAGTCTCTTGTGGAAGTGAGAGAAAACACTTCAGATATCATACTGTTTGTGACAGTACCAGTGCAACAGCAGTGGAGTGTAATCTCTCCATTGATTTGGTCGGGCGTTCAAATTGTTCCTCAAAACAAAAACCTCCACCTCAAGATCACAGTCTATTGTGTGGACTTGCTACAACGCAGTGGTTTGGTGGGACATGACTTGGTGGTGATGAAGGGATGGTCCAACACCTGGTCAGGTGTTATCCTCTCCTCTGGAAACGGGTGAAGCATTCGTTTCAACAGGTCCACAAAGACGACTCCAGTTCCGTCGGCGTCACCACACAACGAGTCGAACACTTCTTCCAGTGAGCGGTTTTCTGTTATTTCTGATATTTTCAGTCCGGCGTCCAGGAGTGCTTGAACCGGCATACCAAGAGTTAAGATGATGGATAGAAGCTACAGGGGGGGGGGGGAAACACAGGATATTTCACATTATTATTCACAATATTCCATGTAACAGTCTTAGGTAAACATAGGTGAACATTTAACTTCTGTGTAAAGTGAATCCGTGGAATACTCACCACTTCAGAGTCAGTGTCCCCACAGAATAAATCACGAGTCAGCATCCCATTGGCCATCACACAGCCCAGTGACCACATGTCAAGGGCCTCTGTGAGTGGGAGGCCCAGGAATACTTCTGGTGCTCTGTGGGTGGAAAAACAAAAAGGATGTTAGCAATATAATAACTGTCTGCTTTCAGTAAAGTACAGTATGTATAAAGGCCAGTACGATTTAACACAAAATCTAGCTCAAAATAACTCACCTATATGCACGAATGGGCATGATCCTCCGTTGCTTGGTCTCAGAGACATGAACAGCCAGACCAAAGTCAATGAGTTTGACTTTGAGGGGTTGTTCTCGTCGGTTCACCAGCATGATGTTATCTAGTTTTATGTCTGTGTGGATCAGACCGATACCCTTCAGGGCCTGTAGTGCAATGGCAAGCTGCAAGTCAAGAATAAAGAGCACGATTAATAATGTGAAACAAGGTGGTGTGAAATTTAACTGAATATGTGTCTGTATGGGTTGCCATCACATTTCAAACTCATACCTGCTGTATGACAGGTCTCATCTCCATCATGGACATAGGACCTCTGTCATTAAGGAATTCCAGGAGATCGATATCCAGAGACTCAAACACCATGCATTGAAATCCTTTATGGACGAAGCCGTCGTAAAATCTCACTATTCCACACGTGTCAGGGTCCAGGACTTTCAGCGTTTGCAACACAGCCATCTCACGTGCTGCCACTTCATCATAATCACTGCAACTCTTCAAGATCTTGATGGCCACTGTATCACCGGTGAGTGTGCTGATGGCTTTGGCCACCGTCCCAAAGCTGCCCTCCCCCAGGATGCTCTGGACTTGGTACTGGCCTCTGTCCAGCAGGTCCATCTCAGATACCATGCAACTCTCTGGACCATCAGAGTGTTGGGAGGAGCTGGCGGTCACAATGACCAGTGGTGTTGGGGAAGCAGAGTTGAGCACATTGTCCAAATCAAATCTGTCCCACTCTGGATCCGAGCAAGACATAATGCCGGGTCCGGGGGCGGTCAGGGTTAGGGTGTCAACGTTAACCGCTGGGACGTCATCATAGTTGATTATGTCCTGTTCAGCTGTGTCCAACTCTGAGCAATCAGAGCTAGTGGGGCTGGTGACCTCAACGGATTTTTTAAATCTTTTTTTAAATGGCAGCTGCTTCTTAGCACCTAGAGAGAAGAGATATAATTTAGAGTGACTCATGGAATATATCATACACAAAATAATACTTCACAAACTATGAAAGTTGTGATTGATACGCTCGGCTCAACAAATAGCCTACATGAGCTGAGCTACACATTAATTATATCCCCAACATACAATTGGTATGTTATGGTGTTGGGGATATAATTCATCACATTATTATAATTATGTACATGTTTGAATAGCAGGGATTTTTTCAGAAATCAAAATATAGAATATAGAATATTTTGTATTAGATATAAAACTGCTGATAAATTCAGATATTTATAATTTAGCCCAATTCTAGATATATCTGTTTTCACTAGACAATGTGTAGTGTTAATTGACCCTTACCTGTATATGTCCTTGAAAAGCACTGGTATGGTTCAAAGCGATGCTTTTTCAGGCCTCCTACTTTTACTTTGAAAGTTTTGCTATCCTGTTGTCTCCTGGTCATTAATGTAGTCATGGTGAGTCCTCTTTCTTCAGCAGAATTGTTCCTAGAGTTGAGAGATTCCATCTTCACCTGGAGTCCACAGTCAGATCTGATCAGAAATGAGTGATATCCTGGAGGAGTTGTGGAGAACTGACAACTACAAACTCTTCTTATACTAGAGAGCCTGAGGTGGAACCACTAACTGCTTGGGGTTGGTTGGCCAGAGAACAATAGAACTATCTCTCCACCAACCACAACCTAACGGGTTGAACCACTAACTGATTGGTCAAAGAGGGGAGGGGCACCAATTCAATGCTCTAAATTCTCAGTATTTATCATACTAAAAGGATCACATGCAAATTGGTTGGTCGATCCATTCAGCAATAGGGTTACACGCCCTAACCTGTCCGTTAACAATGGGACAGACTACCCCCAAAACATTCCACAACATTCACAATTCACAATAATAGGATAGTTCATGAATCATTCAATAATAAGTTAGATGTGTCCAAACGAAGATAACATGTACCTTAGTGAGTGATTAAAAAGATGATTTAATATGTCCTGGTGAAATATATTTCTGCACATGGCTGGAAATTAGGGAGGAAATTAGGTGTGGACAGAAAATCTATTCAACCCTGTCATGAGTTTGTATGAGTCCTCATGTGTCTTTTTAGATGAGCCGTGTGGCTACAGCCCTTTCCACAAACTGTGCAAGCAAATGGCTTTTCCCCTGAATTAATCATTGTGTGTGTCTTCACACAATATTGATAATATTGGCCTATATCTGACTAAAGTCTGACAATAAGTGTTCGAATTCAGACTTGTCATTCTAAAAAGACTCATACATACAGTTTGAGTTAAATGTTATAGTGTGACTCTTTTAATGTTCTAGTATTATGGCACTCAAATGTGGAACATGGCAATGCCCTACCACCAGCTATCAGAAAGTGCCACTGCTTTTATGTAAAATACTTGTATTGCTTTTATAGTATATGTCATGCATTTTATGTATTGATGATTTGGTACTTTACCTCTGTACTTTTTGCAAACTGTTAATAAAGTGTTTATATCAACCAATGTATTGCATGTGTTTGTTGTGTTCATACTTGTATTCAATTTAATTTTAACTTGTATGTTTTTTTATTTTGTGTTTTATTCTCTATGGTGGTACTCATGTCTAGTGAACAGAACAGTATCAACAAACACAAAGACAGTAATGTGTTTAATAAAAGGTTGTGGGTATTTGTTGTGCTGTTCTCAGTTGTATGGAATAATTGGAATTTGTTTCAGTAGGGTTTTGCTTGTGTTTTAATTCAATGTATTTTTATAAAAACATCTGAATTCTTTCATCTGGACCTGAGGTTGAAATGCAGGCTAAATGAGGATGGCTGATACTTCATCATTACAGACAGAGATTAAACATGCTAATGGTCACTGGTTGTCTTAATGCTCACATGAACTGAGACCCTCACCCTCTTTGAGCCTGGTGAGTTTCATCTAAACTGGCATAATCACATTGGAATGATTATGACCCTCTGTGGAATGTTGAAGATTCTGTAAGGGATCATCATATTGTTTGTTCAGTAACCGAGTGTCTCCAGCCTTTTAGGCCAGGATACTTATTTCATCCAATCAGGATGGAGGATGACTTATACATGAAACTGGGAAAGGTGGACTCTCTCTCTCTCTCTCTCTCTCTCTCTCTCTCTTATTTCTCAGTATCCTCCACACTGTTCTTGACAAACTTGATGCATCTGCCCAATACGGTACTGTAGCCAATTCATATAGGCCTACACATTGTATTGTCTTTGCTTGAACGTTGAATTACTTTGAAACTCCTGTGAATCCAGGAGGTATCTGCTGCTGAAATGATGAAATAGTTATAACATTATAACTATTAGGCTTACACCAATTATGTCACAACTTGTCAATCACGTTGAAAGTATTACAATGAAAGCTTTAGAAAGCAATAGCCTGCAATGATTATGATTGGAGTCCTTCATGTCCAACTGACAGGGGAAACTTCTACTGAACAAACACAAACTAAAATCATGGTGACTCTCACGATTGCTTTTCAATAAAAGTGAATTGATTATGTTGTAGGCCTGATCAAATTGTTATATTTAACCCCCCAAATTCAAATAACGTATCTGCTATTTTTAAGCCAATAAAAATGTGATTTGGTTATTAGTGTACTTGTTATTTGTATTATAATTTCTCAAGGGTGAAATGAACCATTGTGTAAATATCATCAGTTCATTCCTAGAACGTATGTGGACGTCTTGGGCACAAATTGTGTTAAAATGTAAAAATAAAATGAACTAAATATAGTCTTATGTATGACATAAATAGATTCAATGTATTCATGGTACGTGCACCAATATTTTACTTTGTTTTACATTTAAATTTGTATATGATTGATATGGCAATCCAGCCACTATACTTGAGATGACCCCAATTTAATCCTGTCATGGTCCAAGGCTATTGTGCAAGATGTATCTTTGCAGTGAGACATATGTAGCCGGAATTGTTGACTTATTGATGGCTCAAAGTGACATTGATGAAAATGAAAAATAAAACTGACTTTACGCATTGTGAGCTTGTAGATCGGCTATTTCAAATGGCCGAAATGTATATATGGCTGAAGTGGTTAATGTGCTTTGTATCAAAACATACAAAGTAACTAGTAACTAAAGCATGCTGCTTTGTTGTTGGTAAGTTCTTTAAACCCCCCAAACACAACAATGATGGCTGTTGTGTTTGACTCTGAGCTCTGTATTGAGACCCAGGTAAAAGCGGTCGTACAGTCCAGACACGTTTCCTTTGAGAATCATTTCTAGAATGTAATGCCCTCTGCCTCAAAGCTTGACATCATTGACGTCCTGTGTTCAGGGTTTGATGAACAATAGAACAAGTTGTTGCAAATGAGCCACCATCATTGGTGCAGATTGCTAATTCCACACAAAACAGTGGAAGCACACCTTTAATGATGATAATGTGGTCGTTCACAGGTGATCTAGCTAGTCAATACCTAATAGGTGGCCATTAGCACGTTTGGTCACAGCAGTTTCATACGCAAATACATTGAAATGACTAGCATGAATGGAACAACCACAAACTGCTGAATCTTTACATGCAGTTATGTGCATCAAATAAGCAGTAAGCCAATAAGCCTGCTTTTGAGTCTCTTAATGAGCCTATAATCTTTACCGCTTCAGATTCGGTAATCTCATCCAACCTGAAAATGGGCCTGTCGTCCTTAATATGATCAAAAGTCCAAGTTCTAGTAGAGAAGCTTTGAGCCAGCTCCTCAACAGAATGTATAAAGAAACTATTACAATGATTTGCAATCACATCATGATCTAAAGTTAAAATTCCATTCACTTTAAGTTAGAGTTCCTTTGTTTTGTGATCCTTATTTCTCCCAGTTAGTTTATTAAGGTTTTCCCAAATCAATTTCCCATTTCCCCTTGCATCTTCTATTACTTTGATGAAATAAATCCGCTTTTGCTTTCCTTAAGTTCCTTACTACCTTGTTTCGAAGGCTTGTGAAAATCGGCCTGTCACTGCTGTGACCTGATTTAAGTGATCTCTTCAAGGCAAAATCCTGCTTCTTCATCTTCTGCCAGAGGGCGCTATTGAGCCATGGCAGTGTTATTTTTTACTAGGTCTAGACTTTATATTTATATCCTGGAGGCTAGCGATGGATGCTAAAAACAGCTAACAATTGGAAAATAAAATACTATTGTTTCTGGATAAAATGACATTATTATAACCAGAGACTTAAGTTCTCGGTTTGGCACACAAGGTTAATTGCAAGCACAAATCCAGATAATTCCGGGTTCGGCAAATATTGTGTTAATAAGAACATACACAATATGTATTTCAATGTATGTATTTCATACACACGTTTTATTTCATCCATGCTTACAACATATGCCACTAGAAAAATAGTACCGGTATGTACAAAAAATATATTTTGAGTGTATAATATAAAATGTCAAACAATATGTTGAAAAACATTGGATAACAAGTTTAAAATAAATCTATCTACACATAAGCTGTATGGTCAAAATATTAAAAAATTTTTTTTTAAATGAGGCAGAAATGGTTCTTGCGAAAGTATAGAGAAACATTTGCAGCAGCTATGAATAGCAGCAGATATAAATTCAGTCTCTTGTGGAAGTGAGAGAAAACACTTCAGATATCATACTGTTTGTGACAGTACCAGTGCAACAGCAGTGGAGTGTAATCTCTCCATTGATTTGGTCGGGCGTTCAAATTGTTCCTCAAAACAAAAACCTCCACCTCAAGATCACAGTCTATTGTGTGGACTTGCTACAACGCAGTGGTTTGGTGGGACATGACTTGGTGGTGATGAAGGGATGGTCCAACACCTGGTCAGGTGTTATCCTCTCCTCTGGAAACGGGTGAAGCATTCGTTTCAACAGGTCCACAAAGACGACTCCAGTTCCGTCGGCGTCACCACACAACGAGTCGAACACTTCTTCCAGTGAGCGGTTTTCTGTTATTTCTGATATTTTCAGTCCGGCGTCCAGGAGTGCTTGAACCGGCATACCAAGAGTTAAGATGATGGATAGAAGCTACAGGGGGGGGGGGAAACACAGGATATTTCACATTATTATTCACAATATTCCATGTAACAGTCTTAGGTAAACATTTAACTTCTGTGTAAAGTGAATCCGTGGAATACTCACCACTTCAGAGTCAGTGTCCCCACAGAATAAATCACGAGTCAGCATCCCATTGGTCATCACACAGCCCAGTGACCACATGTCAAGGGCCTCTGTGAGTGGGAGGCCCAGGAATACTTCTGGTGCTCTGTGGGTGGAAAAACAAAAAGGATGTTAGCAATATAATAACTGTCTGCTTTCAGTAAAGTACAGTATGTATAAAGGCCAGTACGATTTAACACAAAATCTAGCTCAAAATAACTCACCTATATGCACGAATGGGCATGATCCTCCGTTGCTTGGTCTCAGAGACATGAACAGCCAGACCAAAGTCAATGAGTTTGACTTTGAGGGGTTGTTCTCGTCGGTTCACCAGCATGATGTTATCTAGTTTTATGTCTGTGTGGATCAGACCGATACCCTTCAGGGCCTGTAGTGCAATGGCAAGCTGCAAGTCAAGAATAAAGAGCACGATTAATAATGTGAAACAAGGTGGTGTGAAATTTAACTGAATATGTGTCTGTATGGGTTGCCATCACATTTCAAACTCATACCTGCTGTATGACAGGTCTCATCTCCATCATGGACATAGGACCTCTGTCATTAAGGAATTCCAGGAGATCGATATCCAGAGACTCAAACACCATGCATTGAAATCCTTTATGGACGAAGCCGTCGTAAAATCTCACTATTCCACACGTGTCAGGGTCCAGGACTTTCAGCGTTTGCAACACAGCCATCTCACGTGCTGCCACTTCATCATAATCACTGCAACTCTTCAAGATCTTGATGGCCACTGTATCACCGGTGAGTGTGCTGATGGCTTTGGCCACCGTCCCAAAGCTGCCCTCCCCCAGGATGCTCTGGACTTGGTACTGGCCTCTGTCCAGCAGGTCCATCTCAGATACCATGCAACTCTCTGGACCATCAGAGTGTTGGGAGGAGCTGGCGGTCACAATGACCAGTGGTGTTGGGGAAGCAGAGTTGAGCACATTGTCCAAATCAAATCTGTCCCACTCTGGATCCGAGCAAGACATAATGCCGGGTCCGGGGGCGGTCAGGGTTAGGGTGTCAACGTTAACCGCTGGGACGTCATCATAGTTGATTATGTCCTGTTCAGCTGTGTCCAACTCTGAGCAATCAGAGCTAGTGGGGCTGGTGACCTCAACGGATTTTTTAAATCTTTTTTTAAATGGCAGCTGCTTCTTAGCACCTAGAGAGAAGAGATATAATTTAGAGTGACTCATGGAATATATCATACACAAAATAATACTTCACAAACTATGAAAGTTGTGATTGATACGCTCGGCTCAACAAATAGCCTACATGAGCTGAGCTACACATTAATTATATCCCCAACATACAATTGGTATGTTATGGTGTTGGGGATATAATTCATCACATTATTATAATTATGTACATGTTTGAATAGCAGGGATTTTTTCAGAAATCAAAATATAGAATATAGAATATTTTGTATTAGATATAAAACTGCTGATAAATTCAGATATTTATAATTTAGCCCAATTCTAGATATATCTGTTTTCACTAGACAATGTGTAGTGTTCATTGACCCTTACCTGTATATGTCCTTGAAAAGCGCTGGTATGGTTCAAAGCGATGCTTTTTCAGGCCTCCTACTTTTACTTTGAAAGTTTTGCTATCCTGTTGTCTCCTGGTCATTAATGTAGTCATGGTGAGTCCTCTTTCTTCAGCAGAATTGTTCCTAGAGTTGAGAGATTCCATCTTCACCTGGAGTCCACAGTCAGATCTGATCAGAAATGAGTGATATCCTGGAGGAGTTGTGGAGAACTGACAACTACAAACTCTTCTTATACTAGAGAGCCTGAGGTGGAACCACTAACTGCTTGGGGTTGGTTGGCCAGAGAACAATAGAACTATCTCTCCACCAACCACAACCTAACGGGTTGAACCACTAACTGATTGGTCAAAGAGGGGAGGGGCACCAATTCAATGCTCTAAATTCTCAGTATTTATCATACTAAAAGGATCACATGCAAATTGGTTGGTCGATCCATTCAGCAATAGGGTTACACGCCCTAACCTGTCCGTTAACAATGGGACAGACTACCCCCAAAACATTCCACAACATTCACATTTCACAATAATAGGATAGTTCATGAATCATTCAATAATAAGTTAGATGTGTCCAAACGAAGATAACATGTACCTTAGTGAGTGATTAAAAAGATGATTTAATATGTCCTGGTGAAATATATTTCTGCACATGGCTGGAAATTAGGGAGGAAATTAGGTGTGGACAGAAAATCTATTCAACCCTGTCATGAGTTTGTATGAGTCCTCATGTGTCTTTTTAGATGAGCCGTGTGGCTACAGCCCTTTCCACAAACTGTGCAAGCAAATGGCTTTTCCCCTGAATTAATCATTGTGTGTGTCTTCACACAACATTGATAATATTGGCCTATATCTGACTAAAGTCTGACAATAAGTGTTCAAATTCAGACTTGTCATTCTAAAAAGACTCATACATACAGTTTGAGTTAAATGTTATAGTGTGACTCTTTTAATGTTCTAGTATTATGGCACTCAAATGTGGAACATGGCAATGCCCTACCACCAGCTATCAGAAAGTGCCACTGCTTTTATGTAAAATACTTGTATTGCTTTTATAGTATATGTCATGCATTTTATGTATTGATGATTTGGTACTTTACCTCTGTACTTTTTGCAAACTGTTAATAAAGTGTTTATATCAACCAATGTACTGCATGTGTTTGTTGTGTTCATACTTGTATTCAATTTAATTTTAACTTGTATGTTTTTTTTTTTTGTGTTTTATTCTCTATGGTGGTACTCATGTCTAGTGAACAGAACAGTATCAACAAACACAAAGACAGTAATGTGTTTAATAAAAGGTTGTGGGTATTTGTTGTGCTGTTCTCAGTTGTATGGAATAATTGGAATTTGTTTCAGTAGGGTTTTGCTTGTGTTTTAATTCAATGTATTTTTATAAAAACATCTGAATTCTTTCATCTGGACCTGAGGTTGAAATGCAGGCTAAATGAGGATGGCTGATACTTCATCATTACAGACAGAGATTAAACATGCTAATGGTCACTGGTTGTCTTAATGCTCACATGAACTGAGACCCTCACCCTCTTTGAGCCTGGTGAGTTTCATCTAAACTGGCATAATCACATTGGAATGATTATGACCCTCTGTGGAATGTTGAAGATTCTGTAAGGGATAGTAATCATCATATTGTTTGTTCAGTAACCGAGTGTCTCCAGCCTTTTAGGCCAGGATACTTATTTCATCCAATCAGGATGGGGGATGACTTATACATGAAACTGGGAAAGGTGGACTCTCTCTCTCTCTCTCTCTCTCTCTCTCTCTCTCTTTCTTGACAAACTTGATGCATCTGCCCAATACGGTACTGTAGCCAATTCATATAGGCCTACACATTGTATTGTCTTTGCTTGAACGTTGAATTACTTTGAAACTCCTGTGAATCCAGGAGGTATCTGCTGCTGAAATGATGAAATAGTTATAACATTATAACTATTAGGCTTACACCAATTATGTCACAACTTGTCAATCACGTTGAAAGTATTACAATGAAAGCTTTAGAAAGCAATAGCCTGCAATGATTATGATTGGAGTCCTTCATGTCCAACTGACAGGGGAAACTTCTACTGAACAAACACAAACTAAAATCATGGTGACTCTCACCATTGCTTTTCAATAAAAGTGAATTGATTATGTTGTAGGCCTGATCAAATTGTTATATTTAACCCCCCAAATTCAAATAACGTATCTGCTATTTTTAAGCCAATAAAAATGTGATTTGGTTATTAGTGTACTTGTTATTTGTATTATAATTTCTCAAGGGTGAAATGAACCATTGTGTAAATATCATCAGTTCATTCCTAGAACGTATGTGGACGTCTTGGGCACAAATTGTGTTAAAATGTAAAAATAAAATGAACTAAATATAGTCTTATGTATGACATAAATAGATTCAATGTATTCATGGTACGTGCACCAATATTTTACTTTGTTTTACATTTAAATTTGTATATGATTGATATGGCAATCCAGCCACTATACTTGAGATGACCCCAATTTAATCCTGTCACGGTCCAAGGCTATTGTGCAAGATGTATCTTTGCAGTGAGACATATGTAGCCGGAATTGTTGACTTATTGATGGCTCAAAGTGACATTGATGAAAATGAAAAATAAAACTGACTTTACGCATTGTGAGCTTGTAGATCGGCTATTTCAAATGGCCGAAATGTATATATGGCTGAAGTGGTTAATGTGCTTTGTATCAAAACATACAAAGTAACTAGTAACTAAAGCATGCTGCTTTGTTGTTGGTAAGTTCTTTAAACCCCCCAAACACAACAATGATGGCTGTTGTGTTTGACTCTGAGCTCTGTATTGAGACCCAGGTAAAAGCGGTCGTACAGTCCAGACACGTTTCCTTTGAGAATAATTTCTAGAATGTAATGCCCTCTGCCTCAAAGCTTGACATCATTGACGTCCTGTGTTCAGGGTTTGATGAACAATAGAACAAGTTGTTGCAAATGAGCCACCATCATTGGTGCAGATTGCTAATTCCACACAAAACAGTGGAAGCACACCTTTAATGATGATAATGTGGTCGTTCACAGGTGATCTAGCTAGTCAATACCTAATAGGTGGCCATTAGCACGTTTGGTCACAGCAGTTTCATACGCAAATACATTGAAATGACTAGCATGAATGGAACAACCACAAACTGCTGAATCTTTACATGCAGTTATGTGCATCAAATAAGCAGTAAGCCAATAAGCCTGCTTTTGAGTCTCTTAATGAGCCTATAATCTTTACCGCTTCAGATTCGGTAATCTCATCCAACCTGAAAATGGACCTGTCGTCCTTAATATGATCAAAAGTCCAAGTTCTAGTAGAGAAGCTTTGAGCCAGCTCCTCAACAGAATGTATAAAGAAACTATTACAATGATTTGCAATCACATCATGATCTAAAGTTAAAATTCCATTCACTTTAAGTTAGAGTTCCTTTGTTTTGTGATCCTTATTTCTCCCAGTTAGTTTATTAAGGTTTTCCCAAATCAATTTCCCATTTCCCCTTGCATCTTCTATTACTTTGATGAAATAAATCCGCTTTTGCTTTCCTTAAGTTCCTTACTACCTTGTTTCGAAGGCTTGTGAAAATCTGCCTGTCACTGCTGTGACCTGATTTAAGTGATCTCTTCAAGGCAAAATCCTGCTTCTTCATCTTCTGCCAGAGGGCGCTATTGAGCCATGGCAGTGTTATTTTTGACTAGGTCTAGACTTTATATTTATATCCTGGAGGCTAGCGATGGATGCTAAAAAAAGCTAACAATTGGAAAATAAAATACTATTGTTTCTGGATAAAATTACATTATTATAACCAGAGACTTAAGTTCTCGGTTTGGCACACAAGGTTAATTGCAAGCACAAATCCAGATAATTCCGGGTTCGGCAAATATTGTGTTAATAAGAACATACACAATATGTATTTCAATGTATGTATTTCATACACACGTTTTATTTCATCCATGCTTACAACATATGCCACTAGAAAAATAGTACCGGTATGTACAAAAAATATATTTTGAGTGTATAATATAAAATGTCAAACAATATGTTGAAAAACATTGGATAACAAGTTTAAAATAAATCTATCTACACATAAGCTCAAGATCACAGTCTATTGTGTGGACTTGCTACAACGCAGTGGTTTGGTGGGACATGACTTGGTGGTGATGAAGGGATGGTCCAACACCTGGTCAGGTGTTATCCTCTCCTCTGGAAACGGGTGAAGCATTCGTTTCAACAGGTCCACAAAGACGACTCCAGTTCCGTCGGCGTCACCACACAACGAGTCGAACACTTCTTCCAGTGAGCGGTTTTCTGTTATTTCTGATATTTTCAGTCCGGCGTCCAGGAGTGCTTGAACCGGCATACCAAGAGTTAAGATGATGGATAGAAGCTACAGGGGGGGGGGAAACACAGGATATTTCACATTATTATTCACAATATTCCATGTAACAGTCTTAGGTAAACATAGGTGAACATTTAACTTCTGTGTAAAGTGAATCCGTGGAATACTCACCACTTCAGAGTCAGTGTCCCCACAGAATAAATCACGAGTCAGCATCCCATTGGCCATCACACAGCCCAGTGACCACATGTCAAGGGCCTCTGTGAGTGGGAGGCCCAGGAATACTTCTGGTGCTCTGTGGGTGGAAAAACAAAAAGGATGTTAGCAATATAATAACTGTCTGCTTTCAGTAAAGTACAGTATGTATAAAGGCCAGTACGATTTAACACAAAATCTAGCTCAAAATAACTCACCTATATGCACGAATGGGCATGTTCCTCCGTTGCTTGGTCTCAGAGACATGAACAGCCAGACCAAAGTCAATGAGTTTGACTTTGAGGGGTTGTTCTCGTCGGTTCACCAGCATGATGTTATCTAGTTTTATGTCTGTGTGGATCAGACCGATACCCTTCAGGGCCTGTAGTGCAATGGCAAGCTGCAAGTCAAGAATAAAGAGCACGATTAATAATGTGAAACAAGGTGGTGTGAAATTTAACTGAATATGTGTCTGTATGGGTTGCCATCACATTTCAAACTCATACCTGCTGTATGACAGGTCTCATCTCCATCATGGACATAGGACCTCTGTCATTAAGGAATTCCAGGAGATCGATATCCAGAGACTCAAACACCATGCATTGAAATCCTTTATGGACGAAGCCGTCGTAAAATCTCACTATTCCACACGTGTCAGGGTCCAGGACTTTCAGCGTTTGCAACACAGCCATCTCACGTGCTGCCACTTCATCATAATCACTGCAACTCTTCAAGATCTTGATGGCCACTGTATCACCGGTGAGTGTGCTGATGGCTTTGGCCACCGTCCCAAAGCTGCCCTCCCCCAGGATGCTCTGGACTTGGTACTGGCCTCTGTCCAGCAGGTCCATCTCAGATACCATGCAACTCTCTGGACCATCAGAGTGTTGGGAGGAGCTGGCGGTCACAATGACCAGTGGTGTTGGGGAAGCAGAGTTGAGCACATTGTCCAAATCAAATCTGTCCCACTCTGGATCCGAGCAAGACATAATGCCGGGTCCGGGGGCGGTCAGGGTTAGGGTGTCAACGTTAACCGCTGGGACGTCATCATAGTTGATTATGTCCTGTTCAGCTGTGTCCAACTCTGAGCAATCAGAGCTAGTGGGGCTGGTGACCTCAACGGATTTTTTAAATCTTTTTTTAAATGGCAGCTGCTTCTTAGCACCTAGAGAGAAGAGATATAATTTAGAGTGACTCATGGAATATATCATACACAAAATAATACTTCACAAACTATGAAAGTTGTGATTGATACGCTCGGCTCAACAAATAGCCTACATGAGCTGAGCTACACATTAATTATATCCCCAACATACAATTGGTATGTTATGGTGTTGGGGATATAATTCATCACATTATTATAATTATGTACATGTTTGAATAGCAGGGATTTTTTCAGAAATCAAAATATAGAATATAGAATATTTTGTATTAGATATAAAACTGCTGATAAATTCAGATATTTATAATTTAGCCCAATTCTAGATATATCTGTTTTCACTAGACAATGTGTAGTGTTCATTGACCCTTACCTGTATATGTCCTTGAAAAGCGCTGGTATGGTTCAAAGCGATGCTTTTTCAGGCCTCCTACTTTTACTTTGAAAGTTTTGCTATCCTGTTGTCTCCTGGTCATTAATGTAGTCATGGTGAGTCCTCTTTCTTCAGCAGAATTGTTCCTAGAGTTGAGAGATTCCATCTTCACCTGGAGTCCACAGTCAGATCTGATCAGAAATGAGTGATATCCTGGAGGAGTTGTGGAGAACTGACAACTACAAACTCTTCTTATACTAGAGAGCCTGAGGTGGAACCACTAACTGCTTGGGGTTGGTTGGCCAGAGAACAATAGAACTATCTCTCCACCAACCACAACCTAACGGGTTGAACCACTAACTGATTGGTCAAAGAGGGGAGGGGCACCAATTCAATGCTCTAAATTCTCAGTATTTATCATACTAAAAGGATCACATGCAAATTGGTTGGTCGATCCATTCAGCAATAGGGTTACACGCCCTAACCTGTCCGTTAACAATGGGACAGACTACCCCCAAAACATTCCACAACATTCACAATTCACAATAATAGGATAGTTCATGAATCATTCAATAATAAGTTAGATGTGTCCAAACGAAGATAACATGTACCTTAGTGAGTGATTAAAAAGATGATTTAATATGTCCTGGTGAAATATATTTCTGCACATGGCTGGAAATTAGGGAGGAAATTAGGTGTGGACAGAAAATCTATTCAACCCTGTCATGAGTTTGTATGAGTCCTCATGTGTCTTTTTAGATGAGCCGTGTGGCTACAGCCCTTTCCACAAACTGTGCAAGCAAATGGCTTTTCCCCTGAATTAATCATTGTGTGTGTCTTCACACAACATTGATAATATTGGCCTATATCTGAATAAAGTCTGACAATAAGTGTTCAAATTCAGACTTGTCATTCTAAAAAGACTCATACATACAGTTTGAGTTAAATGTTATAGTGTGACTCTTTTAATGTTCTAGTATTATGGCACTCAAATGTGGAACATGGCAATGCCCTACCACCAGCTATCAGAAAGTGCCACTGCTTTTATGTAAAATACTTGTATTGCTTTTATAGTATATGTCATGCATTTTATGTATTGATGATTTGGTACTTTACCTCTGTACTTTTTGCAAACTGTTAATAAAGTGTTTATATCAACCAATGTACTGCATGTGTTTGTTGTGTTCATACTTGTATTCAATTTAATTTTAACTTGTATGTTTTTTTATTTTGTGTTTTATTCTCTATGGTGGTACTCATGTCTAGTGAACAGAACAGTATCAACAAACACAAAGACAGTAATGTGTTTAATAAAAGGTTGTGGGTATTTGTTGTGCTGTTCTCAGTTGTATGGAATAATTGGAATTTGTTTCAGTAGGGTTTTGCTTGTGTTTTAATTCAATGTATTTTTATAAAAACATCTGAATTCTTTCATCTGGACCTGAGGTTGAAATGCAGGCTAAATGAGGATGGCTGATACTTCATCATTACAGACAGAGATTAAACATGCTAATGGTCACTGGTTGTCTTAATGCTCACATGAACTGAGACCCTCACCCTCTTTGAGCCTGGTGAGTTTCATCTAAACTGGCATAATCACATTGGAATGATTATGACCCTCTGTGGAATGTTGAAGATTCTGTAAGGGATAGTAATCATCATATTGTTTGTTCAGTAACCGAGTGTCTCCAGCCTTTTAGGCCAGGATACTTATTTCATCCAATCAGGATGGAGGATGACTTATACATGAAACTGGGAAAGGTGGACTCTCTCTCTCTCTCTCTCTCTCTCTCTCTCTCTCTCTCTCTCTCTCTCTCTCTCTCTCTCTCTCTCTCTCTCTCTCTCTCTCTCTCTTATTTCTCAGTATCCTCCACACTGTTCTTGACAAACTTGATGCATCTGCCCAATACGGTACTGTAGCCAATTCATATAGGCCTACACATTGTATTGTCTTTGCTTGAACGTTGAATTACTTTGAAACTCCTGTGAATCCAGGAGGTATCTGCTGCTGAAATGATGAAATAGTTATAACATTATAACTATTAGGCTTACACCAATTATGTCACAACTTGTCAATCACGTTGAAAGTATTACAATGAAAGTTTTAGAAAGCAATAGCCTGCAATGATTATGATTGGAGTCCTTCATGTCCAACTGACAGGGGAAACTTCTACTGAACAAACACAAACTAAAATCATGGTGACTCTCACCATTGCTTTTCAATAAAAGTGAATTGATTATGTTGTAGGCCTGATCAAATTGTTATATTTAACCCCCCAAATTCAAATAACGTATCTGCTATTTTTAAGCCAATAAAAATGTGATTTGGTTATTAGTGTACTTGTTATTTGTATTATAATTTCTCAAGGGTGAAATGAACCATTGTGTAAATATCATCAGTTCATTCCTAGAACGTATGTGGACGTCTTGGGCACAAATTGTGTTAAAATGTAAAAATAAAATGAACTAAATATAGTCTTATGTATGACATAAATAGATTCAATGTATTCATGGTACGTGCACCAATATTTTACTTTGTTTTACATTTAAATTTGTATATGATTGATATGGCAATCCAGCCACTATACTTGAGATGACCCCAATTTAATCCTGTCACGGTCCAAGGCTATTGTGCAAGATGTATCTTTGCAGTGAGACATATGTAGCCGGAATTGTTGACTTATTGATGGCTCAAAGTGACATTGATGAAAATGAAAAATAAAACTGACTTTACGCATTGTGAGCTTGTAGATCGGCTATTTCAAATGGCCGAAATGTATATATGGCTGAAGTGGTTAATGTGCTTTGTATCAAAACATACAAAGTAACTAGTAACTAAAGCATGCTGCTTTGTTGTTGGTAAGTTCTTTAAACCCCCCAAACACAACAATGATGGCTGTTGTGTTTGACTCTGAGCTCTGTATTGAGACCCAGGTAAAAGCGGTCGTACAGTCCAGACACGTTTCCTTTGAGAATCATTTCTAGAATGTAATGCCCTCTGCCTCAAAGCTTGACATCATTGACGTCCTGTGTTCAGGGTTTGATGAACAATAGAACAAGTTGTTGCAAATGAGCCACCATCATTGGTGCAGATTGCTAATTCCACACAAAACAGTGGAAGCACACCTTTAATGATGATAATGTGGTCGTTCACAGGTGATCTAGCTAGTCAATACCTAATAGGTGGCCATTAGCACGTTTGGTCACAGCAGTTTCATACGCAAATACATTGAAATGACTAGCATGAATGGAACAACCACAAACTGCTGAATCTTTACATGCAGTTATGTGCATCAAATAAGCAGTAAGCCAATAAGCCTGCTTTTGAGTCTCTTAATGAGCCTATAATCTTTACCGCTTCAGATTCGGTAATCTCATCCAACCTGAAAATGGACCTGTCGTCCTTAATATGATCAAAAGTCCAAGTTCTAGTAGAGAAGCTTTGAGCCAGCTCCTCAACAGAATGTATAAAGAAACTATTACAATGATTTGCAATCACATCATGATCTAAAGTTAAAATTCCATTCACTTTAAGTTAGAGTTCCTTTGTTTTGTGATCCTTATTTCTCCCAGTTAGTTTATTAAGGTTTTCCCAAATCAATTTCCCATTTCCCCTTGCATCTTCTATTACTTTGATGAAATAAATCCGCTTTTGCTTTCCTTAAGTTCCTTACTACCTTGTTTCGAAGGCTTGTGAAAATCTGCCTGTCACTGCTGTGACCTGATTTAAGTGATCTCTTCAAGGCAAAATCCTGCTTCTTCATCTTCTGCCAGAGGGCGCTATTGAGCCATGGCAGTGTTATTTTTGACTAGGTCTAGACTTTATATTTATATCCTGGAGGCTAGCGATGGATGCTAAAAACAGCTAACAATTGGAAAATAAAATACTATTGTTTCTGGATAAAATTACATTATTATAACCAGAGACTTAAGTTCTCGGTTTGGCACACAAGGTTAATTGCAAGCACAAATCCAGATAATTCCGGGTTCGGCAAATATTGTGTTAATAAGAACATACACAATATGTATTTCAATGTATGTATTTCATACACACGTTTTATTTCATCCATGCTTACAACATATGCCACTAGAAAAATAGTACCGGTATGTACAAAAAATATATTTTGAGTGTATAATATAAAATGTCAAACAATATGTTGAAAAACATTGGATAACAAGTTTAAAATAAATCTATCTACACATAAGCTGTATGGTCAAAATATTAAAAAAAAAATTAAAAATGAGGCAGAAATGGTTCTTGCGAAAGTATAGAGAAACATTTGCAGCAGCTACGAATAGCAGCACATATAAATTCAGTCTCTTGTGGAAGTGAGAGAAAACACTTCAGAAATCATACTGTTTGTGACAGTACCAGTGCAACAGCAGTGGAGTGTAATCTCTCCATTGATTTGGTCGGGCGTTCAAATTGTTCCTCAAAACAAAAACCTCCACCTCAAGATCACAGTCTATTGTGTGGACTTGCTACAACGCAGTGGTTTGGTGGGACATGACTTGGTGGTGATGAAGGGATGGTCCAACACCTGGTCAGGTGTTATCCTCTCCTCTGGAAACGGGTGAAGCATTCGTTTCAACAGGTCCACAAAGACGACTCCAGTTCCGTCGGCGTCACCACACAACGAGTCGAACACTTCTTCCAGTGAGCGGTTTTCTGTTATTTCTGATATTTTCAGTCCGGCGTCCAGGAGTGCTTGAACCGGCATACCAAGAGTTAAGATGATGGATAGAAGCTACAGGGGGGGGGGGGGAAACACAGGATATTTCACATTATTATTCACAATATTCCATGTAACAGTCTTAGGTAAACATAGGTGAACATTTAACTTCTGTGTAAAGTGAATCCGTGGAATACTCACCACTTCAGAGTCAGTGTCCCCACAGAATAAATCACGAGTCAGCATCCCATTGGCCATCACACAGCCCAGTGACCACATGTCAAGGGCCTCTGTGAGTGGGAGGCCCAGGAATACTTCTGGTGCTCTGTGGGTGGAAAAACAAAAAGGATGTTAGCAATATAATAACTGTCTGCTTTCAGTAAAGTACAGTATGTATAAAGGCCAGTACGATTTAACACAAAATCTAGCTCAAAATAACTCACCTATATGCACGAATGGGCATGATCCTCCGTTGCTTGGTCTCAGAGACATGAACAGCCAGACCAAAGTCAATGAGTTTGACTTTGAGGGGTTGTTCTCGTCGGTTCACCAGCATGATGTTATCTAGTTTTATGTCTGTGTGGATCAGACCGATACCCTTCAGGGCCTGTAGTGCAATGGCAAGCTGCAAGTCAAGAATAAAGAGCACGATTAATAATGTGAAACAAGGTGGTGTGAAATTTAACTGAATATGTGTCTGTATGGGTTGCCATCACATTTCAAACTCATACCTGCTGTATGACAGGTCTCATCTCCATCATGGACATAGGACCTCTGTCATTAAGGAATTCCAGGAGATCGATATCCAGAGACTCAAACACCATGCATTGAAATCCTTTATGGACGAAGCCGTCGTAAAATCTCACTATTCCACACGTGTCAGGGTCCAGGACTTTCAGCGTTTGCAACACAGCCATCTCACGTGCTGCCACTTCATCATAATCACTGCAACTCTTCAAGATCTTGATGGCCACTGTATCACCGGTGAGTGTGCTGATGGCTTTGGCCACCGTCCCAAAGCTGCCCTCCCCCAGGATGCTCTGGACTTGGTACTGGCCTCTGTCCAGCAGGTCCATCTCAGATACCATGCAACTCTCTGGACCATCAGAGTGTTGGGAGGAGCTGGCGGTCACAATGACCAGTGGTGTTGGGGAAGCAGAGTTGAGCACATTGTCCAAATCAAATCTGTCCCACTCTGGATCCGAGCAAGACATAATGCCGGGTCCGGGGGCGGTCAGGGTTAGGGTGTCAACGTTAACCGCTGGGACGTCATCATAGTTGATTATGTCCTGTTCAGCTGTGTCCAACTCTGAGCAATCAGAGCTAGTGGGGCTGGTGACCTCAACGGATTTTTTAAATCTTTTTTTAAATGGCAGCTGCTTCTTAGCACCTAGAGAGAAGAGATATAATTTAGAGTGACTCATGGAATATATCATACACAAAATAATACTTCACAAACTATGAAAGTTGTGATTGATACGCTCGGCTCAACAAATAGCCTACATGAGCTGAGCTACACATTAATTATATCCCCAACATACAATTGGTATGTTATGGTGTTGGGGATATAATTCATCACATTATTATAATTATGTACATGTTTGAATAGCAGGGATTTTTTCAGAAATCAAAATATAGAATATAGAATATTTTGTATTAGATATAAAACTGCTGATAAATTCAGATATTTATAATTTAGCCCAATTCTAGATATATCTGTTTTCACTAGACAATGTGTAGTGTTCATTGACCCTTACCTGTATATGTCCTTGAAAAGCGCTGGTATGGTTCAAAGCGATGCTTTTTCAGGCCTCCTACTTTTACTTTGAAAGTTTTGCTATCCTGTTGTCTCCTGGTCATTAATGTAGTCATGGTGAGTCCTCTTTCTTCAGCAGAATTGTTCCTAGAGTTGAGAGATTCCATCTTCACCTGGAGTCCACAGTCAGATCTGATCAGAAATGAGTGATATCCTGGAGGAGTTGTGGAGAACTGACAACTACAAACTCTTCTTATACTAGAGAGCCTGAGGTGGAACCACTAACTGCTTGGGGTTGGTTGGCCAGAGAACAATAGAACTATCTCTCCACCAACCACAACCTAACGGGTTGAACCACTAACTGATTGGTCAAAGAGGGGAGGGGCACCAATTCAATGCTCTAAATTCTCAGTATTTATCATACTAAAAGGATCACATGCAAATTGGTTGGTCGATCCATTCAGCAATAGGGTTACACGCCCTAACCTGTCCGTTAACAATGGGACAGACTACCCCCAAAACATTCCACAACATTCACAATTCACAATAATAGGATAGTTCATGAATCATTCAATAATAAGTTAGATGTGTCCAAACGAAGATAACATGTACCTTAGTGAGTGATTAAAAAGATGATTTAATATGTCCTGGTGAAATATATTTCTGCACATGGCTGGAAATTAGGGAGGAAATTAGGTGTGGACAGAAAATCTATTCAACCCTGTCATGAGTTTGTATGAGTCCTCATGTGTCTTTTTAGATGAGCCGTGTGGCTACAGCCCTTTCCACAAACTGTGCAAGCAAATGGCTTTTCCCCTGAATTAATCATTGTGTGTGTCTTCACACAACATTGATAATATTGGCCTATATCTGACTAAAGTCTGACAATAAGTGTTCGAATTCAGACTTGTCATTCTAAAAAGACTCATACATACAGTTTGAGTTAAATGTTATAGTGTGACTCTTTTAATGTTCTAGTATTATGGCACTCAAATGTGGAACATGGCAATGCCCTACCACCAGCTATCAGAAAGTGCCACTGCTTTTATGTAAAATACTTGTATTGCTTTTATAGTATATGTCATGCATTTTATGTATTGATGATTTGGTACTTTACCTCTGTACTTTTTGCAAACTGTTAATAAAGTGTTTATATCAACCAATGTACTGCATGTGTTTGTTGTGTTCATACTTGTATTCAATTTAATTTTAACTTGTATGTTTTTTTATTTTGTGTTTTATTCTCTATGGTGAGAATAAAACTCACCCTGTCATGAGTTTGTATGAGTCCTCATGTGTCTTTTTAGATGAGCCGTGTGGCTACAGCCCTTTCCACAAACTGTGCAAGCAAATGGCTTTTCCCCTGAATTAATCATTGTGTGTGTCTTCACACAACATTGATAATATTGGCCTATATCTGACTAAAGTCTGACAATAAGTGTTCGAATTCAGACTTGTCATTCTAAAAAGACTCATACATACAGTTTGAGTTAAATGTTATAGTGTGACTCTTTTAATGTTCTAGTATTATGGCACTCAAATGTGGAACATGGCAATGCCCTACCACCAGCTATCAGAAAGTGCCACTGCTTTTATGTAAAATACTTGTATTGCTTTTATAGTATATGTCATGCATTTTATGTATTGATGATTTGGTACTTTACCTCTGTACTTTTTGCAAACTGTTAATAAAGTGTTTATATCAACCAATGTACTGCATGTGTTTGTTGTGTTCATACTTGTATTCAATTTAATTTTAACTTGTATGTTTTTTTATTTTGTGTTTTATTCTCTATGGTGGTACTCATGTCTAGTGAACAGAACAGTATCAACAAACACAAAGACAGTAATGTGTTTAATAAAAGGTTGTGGGTATTTGTTGTGCTGTTCTCAGTTGTATGGAATAATTGGAATTTGTTTCAGTAGGGTTTTGCTTGTGTTTTAATTCAATGTATTTTTATAAAAACATCTGAATTCTTGCATCTGGACCTGAGGTTGAAATGCAGGCTAAATGAGGATGGCTGATACTTCATCATTACAGACAGAGATTAAACATGCTAATGGTCACTGGTTGTCTTAATGCTCACATGAACTGAGACCCTCACCCTCTTTGAGCCTGGTGAGTTTCATCTAAACTGGCATAATCACATTGGAATGATTATGACCCTCTGTGGAATGTTGAAGATTCTGTAAGGGATCATCATATTGTTTGTTCAGTAACCGAGTGTCTCCAGCCTTTTAGGCCAGGATACTTATTTCATCCAATCAGGATGGAGGATGACTTATACATGAAACTGGGAAAGGTGGACTCTCTCTCTCTCTCTCTCTCTCTCTCTCTCTCTCTCTTATTTCTCAGTATCCTCCACACTGTTCTTGACAAACTTGATGCATCTGCCCAATACGGTACTGTAGCCAATTCATATAGGCCTACACATTGTATTGTCTTTGCTTGAACGTTGAATTACTTTGAAACTCCTGTGAATCCAGGAGGTATCTGCTGCTGAAATGATGAAATAGTTATAACATTATAACTATTAGGCTTACACCAATTATGTCACAACTTGTCAATCACGTTGAAAGTATTACAATGAAAGCTTTAGAAAGCAATAGCCTGCAATGATTATGATTGGAGTCCTTCATGTCCAACTGACAGGGGAAACTTCTACTGAACAAACACAAACTAAAATCATGGTGACTCTCACCATTGCTTTTCAATAAAAGTGAATTGATTATGTTGTAGGCCTGATCAAATTGTTATATTTAACCCCCCAAATTCAAATAACGTATCTGCTATTTTTAAGCCAATAAAAATGTGATTTGGTTATTAGTGTACTTGTTATTTGTATTATAATTTCTCAAGGGTGAAATGAACCATTGTGTAAATATCATCAGTTCATTCCTAGAACGTATGTGGACGTCTTGGGCACAAATTGTGTTAAAATGTAAAAATAAAATGAACTAAATATAGTCTTATGTATGACATAAATAGATTCAATGTATTCATGGTACGTGCACCAATATTTTACTTTGTTTTACATTTAAATTTGTATATGATTGATATGGCAATCCAGCCACTATACTTGAGATGACCCCAATTTAATCCTGTCACGGTCCAAGGCTATTGTGCAAGATGTATCTTTGCAGTGAGACATATGTAGCCGGAATTGTTGACTTATTGATGGCTCAAAGTGACATTGATGAAAATGAAAAATAAAACTGACTTTACGCATTGTGAGCTTGTAGATCGGCTATTTCAAATGGCCGAAATGTATATATGGCTGAAGTGGTTAATGTGCTTTGTATCAAAACATACAAAGTAACTAGTAACTAAAGCATGCTGCTTTGTTGTTGGTAAGTTCTTTAAACCCCCCAAACACAACAATGATGGCTGTTGTGTTTGACTCTGAGCTCTGTATTGAGACCCAGGTAAAAGCGGTCGTACAGTCCAGACACGTTTCCTTTGAGAATCATTTCTAGAATGTAATGCCCTCTGCCTCAAAGCTTGACATCATTGACGTCCTGTGTTCAGGGTTTGATGAACAATAGAACAAGTTGTTGCAAATGAGCCACCATCATTGGTGCAGATTGCTAATTCCACACAAAACAGTGGAAGCACACCTTTAATGATGATAATGTGGTCGTTCACAGGTGATCTAGCTAGTCAATACCTAATAGGTGGCCATTAGCACGTTTGGTCACAGCAGTTTCATACGCAAATACATTGAAATGACTAGCATGAATGGAACAACCACAAACTGCTGAATCTTTACATGCAGTTATGTGCATCAAATAAGCAGTAAGCCAATAAGCCTGCTTTTGAGTCTCTTAATGAGCCTATAATCTTTACCGCTTCAGATTCGGTAATCTCATCCAACCTGAAAATGGACCTGTCGTCCTTAATATGATCAAAAGTCCAAGTTCTAGTAGAGAAGCTTTGAGCCAGCTCCTCAACAGAATGTATAAAGAAACTATTACAATGATTTGCAATCACATCATGATCTAAAGTTAAAATTCCATTCACTTTAAGTTAGAGTTCCTTTGTTTTGTGATCCTTATTTCTCCCAGTTAGTTTATTAAGGTTTTCCCAAATCAATTTCCCATTTCCCCTTGCATCTTCTATTACTTTGATGAAATAAATCCGCTTTTGCTTTCCTTAAGTTCCTTACTACCTTGTTTCGAAGGCTTGTGAAAATCTGCCTGTCACTGCTGTGACCTGATTTAAGTGATCTCTTCAAGGCAAAATCCTGCTTCTTCATCTTCTGCCAGAGGGCGCTATTGAGCCATGGCAGTGTTATTTTTGACTAGGTCTAGACTTTATATTTATATCCTGGAGGCTAGCGATGGATGCTAAAAACAGCTAACAATTGGAAAATAAAATACTATTGTTTCTGGATAAAATTACATTATTATAACCAGAGACTTAAGTTCTCGGTTTGGCACACAAGGTTAATTGCAAGCACAAATCCAGATAATTCCGGGTTCGGCAAATATTGTGTTAATAAGAACATACACAATATGTATTTCAATGTATGTATTTCATACACACGTTTTATTTCATCCATGCTTACAACATATGCCACTAGAAAAATAGTACCGGTATGTACAAAAAATATATTTTGAGTGTATAATATAAAATGTCAAACAATATGTTGAAAAACATTGGATAACAAGTTTAAAATAAATCTATCTACACATAAGCTGTATGGTCAAAATATTTTAAAAAAAAATTAAAAATGAGGCAGAAATGGTTCTTGCGAAAGTATAGAGAAACATTTGCAGCAGCTATGAATAGCAGCACATATAAATTCAGTCTCTTGTGGAAGTGAGAGAAAACACTTCAGAAATCATACTGTTTGTGACAGTACCAGTGCAACAGCAGTGGAGTGTAATCTCTCCATTGATTTGGTCGGGCGTTCAAATTGTTCCTCAAAACAAAAACCTCCACCTCAAGATCACAGTCTATTGTGTGGACTTGCTACAACGCAGTGGTTTGGTGGGACATGACTTGGTGGTGATGAAGGGATGGTCCAACACCTGGTCAGGTGTTATCCTCTCCTCTGGAAACGGGTGAAGCATTCGTTTCAACAGGTCCACAAAGACGACTCCAGTTCCGTCGGCGTCACCACACAACGAGTCGAACACTTCTTCCAGTGAGCGGTTTTCTGTTATTTCTGATATTTTCAGTCCGGCGTCCAGGAGTGCTTGAACCGGCATACCAAGAGTTAAGATGATGGATAGAAGCTACAGGGGGGGGGGGAAACACAGGATATTTCACATTATTATTCACAATATTCCATGTAACAGTCTTAGGTAAACATAGGTGAACATTTAACTTCTGTGTAAAGTGAATCCGTGGAATACTCACCACTTCAGAGTCAGTGTCCCCACAGAATAAATCACGAGTCAGCATCCCATTGGCCATCACACAGCCCAGTGACCACATGTCAAGGGCCTCTGTGAGTGGGAGGCCCAGGAATACTTCTGGTGCTCTGTGGGTGGAAAAACAAAAAGGATGTTAGCAATATAATAACTGTCTGCTTTCAGTAAAGTACAGTATGTATAAAGGCCAGTACGATTTAACACAAAATCTAGCTCAAAATAACTCACCTATATGCACGAATGGGCATGATCCTCCGTTGCTTGGTCTCAGAGACATGAACAGCCAGACCAAAGTCAATGAGTTTGACTTTGAGGGGTTGTTCTCGTCGGTTCACCAGCATGATGTTATCTAGTTTTATGTCTGTGTGGATCAGACCGATACCCTTCAGGGCCTGTAGTGCAATGGCAAGCTGCAAGTCAAGAATAAAGAGCACGATTAATAATGTGAAACAAGGTGGTGTGAAATTTAACTGAATATGTGTCTGTATGGGTTGCCATCACATTTCAAACTCATACCTGCTGTATGACAGGTCTCATCTCCATCATGGACATAGGACCTCTGTCATTAAGGAATTCCAGGAGATCGATATCCAGAGACTCAAACACCATGCATTGAAATCCTTTATGGACGAAGCCGTCGTAAAATCTCACTATTCCACACGTGTCAGGGTCCAGGACTTTCAGCGTTTGCAACACAGCCATCTCACGTGCTGCCACTTCATCATAATCACTGCAACTCTTCAAGATCTTGATGGCCACTGTATCACCGGTGAGTGTGCTGATGGCTTTGGCCACCGTCCCAAAGCTGCCCTCCCCCAGGATGCTCTGGACTTGGTACTGGCCTCTGTCCAGCAGGTCCATCTCAGATACCATGCAACTCTCTGGACCATCAGAGTGTTGGGAGGAGCTGGCGGTCACAATGACCAGTGGTGTTGGGGAAGCAGAGTTGAGCACATTGTCCAAATCAAATCTGTCCCACTCTGGATCCGAGCAAGACATAATGCCGGGTCCGGGGGCGGTCAGGGTTAGGGTGTCAACGTTAACCGCTGGGACGTCATCATAGTTGATTATGTCCTGTTCAGCTGTGTCCAACTCTGAGCAATCAGAGCTAGTGGGGCTGGTGACCTCAACGGATTTTTTAAATCTTTTTTTAAATGGCAGCTGCTTCTTAGCACCTAGAGAGAAGAGATATAATTTAGAGTGACTCATGGAATATATCATACACAAAATAATACTTCACAAACTATGAAAGTTGTGATTGATACGCTCGGCTCAACAAATAGCCTACATGAGCTGAGCTACACATTAATTATATCCCCAACATACAATTGGTATGTTATGGTGTTGGGGATATAATTCATCACATTATTATAATTATGTACATGTTTGAATAGCAGGGATTTTTTCAGAAATCAAAATATAGAATATAGAATATTTTGTATTAGATATAAAACTGCTGATAAATTCAGATATTTATAATTTAGCCCAATTCTAGATATATCTGTTTTCACTAGACAATGTGTAGTGTTCATTGACCCTTACCTGTATATGTCCTTGAAAAGCGCTGGTATGGTTCAAAGCGATGCTTTTTCAGGCCTCCTACTTTTACTTTGAAAGTTTTGCTATCCTGTTGTCTCCTGGTCATTAATGTAGTCATGGTGAGTCCTCTTTCTTCAGCAGAATTGTTCCTAGAGTTGAGAGATTCCATCTTCACCTGGAGTCCACAGTCAGATCTGATCAGAAATGAGTGATATCCTGGAGGAGTTGTGGAGAACTGACAACTACAAACTCTTCTTATACTAGAGAGCCTGAGGTGGAACCACTAACTGCTTGGGGTTGGTTGGCCAGAGAACAATAGAACTATCTCTCCACCAACCACAACCTAACGGGTTGAACCACTAACTGATTGGTCAAAGAGGGGAGGGGCACCAATTCAATGCTCTAAATTCTCAGTATTTATCATACTAAAAGGATCACATGCAAATTGGTTGGTCGATCCATTCAGCAATAGGGTTACACGCCCTAACCTGTCCGTTAACAATGGGACAGACTACCCCCAAAACATTCCACAACATTCACAATTCACAATAATAGGATAGTTCATGAATCATTCAATAATAAGTTAGATGTGTCCAAACGAAGATAACATGTACCTTAGTGAGTGATTAAAAAGATGATTTAATATGTCCTGGTGAATTATATTTCTGCACATGGCTGGAAATTAGGGAGGAAATTAGGTGTGGACAGAAAATCTATTCAACCCTGTCATGAGTTTGTATGAGTCCTCATGTGTCTTTTTAGATGAGCCGTGTGGCTACAGCCCTTTCCACAAACTGTGCAAGCAAATGGCTTTTCCCCTGAATTAATCATTGTGTGTGTCTTCACACAACATTGATAATATTGGCCTATATCTGAATAAAGTCTGACAATAAGTGTTCGAATTCAGACTTGTCATTCTAAAAAGACTCATACATACAGTTTGAGTTAAATGTTATAGTGTGACTCTTTTAATGTTCTAGTATTATGGCACTCAAATGTGGAACATGGCAATGCCCTACCACCAGCTATCAGAAAGTGCCACTGCTTTTATGTAAAATACTTGTATTGCTTTTATAGTATATGTCATGCATTTTATGTATTGATGATTTGGTACTTTACCTCTGTACTTTTTGCAAACTGTTAATAAAGTGTTTATATCAACCAATGTACTGCATGTGTTTGTTGTGTTCATACTTGTATTCAATTTAATTTTAACTTGTATGTTTTTTTATTTTGTGTTTTATTCTCTATGGTGGTACTCATGTCTAGTGAACAGAACAGTATCAACAAACACAAAGACAGTAATGTGTTTAATAAAAGGTTGTGGGTATTTGTTGTGCTGTTCTCAGTTGTATGGAATAATTTGAATTTGTTTCAGTAGGGTTTTGCTTGTGTTTTAATTCAATGTATTTTTATAAAAACATCTGAATTCTTTCATCTGGACCTGAGGTTGAAATGCAGGCTAAATGAGGATGGCTGATACTTCATCATTACAGACAGAGATTAAACATGCTAATGGTCACTGGTTGTCTTAATGCTCACATGAACTGAGACCCTCACCCTCTTTGAGCCTGGTGAGTTTCATCTAAACTGGCATAATCACATTGGAATGATTATGACCCTCTGTGGAATGTTGAAGATTCTGTAAGGGATAGTAATCATCATATTGTTTGTTCAGTAACCGAGTGTCTCCAGCCTTTTAGGCCAGGATACTTATTTCATCCAATCAGGATGGAGGATGACTTATACATGAAACTGGGAAAGGTGGACTCTCTCTCTCTCTCTCTCTCTCTCTCTCTCTCTCTCTCTCTCTCTCTCTCTCTCTCTCTCTCTCTCTCTCTCTCTCTCTCTCTCTCTCTCTCTCTCTCTCTCTCTCTCTCTCTCTCTCTTATTTCTCAGTATCCTCCACACTGTTCTTGACAAACTTGATGCATCTGCCCAATACGGTACTGTAGCCAATTCATATAGGCCTATACATTGTATTGTCTTTGCTTGAACGTTGAATTACTTTGAAACTCCTGTGAATCCAGGAGGTATCTGCTGCTGAAATGATGAAATAGTTATAACATTATAACTATTAGGCTTACACCAATTATGTCACAACTTGTCAATCACGTTGAAAGTATTACAATGAAAGCTTTAGAAAGCAATAGCCTGCAATGATTATGATTGGAGTCCTTCATGTCCAACTGACAGGGGAAACTTCTACTGAACAAACACAAACTAAAATCATGGTGACTCTCACCATTGCTTTTCAATAAAAGTGAATTGATTATGTTTTAGGCCTGATCAAATTGTTATATTTAACCCCCCAAATTCAAATAACGTATCTGCTATTTTTAAGCCAATAAAAATGTGATTTGGTTATTAGTGTACTTGTTATTTGTATTATAATTTCTCAAGGGTGAAATGAACCATTGTGTAAATATCATCAGTTCATTCCTAGAACGTATGTGGACGTCTTGGGCACAAATTGTGTTAAAATGTAAAAATAAAATGAACTAAATATAGTCTTATGTATGACATAAATAGATTCAATGTATTCATGGTACGTGCACCAATATTTTACTTTGTTTTACATTTAAATTTGTATATGATTGATATGGCAATCCAGCCACTATACTTGAGATGACCCCAATTTAATCCTGTCACGGTCCAAGGCTATTGTGCAAGATGTATCTTTGCAGTGAGACATATGTAGCCGGAATTGTTGACTTGTTGATGGCTCAAAGTGACATTGATGAAAATGAAAAATAAAACAGACTTTACGCATTGTGAGCTTGTAGATCGGCTATTTCAAATGGCCGAAATGTATATATGGCTGAAGTGGTTAATGTGCTTTGTATCAAAACATACAAAGTAACTAGTAACTAAAGCATGCTGCTTTGTTGTTGGTAAGTTCTTTAAACCCCCCAAACACAACAATGATGGCTGTTGTGTTTGACTCTGAGCTAAAAAGACTCATACATACAGTTTGAGTTAAATGTTATAGTGTGACTCTTTTAATGTTCTAGTATTATGGCACTCAAATGTGGAACATGGCAATGCCCTACCACCAGCTATCAGAAAGTGCCACTGCTTTTATGTAAAATACTTGTATTGCTTTTATAGTATATGTCATGCATTTTATGTATTGATGATTTGGTACTTTACCTCTGTACTTTTTGCAAACTGTAATAAAGTGTTTATATCAACCAATGTACTGCATGTGTTTGTTGTGTTCATACTTGTATTCAATTTAATTTTAACTTGTATGTTTTTTTATTTTGTGTTTTATTCTCTATGGTGGTACTCATGTCTAGTGAACAGAACAGTATCAACAAACACAAAGACAGTAATGTGTTTAATAAAAGGTTGTGGGTATTTGTTGTGCTGTTCTCAGTTGTATGGAATAATTGGAATTTGTTTCAGTAGGGTTTTGCTTGTGTTTTAATTCAATGTATTTTTATAAAAACATCTGAATTCTTTCATCTGGACCTGAGGTTGAAATGCAGGCTAAATGAGGATGGCTGATACTTCATCATTACAGACAGAGATTAAACATGCTAATGGTCACTGGTTGTCTTAATGCTCACATGAACTGAGACCCTCACCCTCTTTGAGCCTGGTGAGTTTCATCTAAACTGGCATAATCACATTGGAATGATTATGACCCTCTGTGGAATGTTGAAGATTCTGTAAGGGATAGTAATCATCATATTGTTTGTTCAGTAACCGAGTGTCTCCAGCCTTTTAGGCCAGGATACTTATTTCATCCAATCAGGATGGAGGATGACTTATACATGAAACTGGGAAAGGTGGACTCTCTCTCTCTCTCTCTCTCTCTCTCTCTCTTATTTCTCAGTATCCTCCACACTGTTCTTGACAAACTTGATGCATCTGCCCAATACGGTACTGTAGCCAATTCATATAGGCCTACACATTGTATTGTCTTTGCTTGAACGTTGAATTACTTTGAAACTCCTGTGAATCCAGGAGGTATCTGCTGCTGAAATGATGAAATAGTTATAACATTATAACTATTAGGCTTACACCAATTATGTCACAACTTGTCAATCACGTTGAAAGTATTACAATGAAAGCTTTAGAAAGCAATAGCCTGCAATGATTATGATTGGAGTCCTTCATGTCCAACTGACAGGGGAAACTTCTACTGAACAAACACAAACTAAAATCATGGTGACTCTCACCATTGCTTTTCAATAAAAGTGAATTGATTATGTTGTAGGCCTGATCAAATTGTTATATTTAACCCCCCAAATTCAAATAACGTATCTGCTATTTTTAAGCCAATAAAAATGTGATTTGGTTATTAGTGTACTTGTTATTTGTATTATAATTTCTCAAGGGTGAAATGAACCATTGTGTAAATATCATCAGTTCATTCCTAGAACGTATGTGGACGTCTTGGGCACAAATTGTGTTAAAATGTAAAAATAAAATGAACTAAATATAGTCTTATGTATGACATAAATAGATTCAATGTATTCATGGTACGTGCACCAATATTTTACTTTGTTTTACATTTAAATTTGTATATGATTGATATGGCAATCCAGCCACTATACTTGAGATGACCCCAATTTAATCCTGTCATGGTCCAAGGCTATTGTGCAAGATGTATCTTTGCAGTGAGACATATGTAGCCGGAATTGTTGACTTATTGATGGCTCAAAGTGACATTGATGAAAATGAAAAATAAAACTGACTTTACGCATTGTGAGCTTGTAGATCGGCTATTTCAAATGGCCGAAATGTATATATGGCTGAAGTGGTTAATGTGCTTTGTATCAAAACATACAAAGTAACTAGTAACTAAAGCATGCTGCTTTGTTGTTGGTAAGTTCTTTAAACCCCCCAAACACAACAATGATGGCTGTTGTGTTTGACTCTGAGCTCTGTATTGAGGCCCAGGTAAAAGCGGTCGTACAGTCCAGACACGTTTCCTTTGAGAATCATTTCTAGAATGTAATGCCCTCTGCCTCAAAGCTTGACATCATTGACGTCCTGTGTTCAGGGTTTGATGAACAATAGAACAAGTTGTTGCAAATGAGCCACCATCATTGGTGCAGATTGCTAATTCCACACAAAACAGTGGAAGCACACCTTTAATGATGATAATGTGGTCGTTCACAGGTGATCTAGCTAGTCAATACCTAATAGGTGGCCATTAGCACGTTTGGTCACAGCAGTTTCATACGCAAATACATTGAAATGACTAGCATGAATGGAACAACCACAAACTGCTGAATCTTTACATGCAGTTATGTGCATCAAATAAGCAGTAAGCCAATAAGCCTGCTTTTGAGTCTCTTAATGAGCCTATAATCTTTACCGCTTCAGATTCGGTAATCTCATCCAACCTGAAAATGGGCCTGTCGTCCTTAATATGATCAAAAGTCCAAGTTCTAGTAGAGAAGCTTTGAGCCAGCTCCTCAACAGAATGTATAAAGAAACTATTACAATGATTTGCAATCACATCATGATCTAAAGTTAAAATTCCATTCACTTTAAGTTAGAGTTCCTTTGTTTTGTGATCCTTATTTCTCCCAGTTAGTTTATTAAGGTTTTCCCAAATCAATTTCCCATTTCCCCTTGCATCTTCTATTACTTTGATGAAATAAATCCGCTTTTGCTTTCCTTAAGTTCCTTACTACCTTGTTTCGAAGGCTTGTGGAAATCGGCCTGTCACTGCTGTGACCTGATTTAAGTGATCTCTTCAAGGCAAAATCCTGCTTCTTCATCTTCTGCCAGAGGGCGCTATTGAGCCATGGCAGTGTTATTTTTTACTAGGTCTAGACTTTATATTTATATCCTGGAGGCTAGCGATGGATGCTAAAAACAGCTAACAATTGGAAAATAAAATACTATTGTTTCTGGATAAAATGACATTATTATAACCAGAGACTTAAGTTCTCGGTTTGGCACACAAGGTTAATTGCAAGCACAAATCCAGATAATTCCGGGTTCGGCAAATATTGTGTTAATAAGAACATACACAATATGTATTTCAATGTATGTATTTCATACACACGTTTTATTTCATCCATGCTTACAACATATGCCACTAGAAAAATAGTACCGGTATGTACAAAAAATATATTTTGAGTGTATAATATAAAATGTCAAACAATATGTTGAAAAACATTGGATAACAAGTTTAAAATAAATCTATCTACACATAAGCTGTATGGTCAAAATATTAAAAAAAATTTTTTTAAATGAGGCAGAAATGGTTCTTGCGAAAGTATAGAGAAACATTTGCAGCAGCTATGAATAGCAGCAGATATAAATTCAGTCTCTTGTGGAAGTGAGAGAAAACACTTCAGATATCATACTGTTTGTGACAGTACCAGTGCAACAGCAGTGGAGTGTAATCTCTCCATTGATTTGGTCGGGCGTTCAAATTGTTCCTCAAAACAAAAACCTCCACCTCAAGATCACAGTCTATTGTGTGGACTTGCTACAACGCAGTGGTTTGGTGGGACATGACTTGGTGGTGATGAAGGGATGGTCCAACACCTGGTCAGGTGTTATCCTCTCCTCTGGAAACGGGTGAAGCATTCGTTTCAACAGGTCCACAAAGACGACTCCAGTTCCGTCGGCGTCACCACACAACGAGTCGAACACTTCTTCCAGTGAGCGGTTTTCTGTTATTTCTGATATTTTCAGTCCGGCGTCCAGGAGTGCTTGAACCGGCATACCAAGAGTTAAGATGATGGATAGAAGCTACAGGGGGGGGGGGGAACACAGGATATTTCACATTATTATTCACAATATTCCATGTAACAGTCTTAGGTAAACATTTAACTTCTGTGTAAAGTGAATCCGTGGAATACTCACCACTTCAGAGTCAGTGTCCCCACAGAATAAATCACGAGTCAGCATCCCATTGGCCATCACACAGCCCAGTGACCACATGTCAAGGGCCTCTGTGAGTGGGAGGCCCAGGAATACTTCTGGTGCTCTGTGGGTGGAAAAACAAAAAGGATGTTAGCAATATAATAACTGTCTGCTTTCAGTAAAGTACAGTATGTATAAAGGCCAGTACGATTTAACACAAAATCTAGCTCAAAATAACTCACCTATATGCACGAATGGGCATGATCCTCCGTTGCTTGGTCTCAGAGAACAGCCAGACCAAAGTCAATGAGTTTGACTTTGAGGGGTTGTTCTCGTCGGTTCACCAGCATGATGTTATCTAGTTTTATGTCTGTGTGGATCAGACCGATACCCTTCAGGGCCTGTAGTGCAATGGCAAGCTGCAAGTCAAGAATAAAGAGCACGATTAATAATGTGAAACAAGGTGGTGTGAAATTTAACTGAATATGTGTCTGTATGGGTTGCCATCACATTTCAAACTCATACCTGCTGTATGACAGGTCTCATCTCCATCATGGACATAGGACCTCTGTCATTAAGGAATTCCAGGAGATCGATATCCAGAGACTCAAACACCATGCATTGAAATCCTTTATGGACGAAGCCGTCGTAAAATCTCACTATTCCACACGTGTCAGGGTCCAGGACTTTCAGCGTTTGCAACACAGCCATCTCACGTGCTGCCACTTCATCATAATCACTGCAACTCTTCAAGATCTTGATGGCCACTGTATCACCGGTGAGTGTGCTGATGGCTTTGGCCACCGTCCCAAAGCTGCCCTCCCCCAGGATGCTCTGGACTTGGTACTGGCCTCTGTCCAGCAGGTCCATCTCAGATACCATGCAACTCTCTGGACCATCAGAGTGTTGGGAGGAGCTGGCGGTCACAATGACCAGTGGTGTTGGGGAAGCAGAGTTGAGCACATTGTCCAAATCAAATCTGTCCCACTCTGGATCCGAGCAAGACATAATGCCGGGTCCGGGGGCGGTCAGGGTTAGGGTGTCAACGTTAACCGCTGGGACGTCATCATAGTTGATTATGTCCTGTTCAGCTGTGTCCAACTCTGAGCAATCAGAGCTAGTGGGGCTGGTGACCTCAACGGATTTTTTAAATCTTTTTTTAAATGGCAGCTGCTTCTTAGCACCTAGAGAGAAGAGATATAATTTAGAGTGACTCATGGAATATATCATACACAAAATAATACTTCACAAACTATGAAAGTTGTGATTGATACGCTCGGCTCAACAAATAGCCTACATGAGCTGAGCTACACATTAATTATATCCCCAACATACAATTGGTATGTTATGGTGTTGGGGATATAATTCATCACATTATTATAATTATGTACATGTTTGAATAGCAGGGATTTTTTCAGAAATCTAAATATAGAATATAGAATATTTTGTATTAGATATAAAACTGCTGATAAATTCAGATATTTATAATTTAGCCCAATTCTAGATATATCTGTTTTCACTAGACAATGTGTAGTGTTCATTGACCCTTACCTGTATATGTCCTTGAAAAGCGCTGGTATGGTTCAAAGCGATGCTTTTTCAGGCCTCCTACTTTTACTTTGAAAGTTTTGCTATCCTGTTGTCTCCTGGTCATTAATGTAGTCATGGTGAGTCCTCTTTCTTCAGCAGAATTGTTCCTAGAGTTGAGAGATTCCATCTTCACCTGGAGTCCACAGTCAGATCTGATCAGAAATGAGTGATATCCTGGAGGAGTTGTGGAGAACTGACAACTACAAACTCTTCTTATACTAGAGAGCCTGAGGTGGAACCACTAACTGCTTGGGGTTGGTTGGCCAGAGAACAATAGAACTATCTCTCCACCAACCACAACCTAACCGGTTGAACCACTAACTGATTGGTCAAAGAGGGGAGGGGCACCAATTCAATGCTCTAAATTCTCAGTATTTATCATACTAAAAGGATCACATGCAAATTGGTTGGTCGATCCATTCAGCAATAGGGTTACACGCCCTAACCTGTCCGTTAACAATGGGACAGACTACCCCCAAAACATTCCACAACATTCACAATTCACAATAATAGGATAGTTCATGAATCATTCAATAATAAGTTAGATGTGTCCAAACGAAGATAACATGTACCTTAGTGAGTGATTAAAAAGATGATTTAATATGTCCTGGTGAAATATATTTCTGCACATGGCTGGAAATTAGGGAGGAAATTAGGTGTGGACAGAAAATCTATTCAACCCTGTCATGAGTTTGTATGAGTCCTCATGTGTCTTTTTAGATGAGCCGTGTGGCTACAGCCCTTTCCACAAACTGTGCAAGCAAATGGCTTTTCCCCTGAATTAATCATTGTGTGTGTCTTCACACAACATTGATAATATTGGCCTATATCTGACTAAAGTCTGACAATAAGTGTTCGAATTCAGACTTGTCATTCTAAAAAGACTCATACATACAGTTTGAGTTAAATGTTATAGTGTGACTCTTTTAATGTTCTAGTATTATGGCACTCAAATGTGGAACATGGCAATGCCCTACCACCAGCTATCAGAAAGTGCCACTGCTTTTATGTAAAATACTTGTATTGCTTTTATAGTATATGTCATGCATTTTATGTATTGATGATTTGGTACTTTACCTCTGTACTTTTTGCAAACTGTTAATAAAGTGTTTATATCAACCAATGTACTGCATGTGTTTGTTGTGTTCATACTTGTATTCAATTTAATTTTAACTTGTATGTTTTTTTATTTTGTGTTTTATTCTCTATGGTGGTACTCATGTCTAGTGAACAGAACAGTATCAACAAACACAAAGACAGTAATGTGTTTAATAAAAGGTTGTGGGTATTTGTTGTGCTGTTCTCAGTTGTATGGAATAATTGGAATTTGTTTCAGTAGGGTTTTGCTTGTGTTTTAATTCAATGTATTTTTATAAAAACATCTGAATTCTTTCATCTGGACCTGAGGTTGAAATGCAGGCTAAATGAGGATGGCTGATACTTCATCATTACAGACAGAGATTAAACATGCTAATGGTCACTGGTTGTCTTAATGCTCACATGAACTGAGACCCTCACCCTCTTTGAGCCTGGTGAGTTTCATCTAAACTGGCATAATCACATTGGAATGATTATGACCCTCTGTGGAATGTTGAAGATTCTGTAAGGGATAGTAATCATCATATTGTTTGTTCAGTAACCGAGTGTCTCCAGCCTTTTAGGCCAGGATACTTATTTCATCCAATCAGGATGGAGGATGACTTATACATGAATCTGGGAAAGGTGGACTCTCTCTCTCTCTCTCTCTCTCTCTCTCTCTCTCTCTCTCTCTCTCTCTCTCTCTCTCTCTCTCTCTCTCTCTCTCTCTCTCTCTCTCTCTCTTATTTCTCAGTATCCTCCACACTGTTCTTGACAAACTTGATGCATCTGCCCAATACGGTACTGTAGCCAATTCATATAGGCCTACACATTGTATTGTCTTTGCTTTAGAAAGCAATAGCCTGCAATGATTATGATTGGAGTCCTTCATGTCCAACTGACAGGGGAAACTTCTACTGAACAAACACAAACTAAAATCATGGTGACTCTCACCATTGCTTTTCAATAAAAGTGAATTGATTATGTTGTAGGCCTGATCAAATTGTTATATTTAACCCCCCAAATTCAAATAACGTATCTGCTATTTTTAAGCCAATAAAAATGTGATTTGGTTATTAGTGTACTTGTTATTTGTATTATAATTTCTCAAGGGTGAAATGAACCATTGTGTAAATATCATCAGTTCATTCCTAGAACGTATGTGGACGTCTTGGGCACAAATTGTGTTAAAATGTAAAAATAAAATGAACTAAATATAGTCTTATGTATGACATAAATAGATTCAATGTATTCATGGTACGTGCACCAATATTTTACTTTGTTTTACATTTAAATTTGTATATGATTGATATGGCAATCCAGCCACTATACTTGAGATGACCCCAATTTAATCCTGTCACGGTCCAAGGCTATTGTGCAAGATGTATCTTTGCAGTGAGACATATGTAGCCGGAATTGTTGACTTATTGATGGCTCAAAGTGACATTGATGAAAATGCAAAATAAAACTGACTTTACGCATTGTGAGCTTGTAGATCGGCAATTTCAAATGGCCGAAATGTATATATGGCTGAAGTGGTTAATGTGCTTTGTATCAAAACATACAAAGTAACTAGTAACTAAAGCATGCTGCTTTGTTGTTGGTAAGTTCTTTAAACCCCCCAAACACAACAATGATGGCTGTTGTGTTTGACTCTGAGCTCTGTATTGAGACCCAGGTAAAAGCGGTCGTACAGTCCAGACACGTTTCCTTTGAGAATCATTTCTAGAATGTAATGCCCTCTGCCTCAAAGCTTGACATCATTGACGTCCTGTGTTCAGGGTTTGATGAACAATAGAACAAGTTGTTGCAAATGAGCCACCATCATTGGTGCAGATTGCTAATTCCACACAAAACAGTGGAAGCACACCTTTAATGATGATAATGTGGTCGTTCACAGGTGATCTAGCTAGTCAATACCTAATAGGTGGCCATTAGCACGTTTGGTCACAGCAGTTTCATACTCAAATACATTGAAATGACTAGCATGAATGGAACAACCACAAACTGCTGAATCTTTACATGCAGTTATGTGCATCAAATAAGCAGTAAGCCAATAAGCCTGCTTTTGAGTCTCTTAATGAGCCTATAATCTTTACCGCTTCAGATTCGGTAATCTCATCCAACCTGAAAATGGACCTGTCGTCCTTAATATGATCAAAAGTCCAAGTTCTAGTAGAGAAGCTTTGAGCCAGCTCCTCAACAGAATGTATAAAGAAACTATTACAATGATTTGCAATCACATCATGATCTAAAGTTAAAATTCCATTCACTTTAAGTTAGAGTTCCTTTGTTTTGTGATCCTTATTTCTCCCAGTTAGTTTATTAAGGTTTTCCCAAATCAATTTCCCATTTCCCCTTGCATCTTCTATTACTTTGATGAAATAAATCCGCTTTTGCTTTCCTTAAGTTCCTTACTACCTTGTTTCGAAGGCTTGTGAAAATCTGCCTGTCACTGCTGTGACCTGATTTAAGTGATCTCTTCAAGGCAAAATCCTGCTTCTTCATCTTCTGCCAGAGGGCGCTATTGAGCCATGGCAGTGTTATTTTTGACTAGGTCTAGACTTTATATTTATATCCTGGAGGCTAGCGATGGATGCTAAAAACAGCTAACAATTGGAAAATAAAATACTATTGTTTCTGGATAAAATTACATTATTATAACCAGAGACTTAAGTTCTCGGTTTGGCACACAAGGTTAATTGCAAGCACAAATCCAGATAATTCCGGGTTCGGCAAATATTGTGTTAATAAGAACATACACAATATGTATTTCAATGTATGTATTTCATACACACGTTTTATTTCATCCATGCTTACAACATATGCCACTAGAAAAATAGTACCGGTATGTACAAAAAAAATATTTTGAGTGTATAATATAAAATGTCAAACAATATGTTGAAAAACATTGGATAACAAGTTTAAAATAAATCTATCTACACATAAGCTGTATGGTCAAAATATTATTATTATTTTTTTTTAAATGAGGCAGAAATGGTTCTTGCGAAAGTATAGAGAAACATTTGCAGCAGCTATGAATAGCAGCAGATATAAATTCAGTCTCTTGTGGAAGTGAGAGAAAACACTTCAGATATCATACTGTTTGTGACAGTACCAGTGCAACAGCAGTGGAGTGTAATCTCTCCATTGATTTGGTCGGGCGTTCAAATTGTTCCTCAAAACAAAAACCTCCACCTCAAGATCACAGTCTATTGTGTGGACTTGCTACAACGCAGTGGTTTGGTGGGACATGACTTGGTGGTGATGAAGGGATGGTCCAACACCTGGTCAGGTGTTATCCTCTCCTCTGGAAACGGGTGAAGCATTCGTTTCAACAGGTCCACAAAGACGACTCCAGTTCCGTCGGCGTCACCACACAACGAGTCGAACACTTCTTCCAGTGAGCGGTTTTCTGTTATTTCTGATATTTTCAGTCCGGCGTCCAGGAGTGCTTGAACCGGCATACCAAGAGTTAAGATGATGGATAGAAGCTACAGGGGGGGGGGGAAACACAGGATATTTCACATTATTATTCACAATATTCCATGTAACAGTCTTAGGTAAACATAGGTGAACATTTAACTTCTGTGTAAAGTGAATCCGTGGAATACTCACCACTTCAGAGTCAGTGTCCCCACAGAATAAATCACGAGTCAGCATCCCATTGGCCATCACACAGCCCAGTGACCACATGTCAAGGGCCTCTGTGAGTGGGAGGCCCAGGAATACTTCTGGTGCTCTGTGGGTGGAAAAACAAAAAGGATGTTAGCAATATAATAACTGTCTGCTTTCAGTAAAGTACAGTATGTATAAAGGCCAGTACGATTTAACACAAAATCTAGCTCAAAATAACTCACCTATATGCACGAATGGGCATGATCCTCCGTTGCTTGGTCTCAGAGACATGAACAGCCAGACCAAAGTCAATGAGTTTGACTTTGAGGGGTTGTTCTCGTCGGTTCACCAGCATGATGTTATCTAGTTTTATGTCTGTGTGGATCAGACCGATACCCTTCAGGGCCTGTAGTGCAATGGCAAGCTGCAAGTCAAGAATAAAGAGCACGATTAATAATGTGAAACAAGGTGGTGTGAAATTTAACTGAATATGTGTCTGTATGGGTTGCCATCACATTTCAAACTCATACCTGCTGTATGACAGGTCTCATCTCCATCATGGACATAGGACCTCTGTCATTAAGGAATTCCAGGAGATCGATATCCAGAGACTCAAAAACCATGCATTGAAATCCTTTATGGACGAAGCCGTCGTAAAATCTCACTATTCCACACGTGTCAGGGTCCAGGACTTTCAGCGTTTGCAACACAGCCATCTCACGTGCTGCCACTTCATCATAATCACTGCAACTCTTCAAGATCTTGATGGCCACTGTATCACCGGTGAGTGTGCTGATGGCTTTGGCCACCGTCCCAAAGCTGCCCTCCCCCAGGATGCTCTGGACTTGGTACTGGCCTCTGTCCAGCAGGTCCATCTCAGATACCATGCAACTCTCTGGACCATCAGAGTGTTGGGAGGAGCTGGCGGTCACAATGACCAGTGGTGTTGGGGAATCAGAGTTGAGCACATTGTCCAAATCAAATCTGTCCCACTCTGGATCCGAGCAAGACATAATGCCGGGTCCGGGGGCGGTCAGGGTTAGGGTGTCAACGTTAACCGCTGGGACGTCATCATAGTTGATTATGTCCTGTTCAGCTGTGTCCAACTCTGAGCAATCAGAGCTAGTGGGGCTGGTGACCTCAACGGATTTTTTAAATCTTTTTTTAAATGGCAGCTGCTTCTTAGCACCTAGAGAGAAGAGATATAATTTAGAGTGACTCATGGAATATATCATACACAAAATAATACTTCACAAACTATGAAAGTTGTGATTGATACGCTCGGCTCAACAAATAGCCTACATGAGCTGAGCTACACATTAATTATATCCCCAACATACAATTGGTATGTTATGGTGTTGGGGATATAATTCATCACATTATTATAATTATGTACATGTTTGAATAGCAGGGATTTTTTCAGAAATCAAAATATAGAATATAGAATATTTTGTATTAGATATAAAACTGCTGATAAATTCAGATATTTATAATTTAGCCCAATTCTAGATATATCTGTTTTCACTAGACAATGTGTAGTGTTCATTGACCCTTACCTGTATATGTCCTTGAAAAGCGCTGGTATGGTTCAAAGCGATGCTTTTTCAGGCCTCCTACTTTTACTTTGAAAGTTTTGCTATCCTGTTGTCTCCTGGTCATTAATGTAGTCATGGTGAGTCCTCTTTCTTCAGCAGAATTGTTCCTAGAGTTGAGAGATTCCATCTTCACCTGGAGTCCACAGTCAGATCTGATCAGAAATGAGTGATATCCTGGAGGAGTTGTGGAGAACTGACAACTACAAACTCTTCTTATACTAGAGAGCCTGAGGTGGAACCACTAACTGCTTGGGGTTGGTTGGCCAGAGAACAATAGAACTATCTCTCCACCAACCACAACCTAACGGGTTGAACCACTAACTGATTGGTCAAAGAGGGGAGGGGCACCAATTCAATGCTCTAAATTCTCAGTATTTATCATACTAAAAGGATCACATGCAAATTGGTTGGTCGATCCATTCAGCAATAGGGTTACACGCCCTAACCTGTCCGTTAACAATGGGACAGACTACCCCCAAAACATTCCACAACATTCACAATTCACAATAATAGGATAGTTCATGAATCATTCAATAATAAGTTAGATGTGTCCAAACGAAGATAACATGTACCTTAGTGAGTGATTAAAAAGATGATTTAATATGTCCTGGTGAAATATATTTCTGCACATGGCTGGAAATTAGGGAGGAAATTAGGTGTGGACAGAAAATCTATTCAACCCTGTCATGAGTTTGTATGAGTCCTCATGTGTCTTTTTAGATGAGCCGTGTGGCTACAGCCCTTTCCACAAACTGTGCAAGCAAATGGCTTTTCCCCTGAATTAATCATTGTGTGTGTCTTCACACAACATTGATAATATTGGCCTATATCTGAATAAAGTCTGACAATAAGTGTTCGAATTCAGACTTGTCATTCTAAAAAGACTCATACATACAGTTTGAGTTAAATGTTATAGTGTGACTCTTTTAATGTTCTAGTATTATGGCACTCAAATGTGGAACATGGCAATGCCCTACCACCAGCTATCAGAAAGTGCCACTGCTTTTATGTAAAATACTTGTATTGCTTTTATAGTATATGTCATGCATTTTATGTATTGATGATTTGGTACTTTACCTCTGTACTTTTTGCAAACTGTTAATAAAGTGTTTATATCAACCAATGTACTGCATGTGTTTGTTGTGTTCATACTTGTATTCAATTTAATTTTAACTTGTATGTTTTTTTATTTTGTGTTTTATTCTCTATGGTGGTACTCATGTCTAGTGAACAGAACAGTATCAACAAACACAAAGACAGTAATGTGTTTAATAAAAGGTTGTGGGTATTTGTTGTGCTGTTCTCAGTTGTATGGAATAATTGGAATTTGTTTCAGTAGGGTTTTGCTTGTGTTTTAGTTCAATGTATTTTTATAAAAACATCTGAATGCTTTCATCTGGACCTGAGGTTGAAATGCAGGCTAAATGAGGATGGCTGATACTTCATCATTACAGACAGAGATTAAACATGCTAATGGTCACTGGTTGTCTTAATGCTCACATGAACTGAGACCCTCACCCTCTTTGAGCCTGGTGAGTTTCATCTAAACTGGCATAATCACATTGGAATGATTATGACCCTCTGTGGAATGTTGAAGATTCTGTAAGGGATAGTAATCATCATATTGTTTGTTCAGTAACCGAGTGTCTCCAGCCTTTTAGGCCAGGATACTTATTTCATCCAATCAGGATGGAGGATGACTTATACATGAAACTGGGAAAGGTGGACTCTCTCTCTCTCTCTCTCTCTCTCTCTCTCTCTCTCTCTCTCTCTCTCTCTCTCTCTCTCTCTCTCTCTCTCTCTCTCTCTCTTATTTCTCAGTATCCTCCACACTGTTCTTGACAAACTTGATGCATCTGCCCAATACGGTACTGTAGCCAATTCATATAGGCCTACACATTGTATTGTCTTTGCTTGAACGTTGAATTACTTTGAAACTCCTGTGAATCCAGGAGGTATCTGCTGCTGAAATGATGAAATAGTTATAACATTATAACTATTAGGCTTACACCAATTATGTCACAACTTGTCAATCACGTTGAAAGTATTACAATGAAAGCTTTAGAAAGCAATAGCCTGCAATGATTATGATTGGAGTCCTTCATGTCCAACTGACAGGGGAAACTTCTACTGAACAAACACAAACTAAAATCATGGTGACTCTCACCATTGCTTTTCAATAAAAGTGAATTGATTATGTTGTAGGCCTGATCAAATTGTTATATTTAACCCCCCAAATTCAAATAACGTATCTGCTATTTTTAAGCCAATAAAAATGTGATTTGGTTATTAGTGTACTTGTTATTTGTATTATAATTTCTCAAGGGTGAAATGAACCATTGTGTAAATATCATCAGTTCATTCCTAGAACGTATGTGGACGTCTTGGGCACAAATTGTGTTAAAATGTAAAAATAAAATGAACTATTGAAATATAGTCTTATGTATGACATAAATAGATTCAATGTATTCATGGTACGTGCACCAATATTTTACTTTGTTTTACATTTAAATTTGTATATGATTGATATGGCAATCCAGCCACTATACTTGAGATGACCCCAATTTAATCCTGTCACGGTCCAAGGCTATTGTGCAAGATGTATCTTTGCAGTGAGACATATGTAGCCGGAATTGTTGACTTATTGATGGCTCAAAGTGACATTGATGAAAATGAAAAATAAAACTGACTTTACGCATTGTGAGCTTGTAGATCGGCTATTTCAAATGGCCGAAATGTATATATGGCTGAAGTGGTTAATGTGCTTTGTATCAAAACATACAAAGTAACTAGTAACTAAAGCATGCTGCTTTGTTGTTGGTAAGTTCTTTAAACCCCCCAAACACAACAATGATGGCTGTTGTGTTTGACTCTGAGCTCTGTATTGAGACCCAGGTAAAAGCGGTCGTACAGTCCAGACACGTTTCCTTTGAGAATCATTTCTAGAATGTAATGCCCTCTGCCTCAAAGCTTGACATCATTGACGTCCTGTGTTCAGGGTTTGATGAACAATAGAACAAGTTGTTGCAAATGAGCCACCATCATTGGTGCAGATTGCTAATTCCACACAAAACAGTGGAAGCACACCTTTAATGATGATAATGTGGTCGTTCACAGGTGATCTAGCTAGTCAATACCTAATAGGTGGCCATTAGCACGTTTGGTCACAGCAGTTTCATACGCAAATACATTGAAATGACTAGCATGAATGGAACAACCACAAACTGCTGAATCTTTACATGCAGTTATGTGCATCAAATAAGCAGTAAGCCAATAAGCCTGCTTTTGAGTCTCTTAATGAGCCTATAATCTTTACCGCTTCAGATTCGGTAATCTCATCCAACCTGAAAATGGGCCTGTCGTCCTTAATATGATCAAAAGTCCAAGTTCTAGTAGAGAAGCTTTGAGCCAGCTCCTCAACAGAATGTATAAAGAAACTATTACAATGATTTGCAATCACATCATGATCTAAAGTTAAAATTCCATTCACTTTAAGTTAGAGTTCCTTTGTTTTGTGATCCTTATTTCTCCCAGTTAGTTTATTAAGGTTTTCCCAAATCAATTTCCCATTTCCCCTTGCATCTTCTATTACTTTGATGAAATAAATCCGCTTTTGCTTTCCTTAAGTTCCTTACTACCTTGTTTCGAAGGCTTGTGAAAATCTGCCTGTCACTGCTGTGACCTGAATTAAGTGATCTCTTCAAGGCAAAATCCTGCTCCTTCATCTTCTGCCAGAGGGCGCTATTGAGCCATGGCAGTGTTATTTTTGACTAGGTCTAGACTTTATATTTATATCCTGGAGGCTAGCGATGGATGCTAAAAACAGCTAACAATTGGAAAATAAAATACTATTGTTTCTGGATAAAATGACATTATTATAACCAGAGACTTAAGTTCTCGGTTTGGCACACAAGGTTAATTGCAAGCACAAATCCAGATAATTCCGGGTTCGGCAAATATTGTGTTAATAAGAACATACACAATATGTATTTCAATGTATGTATTTCATACACACGTTTTATTTCATCCATGCTTACAACATATGCCACTAGAAAAATAGTACCGGTATGTACAAAAAATATATTTTGAGTGTATAATATAAAATGTCAAACAATATGTTGAAAAACATTGGATAACAAGTTTAAAATAAATCTATCTACACATAAGCTGTATGGTCAAAATATTATTATTATTTTTTTAAATGAGGCAGAAATGGTTCTTGCGAAAGTATAGAGAAACATTTGCAGCAGCTATGAATAGCAGCAGATATAAATTCAGTCTCTTGTGGAAGTGAGAGAAAACACTTCAGATATCATACTGTTTGTGACAGTACCAGTGCAACAGCAGTGGAGTGTAATCTCTCCATTGATTTGGTCGGGCGTTCAAATTGTTCCTCAAAACAAAAACCTCCACCTCAAGATCACAGTCTATTGTGTGGACTTGCTACAACGCAGTGGTTTGGTGGGACATGACTTGGTGGTGATGAAGGGATGGTCCAACACCTGGTCAGGTGTTATCCTCTCCTCTGGAAACGGGTGAAGCATTCGTTTCAACAGGTCCACAAAGACGACTCCAGTTCCGTCGGCGTCACCACACAACGAGTCGAACACTTCTTCCAGTGAGCGGTTTTCTGTTGTTTCTGATATTTTCAGTCCGGCGTCCAGGAGTGCTTGAACCGGCATACCAAGAGTTAAGATGATGGATAGAAGCTACAGGGGGGGGGGGGAAACACAGGATATTTCACATTATTATTCACAATATTCCATGTAACAGTCTTAGGTAAACATAGGTGAACATTTAACTTCTGTGTAAAGTGAATCCGTGGAATACTCACCACTTCAGAGTCAGTGTCCCCACAGAATAAATCACGAGTCAGCATCCCATTGGCCATCACACAGCCCAGTGACCACATGTCAAGGGCCTCTGTGAGTGGGAGGCCCAGGAATACTTCTGGTGCTCTGTGGGTGGAAAAACAAAAAGGATGTTAGCAATATAATAACTGTCTGCTTTCAGTAAAGTACAGTATGTATAAAGGCCAGTACGATTTAACACAAAATCTAGCTCAAAATAACTCACCTATATGCACGAATGGGCATGATCCTCCGTTGCTTGGTCTCAGAGACATGAACAGCCAGACCAAAGTCAATGAGTTTGACTTTGAGGGGTTGTTCTCGTCGGTTCACCAGCATGATGTTATCTAGTTTTATGTCTGTGTGGATCAGACCGATACCCTTCAGGGCCTGTAGTGCAATGGCAAGCTGCAAGTCAAGAATAAAGAGCACGATTAATAATGTGAAACAAGGTGGTGTGAAATTTAACTGAATATGTGTCTGTATGGGTTGCCATCACATTTCAAACTCATACCTGCTGTATGACAGGTCTCATCTCCATCATGGACATAGGACCTCTGTCATTAAGGAATTCCAGGAGATCGATATCCAGAGACTCAAACACCATGCATTGAAATCCTTTATGGACGAAGCCGTCGTAAAATCTCACTATTCCACACGTGTCAGGGTCCAGGACTTTCAGCGTTTGCAACACAGCCATCTCACGTGCTGCCACTTCATCATAATCACTGCAACTCTTCAAGATCTTGATGGCCACTGTATCACCGGTGAGTGTGCTGATGGCTTTGGCCACCGTCCCAAAGCTGCCCTCCCCCAGGATGCTCTGGACTTGGTACTGGCCTCTGTCCAGCAGGTCCATCTCAGATACCATGCAACTCTCTGGACCATCAGAGTGTTGGGAGGAGCTGGCGGTCACAATGACCAGTGGTGTTGGGGAAGCAGAGTTGAGCACATTGTCCAAATCAAATCTCCCACTCTGGATCCGAGCAAGACATAATGCCGGGTCCGGGGGCGGTCAGGGTTAGGGTGTCAACGTTAACCGCTGGGACGTCATCATAGTTGATTATGTCCTGTTCAGCTGTGTCCAACTCTGAGCAATCAGAGCTAGTGGGGCTGGTGACCTCAACGGATTTTTTAAATCTTTTTTTAAATGGCAGCTGCTTCTTAGCACCTAGAGAGAAGAGATATAATTTAGAGTGACTCATGGAATATATCATACACAAAATAATACTTCACAAACTATGAAAGTTGTGATTGATACGCTCGGCTCAACAAATAGCCTACATGAGCTGAGCTACACATTAATTATATCCCCAACATACAATTGGTATGTTATGTTATGGTGTTGGGGATATAATTCATCACATTATTATAATTATGTACACGTTTGAATAGCAGGGATTTTTTCAGAAATCAAAATATAGAATATAGAATATTTTGTATTAGATATAAAACTGCTGATAAATTCAGATATTTATAATTTAGCCCAATTCTAGATATATCTGTTTTCACTAGACAATGTGTAGTGTTCATTGACCCTTACCTGTATATGTCCTTGAAAAGCGCTGGTATGGTTCAAAGCGATGCTTTTTCAGGCCTCCTACTTTTACTTTGAAAGTTTTGCTATCCTGTTGTCTCCTGGTCATTAATGTAGTCATGGTGAGTCCTCTTTCTTCAGCAGAATTGTTCCTAGAGTTGAGAGATTCCATCTTCACCTGGAGTCCACAGTCAGATCTGATCAGAAATGAGTGATATCCTGGAGGAGTTGTGGAGAACTGACAACTACAAACTCTTCTTATACTAGAGAGCCTGAGGTGGAACCACTAACTGCTTGGGGTTGGTTGGCCAGAGAACAATAGAACTATCTCTCCACCAACCACAACCTAACGGGTTGAACCACTAACTGATTGGTCAAAGAGGGGAGGGGCACCAATTCAATGCTCTAAATTCTCAGTATTTATCATACTAAAAGGATCACATGCAAATTGGTTGGTCGATCCATTCAGCAATAGGGTTACACGCCCTAACCTGTCCGTTAACAATGGGACAGACTACCCCCAAAACATTCCACAACATTCACAATTCACAATAATAGGATAGTTCATGAATCATTCAATAATAAGTTAGATGTGTCCAAACGAAGATAACATGTACCTTAGTGAGTGATTAAAAAGATGATTTAATATGTCCTGGTGAAATATATTTCTGCACATGGCTGGAAATTAGGGAGGAAATTAGGTGTGGACAGAAAATCTATTCAACCCTGTCATGAGTTTGTATGAGTCCTCATGTGTCTTTTTAGATGAGCCGTGTGGCTACAGCCCTTTCCACAAACTGTGCAAGCAAATGGCTTTTCCCCTGAATTAATCATTGTGTGTGTCTTCACACAACATTGATAATATTGGCCTATATCTGACTAAAGTCTGACAATAAGTGTTCGAATTCAGACTTGTCATTCTAAAAAGACTCATACATACAGTTTGAGTTAAATGTTATAGTGTGACTCTTTTAATGTTCTAGTATTATGGCACTCAAATGTGGAACATGGCAATGCCCTACCACCAGCTATCAGAAAGTGCCACTGCTTTTATGTAAAATACTTGTATTGCTTTTATAGTATATGTCATGCATTTTATGTATTGATGATTTGGTACTTTACCTCTGTACTTTTTGCAAACTGTTAATAAAGTGTTTATATCAACCAATGTACTGCATGTGTTTGTTGTGTTCATACTTGTATTCAATTTAATTTTAACTTGTATGTTTTTTTATTTTGTGTTTTATTCTCTATGGTGGTACTCATGTCTAGTGAACAGAACAGTATCAACAAACACAAAGACAGTAATGTGTTTAATAAAAGGTTGTGGGTATTTGTTGTGCTGTTCTCAGTTGTATGGAATAATTGGAATTTGTTTCAGTAGGGTTTTGCTTGTGTTTTAATTCAATGTATTTTTATAAAAACATCTGAATTCTTTCATCTGGACCTGAGGTTTAAATGCAGGCTAAATGAGGATGGCTGATACTTCATCATTACAGACAGAGATTAAACATGCTAATGGTCACTGGTTGTCTTAATGCTCACATGAACTGAGACCCTCACCCTCTTTGAGCCTGGTGAGTTTCATCTAAACTGGCATAATCACATTGGAATGATTATGACCCTCTGTGGAATGTTGAAGATTCTGTAAGGGATAGTAATCATCATATTGCTTGTTCAGTAACCGAGTGTCTCCAGCCTTTTAGGCCAGGATACTTATTTCATCCAATCAGGATGGAGGATGACTTATACATGAAACTGGGAAAGGTGGACTCTCTCTCTCTCTCTCTCTCTCCCTCTCTCTCTCTCTCTCTCTCTCTCTCTTATTTCTCAGTATCCTCCACACTGTTCTTGACAAACTTGATGCATCTGCCCAATACGGTACTGTAGCCAATTCATATAGGCCTACACATTGTATTGTCTTTGCTTGAACGTTGAATTACTTTGAAACTCCTGTGAATCCAGGAGGTATCTGCTGCTGAAATGATGAAATAGTTATAACATTATAACTATTAGGCTTACACCAATTATGTCACAACTTGTCAATCACGTTGAAAGTATTACAATGAAAGCTTTAGAAAGCAATAGCCTGCAATGATTATGATTGGAGTCCTTCATGTCCAACTGACAGGGGAAACTTCTACTGAACAAACACAAACTAAAATCATGGTGACTCTCACCATTGCTTTTCAATAAAAGTGAATTGATTATGTTGTAGGCCTGATCATATTGTTATATTTAACCCCCCAAATTCAAATAACGTATCTGCTATTTTTAAGCCAATAAAAATATGATTTGGTTATTAGTGTACTTGTTATTTGTATTATAATTTCTCAAGGGTGAAATGAACCATTGTGTAAATATCATCAGTTCATTCCTAGAACGTATGTGGACGTATTGGGCACAAATTGTGTTAAAATGTAAAAATAAAATGAACTAAATATAGTCTTATGTATGACATCAATAGATTCAATGTATTCATGGTACGTGCACCAATATTTTACTTTGTTTTACATTTAAATTTGTATATGATTGATATGGCAATCCAGCCACTATACTTGAGATGACCCCAATTTAATCCTGTCACGGTCCAAGGCTATTGTGCAAGATGTATCTTTGCAGTGAGACATATGTAGCCGGAATTGTTGACTTATTGATGGCTCAAAGTGACATTGATGAAAATGAAAAATAAAACTGACTTTACGCATTGTGAGCTTGTAGATCGGCTATTTCAAATGGCCGAAATGTATATATGGCTGAAGTGGTTAATGTGCTTTGTATCAAAACATACAAAGTAACTAGTAACTAAAGCATGCTGCTTTGTTGTTGGTAAGTTCTTTAAACCCCCCAAACACAACAATGATGGCTGTTGTGTTTGACTCTGAGCTCTGTATTGAGACCCAGGTAAAAGCGGTCGTACAGTCCAGACACGTTTCCTTTGAGAATCATTTCTAGAATGTAATGCCCTCTGCCTCAAAGCTTGACATCATTGACGTCCTGTGTTCAGGGTTTGATGAACAATAGAACAAGTTGTTGCAAATGAGCCACCATCATTGGTGCAGATTGCTAATTCCACACAAAACAGTGGAAGCACACCTTTAATGATGATAATGTGGTCGTTCACAGGTGATCTAGCTAGTCAATACCTAATAGGTGGCCATTAGCACGTTTGGTCACAGCAGTTTCATACGCAAATACATTGAAATGACTAGCATGAATGGAACAACCACAAACTGCTGAATCTTTACATGCAGTTATGTGCATCAAATAAGCAGTAAGCCAATAAGCCTGCTTTTGAGTCTCTTAATGAGCCTATAATCTTTACCGCTTCAGATTCGGTAATCTCATCCAACCTGAAAATGGACCTGTCGTCCTTAATATGATCAAAAGTCCAAGTTCTAGTAGAGAAGCTTTGAGCCAGCTCCTCAACAGAATGTATAAAGAAACTATTACAATGATTTGCAATCACATCATGATCTAAAGTTAACATTCCATTCACTTTAAGTTAGAGTTCCTTTGTTTTGTGATCCTTATTTCTCCCAGTTAGTTTATTAAGGTTTTCCCAAATCAATTTCCCATTTCCCCTTGCATCTTCTATTACTTTGATGAAATAAATCCGCTTTTGCTTTCCTTAAGTTCCTTACTACCTTGTTTCGAAGGCTTGTGAAAATCTGCCTGTCACTGCTGTGACCTGATTTAAGTGATCTCTTCAAGGCAAAATCCTGCTTCTTCATCTTCTGCCAGAGGGCGCTATTGAGCCATGGCAGTGTTATTTTTGACTAGGTCTAGACTTTATATTTATATCCTGGAGGCTAGCGATGGATGCTAAAAACAGCTAACAATTGGAAAATAAAATACTATTGTTTCTGGATAAAATTACATTATTATAACCAGAGACTTAAGTTCTCGGTTTGGCACACAAGGTTAATTGCAAGCACAAATCCAGATAATTCCGGGTTCGGCAAATATTGTGTTAATAAGAACATACACAATATGTATTTCAATGTATGTATTTCATACACACGTTTTATTTCATCCATGCTTACAACATATGCCACTAGAAAAATAGTACCGGTATGTACAAAAAATATATTTTGAGTGTATAATATAAAATGTCAAACAATATGTTGAAAAACATTGGATAACAAGTTTAAAATAAATCTATCTACACATAAGCTGTATGGTCAAAATATTAAAATGAGGCAGAAATGGTTCTTGCGAAAGTATAGAGAAACATTTGCAGCAGCTATGAATAGCAGCAGATATAAATTCAGTCTCTTGTGGAAGTGAGAGAAAACACTTCAGATATCATACTGTTTGTGACAGTACCAGTGCAACAGCAGTGGAGTGTAATCTCTCCATTGATTTGGTCGGGCGTTCAAATTGTTCCTCAAAACAAAAACCTCCACCTCAAGATCACAGTCTATTGTGTGGACTTGCTACAACGCAGTGGTTTGGTGGGACATGACTTGGTGGTGATGAAGGGATGATCCAACACCTGGTCAGGTGTTATCCTCTCCTCTGGAAACGGGTGAAGCATTCGTTTCAACAGGTCCACAAAGACGACTCCAGTTCCGTCGGCGTCACCACACAACGAGTCGAACACTTCTTCCAGTGAGCGGTTTTCTGTTATTTCTGATATTTTCAGTCCGGCGTCCAGGAGTGCTTGAACCGGCATACCAAGAGTTAAGATGATGGATAGAAGCTACAGGGGGGGGGGGGGGGGAAACACAGGATATTTCACATTATTATTCACAATATTCCATGTAACAGTCTTAGGTAAACATAGGTGAACATTTAACTTCTGTGTAAAGTGAATCCGTGGAATACTCACCACTTCAGAGTCAGTGTCCCCACAGAATAAATCACGAGTCAGCATCCCATTGGCCATCACACAGCCCAGTGACCACATGTCAAGGGCCTCTGTGAGTGGGAGGCCCAGGAATACTTCTGGTGCTCTGTGGGTGGAAAAACAAAAAGGATGTTAGCAATATAATAACTGTCTGCTTTCAGTAAAGTACAGTATGTATAAAGGCCAGTACGATTTAACACAAAATCTAGCTCAAAATAACTCACCTATATGCACGAATGGGCATGATCCTCCGTTGCTTGGTCTCAGAGACATGAACAGCCAGACCAAAGTCAATGAGTTTGACTTTGAGGGGTTGTTCTCGTCGGTTCACCAGCATGATGTTATCTAGTTTTATGTCTGTGTGGATCAGACCGATACCCTTCAGGGCCTGTAGTGCAATGGCAAGCTGCAAGTCAAGAATAAAGAGCACGATTAATAATGTGAAACAAGGTGGTGTGAAATTTAACTGAATATGTGTCTGTATGGGTTGCCATCACATTTCAAACTCATACCTGCTGTATGACAGGTCTCATCTCCATCATGGACATAGGACCTCTGTCATTAAGGAATTCCAGGAGATCGATATCCAGAGACTCAAACACCATGCATTGAAATCCTTTATGGACGAAGCCGTCGTAAAATCTCACTATTCCACACGTGTCAGGGTCCAGGACTTTCAGCGTTTGCAACACAGCCATCTCACGTGCTGCCACTTCATCATAATCACTGCAACTCTTCAAGATCTTGATGGCCACTGTATCACCGGTGAGTGTGCTGATGGCTTTGGCCACCGTCCCAAAGCTGCCCTCCCCCAGGATGCTCTGGACTTGGTACTGGCCTCTGTCCAGCAGGTCCATCTCAGATACCATGCAACTCTCTGGACCATCAGAGTGTTGGGAGGAGCTGGCGGTCACAATGACCAGTGGTGTTGGGGAAGCAGAGTTGAGCACATTGTCCAAATCAAATCTGTCCCACTCTGGATCCGAGCAAGACATAATGCCGGGTCCGGGGGCGGTCAGGGTTAGGGTGTCAACGTTAACCACTGGGACGTCATCATAGTTGATTATGTCCTGTTCAGCTGTGTCCAACTCTGAGCAATCAGAGCTAGTGGGGCTGGTGACCTCAACGGATTTTTTAAATCTTTTTTTAAATGGCAGCTGCTTCTTAGCACCTAGAGAGAAGAGATATAATTTAGAGTGACTCATGGAATATATCATACACAAAATAATACTTCACAAACTATGAAAGTTGTGATTGATACGCTCGGCTCAACAAATAGCCTACATGAGCTGAGCTACACATTAATTATATCCCCAACATTCAATTGGTATGTTATGGTGTTGGGGATATAATTCATCACATTATTATAATTATGTACATGTTTGAATAGCAGGGATTTTTTCAGAAATCAAAATATAGAATATAGAATATTTTGTATTAGATATAAAACTGCTGATAAATTCAGATATTTATAATTTAGCCCAATTCTAGATATATCTGTTTTCACTAGACAATGTGTAGTGTTCATTGACCCTTACCTGTATATGTCCTTGAAAAGCGCTGGTATGGTTCAAAGCGATGCTTTTTCAGGCCTCCTACTTTTACTTTGAAAGTTTTGCTATCCTGTTGTCTCCTGGTCATTAATGTAGTCATGGTGAGTCCTCTTTCTTCAGCAGAATTGTTCCTAGAGTTGAGAGATTCCATCTTCACCTGGAGTCCACAGTCAGATCTGATCAGAAATGAGTGATATCCTGGAGGAGTTGTGGAGAACTGACAACTACAAACTCTTCTTATACTAGAGAGCCTGAGGTGGAACCACTAACTGCTTGGGGTTGGTTGGCCAGAGAACAATAGAACTATCTCTCCACCAACCACAACCTAACGGGTTGAACCACTAACTGATTGGTCAAAGAGGGGAGGGGCACCAATTCAATGCTCTAAATTCTCAGTATTTATCATACTAAAAGGATCACATGCAAATTGGTTGGTCGATCCATTCAGCAATAGGGTTACACGCCCTAACCTGTCCGTTAACAATGGGACAGACTACCCCCAAAACATTCCACAACATTCACAATTCACAATAATAGGATAGTTCATGAATCATTCAATAATAAGTTAGATGTGTCCAAACGAAGATAACATGTACCTTAGTGAGTGATTAAAAAGATGATTTAATATGTCCTGGTGAAATATATTTCTGCACATGGCTGGAAATTAGGGAGGAAATTAGGTGTGGACAGAAAATCTATTCAACCCTGTCATGAGTTTGTATGAGTCCTCATGTGTCTTTTTAGATGAGCCGTGTGGCTACAGCCCTTTCCACAAACTGTGCAAGCAAATGGCTTTTCCCCTGAATTAATCATTGTGTGTGTCTTCACACAACATTGATAATATTGGCCTATATCTGACTAAAGTCTGACAATAAGTGTTCGAATTCAGACTTGTCATTCTAAAAAGACTCATACATACAGTTTGAGTTAAATGTTATAGTGTGACTCTTTTAATGTTCTAGTATTATGGCACTCAAATGTGGAACATGGCAATGCCCTACCACCAGCTATCAGAAAGTGCCACTGCTTTTATGTAAAATACTTGTATTGCTTTTATAGTATATGTCATGCATTTTATGTATTGATGATTTGGTACTTTACCTCTGTACTTTTTGCAAACTGTTAATAAAGTGTTTATATCAACCAATGTACTGCATGTGTTTGTTGTGTTCATACTTGTATTCAATTTAATTTTAACTTGTATGTTTTTTTATTTTGTTTTATTCTCTATGGTGGTACTCATGTCTAGTGAACAGAACAGTATCAACAAACACAAAGACAGTAATGTGTTTAATAAAAGGTTGTGGGTATTTGTTGTGCTGTTCTCAGTTGTATGGAATAATTGGAATTTGTTTCAGTAGGGTTTTGCTTGTGTTTTAATTCAATGTATTTTTATAAAAACATCTGAATTCTTTCATCTGGACCTGAGGTTGAAATGCAGGCTAAATGAGGATGGCTGATACTTCATCATTACAGACAGAGATTAAACATGCTAATGGTCACTGGTTGTCTTAATGCTCACATGAACTGAGACCCTCACCCTCTTTGAGCCTGGTGAGTTTCATCTAAACTGGCATAATCACATTGGAATGATTATGACCCTCTGTGGAATGTTGAAGATTCTGTAAGGGATAGTAATCATCATATTGTTTGTTCAGTAACCGAGTGTCTCCAGCCTTTTAGGCCAGGATACTTATTTCATCCAATCAGGATGGAGGATGACTTATACATGAAACTGGGAAAGGTGGACTCTCTCTCTCTCTCTCTCTCTCTCTCTCTCTCTCTCTCTCTCTCTCTCTCTCTTATTTCTCAGTATCCTCCACACTGTTCTTGACAAACTTGATGCATCTGCCCAATACGGTACTGTAGCCAATTCATATAGGCCTACACATTGTATTGTCTTTGCTTTAGAAAGCAATAGCCTGCAATGATTATGATTGGAGTCCTTCATGTCCAACTGACAGGGGAAACTTCTACTGAACAAACACAAACTAAAATCATGGTGACTCTCACCATTGCTTTTCAATAAAAGTGAATTGATTATGTTGTAGGCCTGATCAAATTGTTATATTTAACCCCCCAAATTCAAATAACGTATCTGCTATTTTTAAGCCAATAAAAATGTGATTTGGTTATTAGTGTACTTGTTATTTGTATTATAATTTCTCAAGGGTGAAATGAACCATTGTGTAAATATCATCAGTTCATTCCTAGAACGTATGTGGACGTCTTGGGCACAAATTGTGTTAAAATGTAGAAATAAAATGAACTAAATATAGTCTTATGTATGACATAAATAGATTCAATGTATTCATGGTACGTGCACCAATATTTTACTTTGTTTTACATTTAAATTTGTATATGATTGATATGGCAATCCAGCCACTATACTTGAGATGACCCCAATTTAATCCTGTCACGGTCCAAGGCTATTGTGCAAGATGTATCTTTGCAGTGAGACATATGTAGCCGGAATTGTTGACTTATTGATGGCTCAAAGTGACATTGATGAAAATGAAAAATAAAACTGACTTTACGCATTGTGAGCTTGTAGATCGGCTATTTCAAATGGCCGAAATGTATATATGGCTGAAGTGGTTAATGTGCTTTGTATCAAAACATACAAAGTAACTAGTAACTAAAGCATGCTGCTTTGTTGTTGGTAAGTTCTTTAAACCCCCCAAACACAACAATGATGGCTGTTGTGTTTGACTCTGAGCTCTGTATTGAGACCCAGGTAAAAGCGGTCGTACAGTCCAGACACGTTTCCTTTGAGAATCATTTCTAGAATGTAATGCCCTCTGCCTCAAAGCTTGACATCATTGACGTCCTGTGTTCAGGGTTTGATGAACAATAGAACAAGTTGTTGCAAATGAGCCACCATCATTGGTGCAGATTGCTAATTCCACACAAAACAGTGGAAGCACACCTTTAATGATGATAATGTGGTCGTTCACAGGTGATCTAGCTAGTCAATACCTAATAGGTGGCCATTAGCACGTTTGGTCACAGCAGTTTCATACGCAAATACATTGAAATGACTAGCATGAATGGAACAACCACAAACTGCTGAATCTTTACATGCAGTTATGTGCATCAAATAAGCAGTAAGCCAATAAGCCTGCTTTTGAGTCTCTTAATGAGCCTATAATCTTTACCGCTTCAGATTCGGTAATCTCATCCAACCTGAAAATGGACCTGTCGTCCTTAATATGATCAAAAGTCCAAGTTCTAGTAGAGAAGCTTTGAGCCAGCTCCTCAACAGAATGTATAAAGAAACTATTACAATGATTTGCAATCACATCATGATCTAAAGTTAAAATTCCATTCACTTTAAGTTAGAGTTCCTTTGTTTTGTGATCCTTATTTCTCCCAGTTAGTTTATTAAGGTTTTCCCAAATCAATTTCCCATTTCCCCTTGCATCTTCTATTACTTTGATGAAATAAATCCGCTTTTGCTTTCCTTAAGTTCCTTACTACCTTGTTTCGAAGGCTTGTGGAAATCTGCCTGTCACTGCTGTGACCTGATTTAAGTGATCTCTTCAAGGCAAAATCCTGCTTCTTCATCTTCTGCCAGAGGGCGCTATTGAGCCATGGCAGTGTTATTTTTGACTAGGTCTAGACTTTATATTTATATCCTGGAGGCTAGCGATGGATGCTAAAAACAGCTAACAATTGGAAAATAAAATACTATTGTTTCTGGATAAAATTACATTATTATAACCAGAGACTTAAGTTCTCGGTTTGGCACACAAGGTTAATTGCAAGCACAAATCCAGATAATTCCGGGTTCGGCAAATATTGTGTTAATAAGAACATACACAATATGTATTTCAATGTATGTATTTCATACACACGTTTTATTTCATCCATGCTTACAACATATGCCACTAGAAAAATAGTACCGGTATGTACAAAAAATATATTTTGAGTGTATAATATAAAATGTCAAACAATATGTTGAAAAACATTGGATAACAAGTTTAAAATAAATCTATCTACACATAAGCTGTATGGTCAAAATATTATTATTTTTTTAAAATGAGGCAAAAATGGTTCTTGCGAAAGTATAGAGAAACATTTGCAGCAGCTATGAATAGCAGCAGATATAAATTCAGTCTCTTGTGGAAGTGAGAGAAAACACTTCAGATATCATACTGTTTGTGACAGTACCAGTGCAACAGCAGTGGAGTGTAATCTCTCCATTGATTTGGTCGGGCGTTCAAATTGTTCCTCAAAACAAAAACCTCCACCTCAAGATCACAGTCTATTGTGTGGACTTGCTACAACGCAGTGGTTTGGTGGGACATGACTTGGTGGTGATGAAGGGATGGTCCAACACCTGGTCAGGTGTTATCCTCTCCTCTGGATCCGGGTGAAGCATTCGTTTCAACAGGTCCACAAAGACGACTCCAGTTCCGTCGGCGTCACCACACAACGAGTCGAACACTTCTTCCAGTGAGCGGTTTTCTGTTATTTCTGATATTTTCAGTCCGGCGTCCAGGAGTGCTTGAACCGGCATACCAAGAGTTAAGATGATGGATAGAAGCTACAGGGGGGGGGGGGGGGAAACACAGGATATTTCACATTATTATTCACAATATTCCATGTAACAGTCTTAGGTAAACATAGGTGAACATTTAACTTCTGTGTAAAGTGAATCCGTGGAATACTCACCACTTCAGAGTCAGTGTCCCCACAGAATAAATCACGAGTCAGCATCCCATTGGCCATCACACAGCCCAGTGACCACATGTCAAGGGCCTCTGTGAGTGGGAGGCCCAGGAATACTTCTGGTGCTCTGTGGGTGGTAAAACAAAAAGGATGTTAGCAATATAATAACTGTCTGCTTTCAGTAAAGTACAGTATGTATAAAGGCCAGTACGATTTAACACAAAATCTAGCTCAAAATAACTCACCTATATGCACGAATGGGCATGATCCTCCGTTGCTTGGTCTCAGAGACATGAACAGCCAGACCAAAGTCAATGAGTTTGACTTTGAGGGGTTGTTCTCGTCGGTTCACCAGCATGATGTTATCTAGTTTTATGTCTGTGTGGATCAGACCGATACCCTTCAGGGCCTGTAGTGCAATGGCAAGCTGCAAGTCAAGAATAAAGAGCACGATTAATAATGTGAAACAAGGTGGTGTGAAATTTAACTGAATATGTGTCTGTATGGGTTGCCATCACATTTCAAACTCATACCTGCTGTATGACAGGTCTCATCTCCATCATGGACATAGGACCTCTGTCATTAAGGAATCCCAGGAGATCGATATCCAGAGACTCAAACACCATGCATTGAAATCCTTTATGGACGAAGCCGTCGTAAAATCTCACTATTCCACACGTGTCAGGGTCCAGGACTTTCAGCGTTTGCAACACAGCCATCTCACGTGCTGCCACTTCATCATAATCACTGCAACTCTTCAAGATCTTGATGGCCACTGTATCACCGGTGAGTGTGCTGATGGCTTTGGCCACCGTCCCAAAGCTGCCCTCCCCCAGGATGCTCTGGACTTGGTACTGGCCTCTGTCCAGCAGGTCCATCTCAGATACCATGCAACTCTCTGGACCATCAGAGTGTTGGGAGGAGCTGGCGGTCACAATGACCAGTGGTGTTGGGGAAGCAGAGTTGAGCACATTGTCCAAATCAAATCTGTCCCACTCTGGATCCGAGCAAGACATAATGCCGGGTCCGGGGGCGGTCAGGGTTAGGGTGTCAACGTTAACCGCTGGGACGTCATCATAGTTGATTATGTCCTGTTCAGCTGTGTCCAACTCTGAGCAATCAGAGCTAGTGGGGCTGGTGACCTCAACGGATTTTTTAAATCTTTTTTTAAATGGCAGCTGCTTCTTAGCACCTAGAGAGAAGAGATATAATTTAGAGTGACTCATGGAATATATCATACACAAAATAATACTTCACAAACTATGAAAGTTGTGATTGATACGCTCGGCTCAACAAATAGCCTACATGAGCTGAGCTACACATTAATTATATCCCCAACATACAATTGGTATGTTATGTTATGGTGTTGGGGATATAATTCATCACATTATTATAATTATGTACACGTTTGAATAGCAGGGATTTTTTCAGAAATCAAAATATAGAATATAGAATATTTTGTATTAGATATAAAACTGCTGATAAATTCAGATATTTATAATTTAGCCCAATTCTAGATATATCTGTTTTCACTAGACAATGTGTAGTGTTCATTGACCCTTACCTGTATATGTCCTTGAAAAGCGCTGGTATGGTTCAAAGCGATGCTTTTTCAGGCCTCCTACTTTTACTTTGAAAGTTTGCTATCCTGTTGTCTCCTGGTCATTAATGTAGTCATGGTGAGTCCTCTTTCTTCAGCAGAATTGTTCCTAGAGTTGAGAGATTCCATCTTCACCTGGAGTCCACAGTCAGATCTGATCAGAAATGAGTGATATCCTGGAGGAGTTGTGGAGAACTGACAACTACAAACTCTTCTTATACTAGAGAGCCTGAGGTGGAACCACTAACTGCTTGGGATTGGTTGGCCAGAGAACAATAGAACTATCTCTCCACCAACCACAACCTAACGGGTTGAACCACTAACTGATTGGTCAAAGAGGGGAGGGGCACCAATTCAATGCTCTAAATTCTCAGTATTTATCATACTAAAAGGATCACATGCAAATTGGTTGGTCGATCCATTCAGCAATAGGGTTACACGCCCTAACCTGTCCGTTAACAATGGGACAGACTACCCCCAAAACATTCCACAACATTCACAATTCACAATAATAGGATAGTTCATGAATCATTCAATAATAAGTTAGATGTGTCCAAACGAAGATAACATGTACCTTAGTGAGTGATTAAAAAGATGATTTAATATGTCCTGGTGAAATATATTTCTGCACATGGCTGGAAATTAGGGAGGAAATTAGGTGTGGACAGAAAATCTATTCAACCCTGTCATGAGTTTGTATGAGTCCTCATGTGTCTTTTTAGATGAGCCGTGTGGCTACAGCCCTTTCCACAAACTGTGCAAGCAAATGGCTTTTCCCCTGAATTAATCATTGTGTGTGTCTTCACACAACATTGATAATATTGGCCTATATCTGACTAAAGTCTGACAATAAGTGTTCGAATTCAGACTTGTCATTCTAAAAAGACTCATACATACAGTTTGAGTTAAATGTTATAGTGTGACTCTTTTAATGTTCTAGTATTATGGCACTCAAATGTGGAACATGGCAATGCCCTACCACCAGCTATCAGAAAGTGCCACTGCTTTTATGTAAAATACTTGTATTGCTTTTATAGTATATGTCATGCATTTTATGTATTGATGATTTGGTACTTTACCTCTGTACTTTTTGCAAACTGTTAATGAAGTGTTTATATCAACCAATGTACTGCATGTGTTTGTTGTGTTCATACTTGTATTCAATTTCATTTTAACTTGTATGTTTTTTTATTTTGTGTTTTATTCTCTATGGTGGTACTCATGTCTAGTGAACAGAACAGTATCAACAAACACAAAGACAGTAATGTGTTTAATAAAAGGTTGTGGGTATTTGTTGTGCTGTTCTCAGTTGTATGGAATAATTGGAATTTGTTTCAGTAGGGTTTTGCTTGTGTTTTAATTCAATGTATTTTTATAAAAACATCTGAATTCTTTCATCTGGACCTGAGGTTGAAATGCAGGCTAAATGAGGATGGCTGATACTTCATCATTACAGACAGAGATTAAACATGCTAATGGTCACTGGTTGTCTTAATGCTCACATGAACTGAGACCCTCACCCTCTTTGAGCCTGGTGAGTTTCATCTAAACTGGCATAATCACATTGGAATGATTATGACCCTCTGTGGAATGTTGAAGATTCTGTAAGGGATAGTAATCATCATATTGTTTGTTCAGTAACCGAGTGTCTCCAGCCTTTTAGGCCAGGATACTTATTTCATCCAATCAGGATGGAGGATGACTTATACATGAAACTGGGAAAGGTGGACTCTCTCTCTCTCTCTCTCTCTCTCTCTCTCTCTCTCTCTCTCTCTCTCTCTCTTTCTTGACAAACTTGATGCATCTGCCCAATACGGTACTGTAGCCAATTCATATAGGCCTACACATTGTATTGTCTTTGCTTGAACGTTGAATTACTTTGAAACTCCTGTGAATCCAGGAGGTATCTGCTGCTGAAATGATGAAATAGTTATAACATTATAACTATTAGGCTTACACCAATTATGTCACAACTTGTCAATCACGTTGAAAGTATTACAATGAAAGCTTTAGAAAGCAATAGCCTGCAATGATTATGATTGGAGTCCTTCATGTCCAACTGACAGGGGAAACTTCTACTGAACAAACACAAACTAAAATCATGGTGACTCTCACCATTGCTTTTCAATAAAAGTGAATTGATTATGTTGTAGGCCTGATCAAATTGTTATATTTAACCCCCCAAATTCAAATAACGTATCTGCTATTTTTAAGCCAATAAAAATGTGATTTGGTTATTAGTGTACTTGTTATTTGTATTATAATTTCTCAAGGGTGAAATGAACCATTGTGTAAATATCATCAGTTCATTCCTAGAACGTATGTGGACGTCTTGGGCACAAATTGTGTTAAAATGTAAAAATAAAATGAACTAAATATAGTCTTATGTATGACATAAATAGATTCAATGTATTCATGGTACGTGCACCAATATTTTACTTTGTTTTACATTTAAATTTGTATATGATTGATATGGCAATCCAGCCACTATACTTGAGATGACCCCAATTTAATCCTGTCACGGTCCAAGGCTATTGTGCAAGATGTATCTTTGCAGTGAGACATATGTAGCCGGAATTGTTGACTTATTGATGGCTCAAAGTGACATTGATGAAAATGAAAAATAAAACTGACTTTACGCATTGTGAGCTTGTAGATCGGCTATTTCAAATGGCCGAAATGTATATATGGCTGAAGTGGTTAATGTGCTTTGTATCAAAACATACAAAGTAACTAGTAACTAAAGCATGCTGCTTTGTTGTTGGTAAGTTCTTTAACCATCATTGGTGCAGATTGCTAATTCCACACAAAACAGTGGAAGCACACCTTTAATGATGATAATGTGGTCGTTCACAGGTGATCTAGCTAGTCAATACCTAATAGGTGGCCATTAGCACGTTTGGTCACAGCAGTTTCATACGCAAATACATTGAAATGACTAGCATGAATGGAACAACCACAAACTGCTGAATCTTTACATGCAGTTATGTGCATCAAATAAGCAGTAAGCCAATAAGCCTGCTTTTGAGTCTCTTAATGAGCCTATAATCTTTACCGCTTCAGATTCGGTAATCTCATCCAACCTGAAAATGGACCTGTCGTCCTTAATATGATCAAAAGTCCAAGTTCTAGTAGAGAAGCTTTGAGCCAGCTCCTCAACAGAATGTATAAAGAAACTATTACAATGATTTTCAATCACATCATGATCTAAAGTTAAAATTCCATTCACTTTAAGTTAGAGTTCCTTTGTTTTGTGATCCTTATTTCTCCCAGTTAGTTTATTAAGGTTTTCCCAAATCAATTTCCCATTTCCCCTTGCATCTTCTATTACTTTGATGAAATAAATCCGCTTTTGCTTTCCTTAAGTTCCTTACTACCTTGTTTCGAAGGCTTGTGGAAATCTGCCTGTCACTGCTGTGACCTGATTTAAGTGATCTCTTCAAGGCAAAATCCTGCTTCTTCATCTTCTGCCAGAGGGCGCTATTGAGCCATGGCAGTGTTATTTTTGACTAGGTCTAGACTTTATATTTATATCCTGGAGGCTAGCGATGGATGCTAAAAACAGCTAACAATTGGAAAATAAAATACTATTGTTTCTGGATAAAATTACATTATTATAACCAGAGACTTAAGTTCTCGGTTTGGCACACAAGGTTAATTGCAAGCACAAATCCAGATAATTCCGGGTTCGGCAAATATTGTGTTAATAAGAACATACACAATATGTATTTCAATGTATGTATTTCATACACACGTTTTATTTCATCCATGCTTACAACATATGCCACTAGAAAAATAGTACCGGTATGTACAAAAAATATATTTTGAGTGTATAATATAAAATGTCAAACAATATGTTGAAAAACATTGGATAACAAGTTTAAAATAAATCTATCTACACATAAGCTGTATGGTCAAAATATTATTATTTTTTTAAAATGAGGCAAAAATGGTTCTTGCGAAAGTATAGAGAAACATTTGCAGCAGCTATGAATAGCAGCAGATATAAATTCAGTCTCTTGTGGAAGTGAGAGAAAACACTTCAGATATCATACTGTTTGTGACAGTACCAGTGCAACAGCAGTGGAGTGTAATCTCTCCATTGATTTGGTCGGGCGTTCAAATTGTTCCTCAAAACAAAAACCTCCACCTCAAGATCACAGTCTATTGTGTGGACTTGCTACAACGCAGTGGTTTGGTGGGACATGACTTGGTGGTGATGAAGGGATGGTCCAACACCTGGTCAGGTGTTATCCTCTCCTCTGGATCCGGGTGAAGCATTCGTTTCAACAGGTCCACAAAGACGACTCCAGTTCCGTCGGCGTCACCACACAACGAGTCGAACACTTCTTCCAGTGAGCGGTTTTCTGTTATTTCTGATATTTTCAGTCCGGCGTCCAGGAGTGCTTGAACCGGCATACCAAGAGTTAAGATGATGGATAGAAGCTACAGGGGGGGGGGGGGGGAAACACAGGATATTTCACATTATTATTCACAATATTCCATGTAACAGTCTTAGGTAAACATAGGTGAACATTTAACTTCTGTGTAAAGTGAATCCGTGGAATACTCACCACTTCAGAGTCAGTGTCCCCACAGAATAAATCACGAGTCAGCATCCCATTGGCCATCACACAGCCCAGTGACCACATGTCAAGGGCCTCTGTGAGTGGGAGGCCCAGGAATACTTCTGGTGCTCTGTGGGTGGTAAAACAAAAAGGATGTTAGCAATATAATAACTGTCTGCTTTCAGTAAAGTACAGTATGTATAAAGGCCAGTACGATTTAACACAAAATCTAGCTCAAAATAACTCACCTATATGCACGAATGGGCATGATCCTCCGTTGCTTGGTCTCAGAGACATGAACAGCCAGACCAAAGTCAATGAGTTTGACTTTGAGGGGTTGTTCTCGTCGGTTCACCAGCATGATGTTATCTAGTTTTATGTCTGTGTGGATCAGACCGATACCCTTCAGGGCCTGTAGTGCAATGGCAAGCTGCAAGTCAAGAATAAAGAGCACGATTAATAATGTGAAACAAGGTGGTGTGAAATTTAACTGAATATGTGTCTGTATGGGTTGCCATCACATTTCAAACTCATACCTGCTGTATGACAGGTCTCATCTCCATCATGGACATAGGACCTCTGTCATTAAGGAATCCCAGGAGATCGATATCCAGAGACTCAAACACCATGCATTGAAATCCTTTATGGACGAAGCCGTCGTAAAATCTCACTATTCCACACGTGTCAGGGTCCAGGACTTTCAGCGTTTGCAACACAGCCATCTCACGTGCTGCCACTTCATCATAATCACTGCAACTCTTCAAGATCTTGATGGCCACTGTATCACCGGTGAGTGTGCTGATGGCTTTGGCCACCGTCCCAAAGCTGCCCTCCCCCAGGATGCTCTGGACTTGGTACTGGCCTCTGTCCAGCAGGTCCATCTCAGATACCATGCAACTCTCTGGACCATCAGAGTGTTGGGAGGAGCTGGCGGTCACAATGACCAGTGGTGTTGGGGAAGCAGAGTTGAGCACATTGTCCAAATCAAATCTGTCCCACTCTGGATCCGAGCAAGACATAATGCCGGGTCCGGGGGCGGTCAGGGTTAGGGTGTCAACGTTAACCGCTGGGACGTCATCATAGTTGATTATGTCCTGTTCAGCTGTGTCCAACTCTGAGCAATCAGAGCTAGTGGGGCTGGTGACCTCAACGGATTTTTTAAATCTTTTTTTAAATGGCAGCTGCTTCTTAGCACCTAGAGAGAAGAGATATAATTTAGAGTGACTCATGGAATATATCATACACAAAATAATACTTCACAAACTATGAAAGTTGTGATTGATACGCTCGGCTCAACAAATAGCCTACATGAGCTGAGCTACACATTAATTATATCCCCAACATACAATTGGTATGTTATGTTATGGTGTTGGGGATATAATTCATCACATTATTATAATTATGTACACGTTTGAATAGCAGGGATTTTTTCAGAAATCAAAATATAGAATATAGAATATTTTGTATTAGATATAAAACTGCTGATAAATTCAGATATTTATAATTTAGCCCAATTCTAGATATATCTGTTTTCACTAGACAATGTGTAGTGTTCATTGACCCTTACCTGTATATGTCCTTGAAAAGCGCTGGTATGGTTCAAAGCGATGCTTTTTCAGGCCTCCTACTTTTACTTTGAAAGTTTGCTATCCTGTTGTCTCCTGGTCATTAATGTAGTCATGGTGAGTCCTCTTTCTTCAGCAGAATTGTTCCTAGAGTTGAGAGATTCCATCTTCACCTGGAGTCCACAGTCAGATCTGATCAGAAATGAGTGATATCCTGGAGGAGTTGTGGAGAACTGACAACTACAAACTCTTCTTATACTAGAGAGCCTGAGGTGGAACCACTAACTGCTTGGGATTGGTTGGCCAGAGAACAATAGAACTATCTCTCCACCAACCACAACCTAACGGGTTGAACCACTAACTGATTGGTCAAAGAGGGGAGGGGCACCAATTCAATGCTCTAAATTCTCAGTATTTATCATACTAAAAGGATCACATGCAAATTGGTTGGTCGATCCATTCAGCAATAGGGTTACACGCCCTAACCTGTCCGTTAACAATGGGACAGACTACCCCCAAAACATTCCACAACATTCACAATTCACAATAATAGGATAGTTCATGAATCATTCAATAATAAGTTAGATGTGTCCAAACGAAGATAACATGTACCTTAGTGAGTGATTAAAAAGATGATTTAATATGTCCTGGTGAAATATATTTCTGCACATGGCTGGAAATTAGGGAGGAAATTAGGTGTGGACAGAAAATCTATTCAACCCTGTCATGAGTTTGTATGAGTCCTCATGTGTCTTTTTAGATGAGCCGTGTGGCTACAGCCCTTTCCACAAACTGTGCAAGCAAATGGCTTTTCCCCTGAATTAATCATTGTGTGTGTCTTCACACAACATTGATAATATTGGCCTATATCTGACTAAAGTCTGACAATAAGTGTTCGAATTCAGACTTGTCATTCTAAAAAGACTCATACATACAGTTTGAGTTAAATGTTATAGTGTGACTCTTTTAATGTTCTAGTATTATGGCACTCAAATGTGGAACATGGCAATGCCCTACCACCAGCTATCAGAAAGTGCCACTGCTTTTATGTAAAATACTTGTATTGCTTTTATAGTATATGTCATGCATTTTATGTATTGATGATTTGGTACTTTACCTCTGTACTTTTTGCAAACTGTTAATGAAGTGTTTATATCAACCAATGTACTGCATGTGTTTGTTGTGTTCATACTTGTATTCAATTTCATTTTAACTTGTATGTTTTTTTATTTTGTGTTTTATTCTCTATGGTGGTACTCATGTCTAGTGAACAGAACAGTATCAACAAACACAAAGACAGTAATGTGTTTAATAAAAGGTTGTGGGTATTTGTTGTGCTGTTCTCAGTTGTATGGAATAATTGGAATTTGTTTCAGTAGGGTTTTGCTTGTGTTTTAATTCAATGTATTTTTATAAAAACATCTGAATTCTTTCATCTGGACCTGAGGTTGAAATGCAGGCTAAATGAGGATGGCTGATACTTCATCATTACAGACAGAGATTAAACATGCTAATGGTCACTGGTTGTCTTAATGCTCACATGAACTGAGACCCTCACCCTCTTTGAGCCTGGTGAGTTTCATCTAAACTGGCATAATCACATTGGAATGATTATGACCCTCTGTGGAATGTTGAAGATTCTGTAAGGGATAGTAATCATCATATTGTTTGTTCAGTAACCGAGTGTCTCCAGCCTTTTAGGCCAGGATACTTATTTCATCCAATCAGGATGGAGGATGACTTATACATGAAACTGGGAAAGGTGGACTCTCTCTCTCTCTCTCTCTCTCTCTCTCTCTCTCTCTCTCTCTCTCTCTCTCTCTCTCTCTCTTCTTGACAAACTTGATGCATCTGCCCAATACGGTACTGTAGCCAATTCATATAGGCCTACACATTGTATTGTCTTTGCTTGAACGTTGAATTACTTTGAAACTCCTGTGAATCCAGGAGGTATCTGCTGCTGAAATGATGAAATAGTTATAACATTATAACTATTAGGCTTACACCAATTATGTCACAACTTGTCAATCACGTTGAAAGTATTACAATGAAAGCTTTAGAAAGCAATAGCCTGCAATGATTATGATTGGAGTCCTTCATGTCCAACTGACAGGGGAAACTTCTACTGAACAAACACAAACTAAAATCATGGTGACTCTCACCATTGCTTTTCAATAAAAGTGAATTGATTATGTTGTAGGCCTGATCAAATTGTTATATTTAACCCCCCAAATTCAAATAACGTATCTGCTATTTTTAAGCCAATAAAAATGTGATTTGGTTATTAGTGTACTTGTTATTTGTATTATAATTTCTCAAGGGTGAAATGAACCATTGTGTAAATATCATCAGTTCATTCCTAGAACGTATGTGGACGTCTTGGGCACAAATTGTGTTAAAATGTAAAAATAAAATGAACTAAATATAGTCTTATGTATGACATAAATAGATTCAATGTATTCATGGTACGTGCACCAATATTTTACTTTGTTTTACATTTAAATTTGTATATGATTGATATGGCAATCCAGCCACTATACTTGAGATGACCCCAATTTAATCCTGTCACGGTCCAAGGCTATTGTGCAAGATGTATCTTTGCAGTGAGACATATGTAGCCGGAATTGTTGACTTATTGATGGCTCAAAGTGACATTGATGAAAATGAAAAATAAAACTGACTTTACGCATTGTGAGCTTGTAGATCGGCTATTTCAAATGGCCGAAATGTATATATGGCTGAAGTGGTTAATGTGCTTTGTATCAAAACATACAAAGTAACTAGTAACTAAAGCATGCTGCTTTGTTGTTGGTAAGTTCTTTAAACCCCCCAAACACAACAATGATGGCTGTTGTGTTTGACTCTGAGCTCTGTATTGAGACCCAGGTAAAAGCGGTAGTACAGTCCAGACACGTTTCCTTTGAGAATCATTTCTAGAATGTAATGCCCTCTGCCTCAAAGCTTGACATCATTGACGTCCTGTGTTCAGGGTTTGATGAACAATAGAACAAGTTGTTGCAAATGAGCCACCATCATTGGTGCAGATTGCTAATTCCACACAAAACAGTGGAAGCACACCTTTAATGATGATAATGTGGTCGTTCACAGGTGATCTAGCTAGTCAATACCTAATAGGTGGCCATTAGCACGTTTGGTCACAGCAGTTTCATACGCAAATACATTGAAATGACTAGCATGAATGGAACAACCACAAACTGCTGAATCTTTACATGCAGTTATGTGCATCAAATAAGCAGTAAGCCAATAAGCCTGCTTTTGAGTCTCTTAATGAGCCTATAATCTTTACCGCTTCAGATTCGGTAATCTCATCCAACCTGAAAATGGACCTGTCGTCCTTAATATGATCAAAAGTCCAAGTTCTAGTAGAGAAGCTTTGAGCCAGCTCCTCAACAGAATGTATAAAGAAACTATTACAATGATTTGCAATCACATCATGATCTAAAGTTAAAATTCCATTCACTTTAAGTTAGAGTTCCTTTGTTTTGTGATCCTTATTTCTCCCAGTTAGTTTATTAAGGTTTTCCCAAATCAATTTCCCATTTCCCCTTGCATCTTCTATTACTTTGATGAAATAAATCCGCTTTTGCTTTCCTTAAGTTCCTTACTACCTTGTTTCGAAGGCTTGTGAAAATCTGCCTGTCACTGCTGTGACCTGATTTAAGTGATCTCTTCAAGGCAAAATCCTGCTTCTTCATCTTCTGCCAGAGGGCGCTATTGAGCCATGGCAGTGTTATTTTTGACTAGGTCTAGACTTTATATTTATATCCTGGAGGCTAGCGATGGATGCTAAAAACAGCTAACAATTGGAAAATAAAATACTATTGTTTCTGGATAAAATTACATTATTATAACCAGAGACTTAAGTTCTCGGTTTGGCACACAAGGTTAATTGCAAGCACAAATCCAGATAATTCCGGGTTCGGCAAATATTGTGTTAATAAGAACATACACAATATGTATTTCAATGTATGTATTTCATACACACGTTTTATTTCATCCATGCTTACAACATATGCCACTAGAAAAATAGTACCGGTATGTACAAAAAATATATTTTGAGTGTATAATATAAAATGTCAAACAATATGTTGAAAAACATTGGATAACAAGTTTAAAATAAATCTATCTACACATAAGCTGTATGGTCAAAATATTAAAAACATTTTTTTAAAATGAGGCAGAAATGGTTCTTGCGAAAGTATAGAGAAACATTTGCAGCAGCTATGAATAGCAGCAGATATAAATTCAGTCTCTTGTGGAAGTGAGAGAAAACACTTCAGATATCATACTGTTTGTGACAGTACCAGTGCAACAGCAGTGGAGTGTAATCTCTCCATTGATTTGGTCGGGCGTTCAAATTGTTCCTCAAAACAAAAACCTCCACCTCAAGATCACAGTCTATTGTGTGGACTTGCTACAACGCAGTGGTTTGGTGGGACATGACTTGGTGGTGATGAAGGGATGGTCCAACACCTGGTCAGGTGTTATCCTCTCCTCTGGAAACGGGTGAAGCATTCGTTTCAACAGGTCCACAAAGACGACTCCAGTTCCGTCGGCGTCACCACACAACGAGTCGAACACTTCTTCCAGTGAGCGGTTTTCTGTTATTTCTGATATTTTCAGTCCGGCGTCCAGGAGTGCTTGAACCGGCATACCAAGAGTTAAGATGATGGATAGAAGCTACAGGGGGGGGGGGGGGGAACACAGGATATTTCACATTATTATTCACAATATTCCATGTAACAGTCTTAGGTAAACATAGGTGAACATTTAACTTCTGTGTAAAGTGAATCCGTGGAATACTCACCACTTCAGAGTCAGTGTCCCCACAGAATAAATCACGAGTCAGCATCCCATTGGCCATCACACAGCCCAGTGACCACATGTCAAGGGCCTCTGTGAGTGGGAGGCCCAGGAATACTTCTGGTGCTCTGTGGGTGGAAAAACAAAAAGGATGTTAGCAATATAATAACTGTCTGCTTTCAGTAAAGTACAGTATGTATAAAGGCCAGTACGATTTAACACAAAATCTAGCTCAAAATAACTCACCTATATGCACGAATGGGCATGATCCTCCGTTGCTTGGTCTCAGAGACATGAACAGCCAGACCAAAGTCAATGAGTTTGACTTTGAGGGGTTGTTCTCGTCGGTTCACCAGCATGATGTTATCTAGTTTTATGTCTGTGTGGATCAGACCGATACCCTTCAGGGCCTGTAGTGCAATGGCAAGCTGCAAGTCAAGAATAAAGAGCACGATTAATAATGTGAAACACGGTGGTGTGAAATTTAACTGAATATGTGTCTGTATGGGTTGCCATCACATTTCAAACTCATACCTGCTGTATGACAGGTCTCATCTCCATCATGGACATAGGACCTCTGTCATTAAGGAATTCCAGGAGATCGATATCCAGAGACTCAAACACCATGCATTGAAATCCTTTATGGACGAAGCCGTCGTAAAATCTCACTATTCCACACGTGTCAGGGTCCAGGACTTTCAGCGTTTGCAACACAGCCATCTCACGTGCTGCCACTTCATCATAATCACTGCAACTCTTCAAGATCTTGATGGCCACTGTATCACCGGTGAGTGTGCTGATGGCTTTGGCCACCGTCCCAAAGCTGCCCTCCCCCAGGATGCTCTGGACTTGGTACTGGCCTCTGTCCAGCAGGTCCATCTCAGATACCATGCAACTCTCTGGACCATCAGAGTGTTGGGAGGAGCTGGCGGTCACAATGACCAGTGGTGTTGGGGAAGCAGAGTTGAGCACATTGTCCAAATCAAATCTGTCCCACTCTGGATCCGAGCAAGACATAATGCCGGGTCCGGGGGCGGTCAGGGTTAGGGTGTCAACGTTAACCGCTGGGACGTCATCATAGTTGATTATGTCCTGTTCAGCTGTGTCCAACTCTGAGCAATCAGAGCTAGTGGGGCTGGTGACCTCAACGGATTTTTTAAATCTTTTTTTAAATGGCAGCTGCTTCTTAGCACCTAGAGAGAAGAGATATAATTTAGAGTGACTCATGGAATATATCATACACAAAATAATACTTCACAAACTATGAAAGTTGTGATTGATACGCTCGGCTCAACAAATAGCCTACATGAGCTGAGCTACACATTAATTATATCCCCAACATACAATTGGTATGTTATGGTGTTGGGGATATAATTCATCACATTATTATAATTATGTACATGTTTGAATAGCAGGGATTTTTTCAGAAATCAAAATATAGAATATAGAATATTTTGTATTAGATATAAAACTGCTGATAAATTCAGATATTTATAATTTAGCCCAATTCTAGATATATCTGTTTTCACTAGACAATGTGTAGTGTTCATTGACCCTTACCTGTATATGTCCTTGAAAAGCGCTGGTATGGTTCAAAGCGATGCTTTTTCAGGCCTCCTACTTTTACTTTGAAAGTTTTGCTATCCTGTTGTCTCCTGGTCATTAATGTAGTCATGGTGAGTCCTCTTTCTTCAGCAGAATTGTTCCTAGAGTTGAGAGATTCCATCTTCACCTGGAGTCCACAGTCAGATCTGATCAGAAATGAGTGATATCCTGGAGGAGTTGTGGAGAACTGACAACTACAAACTCTTCTTATACTAGAGAGCCTGAGGTGGAACCACTAACTGCTTGGGGTTGGTTGGCCAGAGAACAATAGAACTATCTCTCCACCAACCACAACCTAACGGGTTGAACCACTAACTGATTGGTCAAAGAGGGGAGGGGCACCAATTCAATGCTCTAAATTCTCAGTATTTATCATACTAAAAGGATCACATGCAAATTGGTTGGTCGATCCATTCAGCAATAGGGTTACACGCCCTAACCTGTCCGTTAACAATGGGACAGACTACCCCCAAAACATTCCACAACATTCACATTTCACAATAATAGGATAGTTCATGAATCATTCAATAATAAGTTAGATGTGTCCAAACGAAGATAACATGTACCTTAGTGAGTGATTAAAAAGATGATTTAATATGTCCTGGTGAAATATATTTCTGCACATGGCTGGAAATTAGGGAGGAAATTAGGTGTGGACAGAAAATCTATTCAACCCTGTCATGAGTTTGTATGAGTCCTCATGTGTCTTTTTAGATGAGCCGTGTGGCTACAGCCCTTTCCACAAACTGTGCAAGCAAATGGCTTTTCCCCTGAATTAATCATTGTGTGTGTCTTCACACAACATTGATAATATTGGCCTATATCTGACTAAAGTCTGACAATAAGTGTTCGAATTCAGACTTGTCATTCTAAAAAGACTCATACATACAGTTTGAGTTAAATGTTATAGTGTGACTCTTTTAATGTTCTAGTATTATGGCACTCAAATGTGGAACATGGCAATGCCCTACCACCAGCTATCAGAAAGTGCCACTGCTTTTATGTAAAATACTTGTATTGCTTTTATAGTATATGTCATGCATTTTATGTATTGATGATTTGGTACTTTACCTCTGTACTTTTTGCAAACTGTTAATAAAGTGTTTATATCAACCAATGTACTGCATGTGTTTGTTGTGTTCATACTTGTATTCAATTTAATTTTAACTTGTATGTTTTTTTATTTTGTGTTTTATTCTCTATGGTGGTACTCATGTCTAGTGAACAGAACAGTATCAACAAACACAAAGACAGTAATGTGTTTAATAAAAGGTTGTGGGTATTTGTTGTGCTGTTCTCAGTTGTATGGAATAATTGGAATTTGTTTCAGTAGGGTTTTGCTTGTGTTTTAATTCAATGTATTTTTATAAAAACATCTGAATTCTTTCATCTGGACCTGAGGTTGAAATGCAGGCTAAATGAGGATGGCTGATACTTCATCATTACAGACAGAGATTAAACATGCTAATGGTCACTGGTTGTCTTAATGCTCACATGAACTGAGACCCTCACCCTCTTTGAGCCTGGTGAGTTTCATCTAAACTGGCATAATCACATTGGAATGATTATGACCCTCTGTGGAATGTTGAAGATTCTGTAAGGGATAGTAATCATCATATTGTTTGTTCAGTAACCGAGTGTCTCCAGCCTTTTAGGCCAGGATACTTATTTCATCCAATCAGGATGGAGGATGACTTATACATGAAACTGGGAAAGGTGGACTCTCTCTCTCTCTCTCTCTCTCTCTCTCTCTCTCTTTCTTGACAAACTTGATGCATCTGCCCAATACGGTACTGTAGCCAATTCATATAGGCCTACACATTGTATTGTCTTTGCTTGAACGTTGAATTACTTTGAAACTCCTGTGAATCCAGGAGGTATCTGCTGCTGAAATGATGAAATAGTTATAACATTATAACTATTAGGCTTACACCAATTATGTCACAACTTGTCAATCACGTTGAAAGTATTACAATGAAAGCTTTAGAAAGCAATAGCCTGCAATGATTATGATTGGAGTCCTTCATGTCCAACTGACAGGGGAAACTTCTACTGAACAAACACAAACTAAAATCATGGTGACTCTCACCATTGCTTTTCAATAAAAGTGAATTGATTATGTTGTAGGCCTGATCAAATTGTTATATTTAACCCCCCAAATTCAAATAACGTATCTGCTATTTTTAAGCCAATAAAAATGTGATTTGGTTATTAGTGTACTTGTTATTTGTATTATAATTTCTCAAGGGTGAAATGAACCATTGTGTAAATATCATCAGTTCATTCCTAGAACGTATGTGGACGTCTTGGGCACAAATTGTGTTAAAATGTAAAAATAAAATGAACTAAATATAGTCTTATGTATGACATAAATAGATTCAATGTATTCATGGTACGTGCACCAATATTTTACTTTGTTTTACATTTAAATTTGTATATGATTGATATGGCAATCCAGCCACTATACTTGAGATGACCCCAATTTAATCCTGTCACGGTCCAAGGCTATTGTGCAAGATGTATCTTTGCAGTGAGACATATGTAGCCGGAATTGTTGACTTATTGATGGCTCAAAGTGACATTGATGAAAATGAAAAATAAAACTGACTTTACGCATTGTGAGCTTGTAGATCGGCTATTTCAAATGGCCGAAATGTATATATGGCTGAAGTGGTTAATGTGCTTTGTATCAAAACATACAAAGTAACTAGTAACTAAAGCATGCTGCTTTGTTGTTGGTAAGTTCTTTAAACCCCCCAAACACAACAATGATGGCTGTTGTGTTTGACTCTGAGCTCTGTATTGAGACCCAGGTAAAAGCGGTCGTACAGTCCAGACACGTTTCCTTTGAGAATCATTTCTAGAATGTAATGCCCTCTGCCTCAAAGCTTGACATCATTGACGTCCTGTGTTCAGGGTTTGATGAACAATAGAACAAGTTGTTGCAAATGAGCCACCATCATTGGTGCAGATTGCTAATTCCACACAAAACAGTGGAAGCACACCTTTAATGATGATAATGTGGTCGTTCACAGGTGATCTAGCTAGTCAATACCTAATAGGTGGCCATTAGCACGTTTGGTCACAGCAGTTTCATACGCAAATACATTGAAATGACTAGCATGAATGGAACAACCACAAACTGCTGAATCTTTACATGCAGTTATGTGCATCAAATAAGCAGTAAGCCAATAAGCCTGCTTTTGAGTCTCTTAATGAGCCTATAATCTTTACCGCTTCAGATTCGGTAATCTCATCCAACCTGAAAATGGACCTGTCGTCCTTAATATGATCAAAAGTCCAAGTTCTAGTAGAGAAGCTTTGAGCCAGCTCCTCAACAGAATGTATAAAGAAACTATTACAATGATTTGCAATCACATCATGATCTAAAGTTAAAATTCCATTCACTTTAAGTTAGAGTTCCTTTGTTTTGTGATCCTTATTTCTCCCAGTTAGTTTATTAAGGTTTTCCCAAATCAATTTCCCATTTCCCCTTGCATCTTCTATTACTTTGATGAAATAAATCCGCTTTTGCTTTCCTTAAGTTCCTTACTACCTTGTTTCGAAGGCTTGTGAAAATCTGCCTGTCACTGCTGTGACCTGATTTAAGTGATCTCTTCAAGGCAAAATCCTGCTTCTTCATCTTCTGCCAGAGGGCGCTATTGAGCCATGGCAGTGTTATTTTTGACTAGGTCTAGACTTTATATTTATATCCTGGAGGCTAGCGATGGATGCTAAAAACAGCTAACAATTGGAAAATAAAATACTATTGTTTCTGGATAAAATTACATTATTATAACCAGAGACTTAAGTTCTCGGTTTGGCACACAAGGTTAATTGCAAGCACAAATCCAGATAATTCCGGGTTCGGCAAATATTGTGTTAATAAGAACATACACAATATGTATTTCAATGTATGTATTTCATACACACGTTTTATTTCATCCATGCTTACAACATATGCCACTAGAAAAATAGTACCGGTATGTACAAAAAATATATTTTGAGTGTATAATATAAAATGTCAAACAATATGTTGAAAAACATTGGATAACAAGTTTAAAATAAATCTATCTACACATAAGCTGTATGGTCAAAATATTAAAAACATTTTTTTAAAATGAGGCAGAAATGGTTCTTGCGAAAGTATAGAGAAACATTTGCAGCAGCTATGAATAGCAGCAGATATAAATTCAGTCTCTTGTGGAAGTGAGAGAAAACACTTCAGATATCATACTGTTTGTGACAGTACCAGTGCAACAGCAGTGGAGTGTAATCTCTCCATTGATTTGGTCGGGCGTTCAAATTGTTCCTCAAAACAAAAACCTCCACCTCAAGATCACAGTCTATTGTGTGGACTTGCTACAACGCAGTGGTTTGGTGGGACATGACTTGGTGGTGATGAAGGGATGGTCCAACACCTGGTCAGGTGTTATCCTCTCCTCTGGAAACGGGTGAAGCATTCGTTTCAACAGGTCCACAAAGACGACTCCAGTTCCGTCGGCGTCACCACACAACGAGTCGAACACTTCTTCCAGTGAGCGGTTTTCTGTTATTTCTGATATTTTCAGTCCGGCGTCCAGGAGTGCTTGAACCGGCATACCAAGAGTTAAGATGATGGATAGAAGCTACAGGGGGGGGGGGGGGAAACACAGGATATTTCACATTATTATTCACAATATTCCATGTAACAGTCTTAGGTAAACATAGGTGAACATTTAACTTCTGTGTAAAGTGAATCCGTGGAATACTCACCACTTCAGAGTCAGTGTCCCCACAGAATAAATCACGAGTCAGCATCCCATTGGCCATCACACAGCCCAGTGACCACATGTCAAGGGCCTCTGTGAGTGGGAGGCCCAGGAATACTTCTGGTGCTCTGTGGGTGGAAAAACAAAAAGGATGTTAGCAATATAATAACTGTCTGCTTTCAGTAAAGTACAGTATGTATAAAGGCCAGTACGATTTAACACAAAATCTAGCTCAAAATAACTCACCTATATGCACGAATGGGCATGATCCTCCGTTGCTTGGTCTCAGAGACATGAACAGCCAGACCAAAGTCAATGAGTTTGACTTTGAGGGGTTGTTCTCGTCGGTTCACCAGCATGATGTTATCTAGTTTTATGTCTGTGTGGATCAGACCGATACCCTTCAGGGCCTGTAGTGCAATGGCAAGCTGCAAGTCAAGAATAAAGAGCACGATTAATAATGTGAAACAAGGTGGTGTGAAATTTAACTGAATATGTGTCTGTATGGGTTGCCATCACATTTCAAACTCATACCTGCTGTATGACAGGTCTCATCTCCATCATGGACATAGGACCTCTGTCATTAAGGAATTCCAGGAGATCGATATCCAGAGACTCAAACACCATGCATTGAAATCCTTTATGGACGAAGCCGTCGTAAAATCTCACTATTCCACACGTGTCAGGGTCCAGGACTTTCAGCGTTTGCAACACAGCCATCTCACGTGCTGCCACTTCATCATAATCACTGCAACTCTTCAAGATCTTGATGGCCACTGTATCACCGGTGAGTGTGCTGATGGCTTTGGCCACCGTCCCAAAGCTGCCCTCCCCCAGGATGCTCTGGACTTGGTACTGGCCTCTGTCCAGCAGGTCCATCTCAGATACCATGCAACTCTCTGGACCATCAGAGTGTTGGGAGGAGCTGGCGGTCACAATGACCAGTGGTGTTGGGGAAGCAGAGTTGAGCACATTGTCCAAATCAAATCTGTCCCACTCTGGATCCGAGCAAGACATAATGCCGGGTCCGGGGGCGGTCAGGGTTAGGGTGTCAACGTTAACCGCTGGGACGTCATCATAGTTGATTATGTCCTGTTCAGCTGTGTCCAACTCTGAGCAATCAGAGCTAGTGGGGCTGGTGACCTCAACGGATTTTTTAAATCTTTTTTTAAATGGCAGCTGCTTCTTAGCACCTAGAGAGAAGAGATATAATTTAGAGTGACTCATGGAATATATCATACACAAAATAATACTTCACAAACTATGAAAGTTGTGATTGATACGCTCGGCTCAACAAATAGCCTACATGAGCTGAGCTACACATTAATTATATCCCCAACATACAATTGGTATGTTATGGTGTTGGGGATATAATTCATCACATTATTATAATTATGTACATGTTTGAATAGCAGGGATTTTTTCAGAAATCAAAATATAGAATATAGAATATTTTGTATTAGATATAAAACTGCTGATAAATTCAGATATTTATAATTTAGCCCAATTCTAGATATATCTGTTTTCACTAGACAATGTGTAGTGTTCATTGACCCTTACCTGTATATGTCCTTGAAAAGCGCTGGTATGGTTCAAAGCGATGCTTTTTCAGGCCTCCTACTTTTACTTTGAAAGTTTTGCTATCCTGTTGTCTCCTGGTCATTAATGTAGTCATGGTGAGTCCTCTTTCTTCAGCAGAATTGTTCCTAGAGTTGAGAGATTCCATCTTCACCTGGAGTCCACAGTCAGATCTGATCAGAAATGAGTGATATCCTGGAGGAGTTGTGGAGAACTGACAACTACAAACTCTTCTTATACTAGAGAGCCTGAGGTGGAACCACTAACTGCTTGGGGTTGGTTGGCCAGAGAACAATAGAACTATCTCTCCACCAACCACAACCTAACGGGTTGAACCACTAACTGATTGGTCAAAGAGGGGAGGGGCACCAATTCAATGCTCTAAATTCTCAGTATTTATCATACTAAAAGGATCACATGCAAATTGGTTGGTCGATCCATTCAGCAATAGGGTTACACGCCCTAACCTGTCCGTTAACAATGGGACAGACTACCCCCAAAACATTCCACAACATTCACATTTCACAATAATAGGATAGTTCATGAATCATTCAATAATAAGTTAGATGTGTCCAAACGAAGATAACATGTACCTTAGTGAGTGATTAAAAAGATGATTTAATATGTCCTGGTGAAATATATTTCTGCACATGGCTGGAAATTAGGGAGGAAATTAGGTGTGGACAGAAAATCTATTCAACCCTGTCATGAGTTTGTATGAGTCCTCATGTGTCTTTTTAGATGAGCCGTGTGGCTACAGCCCTTTCCACAAACTGTGCAAGCAAATGGCTTTTCCCCTGAATTAATCATTGTGTGTGTCTTCACACAACATTGATAATATTGGCCTATATCTGACTAAAGTCTGACAATAAGTGTTCGAATTCAGACTTGTCATTCTAAAAAGACTCATACATACAGTTTGAGTTAAATGTTATAGTGTGACTCTTTTAATGTTCTAGTATTATGGCACTCAAATGTGGAACATGGCAATGCCCTACCACCAGCTATCAGAAAGTGCCACTGCTTTTATGTAAAATACTTGTATTGCTTTTATAGTATATGTCATGCATTTTATGTATTGATGATTTGGTACTTTACCTCTGTACTTTTTGCAAACTGTTAATAAAGTGTTTATATCAACCAATGTACTGCATGTGTTTGTTGTGTTCATACTTGTATTCATTGTATTCATATTCTCTATGGTGGTACTCATGTCTAGTGAACAGAACAGTATCAACAAACACAAAGACAGTAATGTGTTTAATAAAAGGTTGTGGGTATTTGTTGTGCTGTTCTCAGTTGTATGGAATAATTGGAATTTGTTTCAGTAGGGTTTTGCTTGTGTTTTAATTCAATGTATTTTTATAAAAACATCTGAATTCTTTCATCTGGACCTGAGGTTGAAATGCAGGCTAAATGAGGATGGCTGATACTTCATCATTACAGACAGAGATTAAACATGCTAATGGTCACTGGTTGTCTTAATGCTCACATGAACTGAGACCCTCACCCTCTTTGAGCCTGGTGAGTTTCATCTAAACTGGCATAATCACATTGGAATGATTATGACCCTCTGTGGAATGTTGAAGATTCTGTAAGGGATAGTAATCATCATATTGTTTGTTCAGTAACCGAGTGTCTCCAGCCTTTTAGGCCAGGATACTTATTTCATCCAATCAGGATGGAGGATGACTTATACATGAAACTGGGAAAGGTGGACTCTCTCTCTCTCTCTCTCTCTCTCTCTCTCTCTCTCTCTCTCTCTTTCTTGACAAACTTGATGCATCTGCCCAATACGGTACTGTAGCCAATTCATATAGGCCTACACATTGTATTGTCTTTGCTTGAACGTTGAATTACTTTGAAACTCCTGTGAATCCAGGAGGTATCTGCTGCTGAAATGATGAAATAGTTATAACATTATAACTATTAGGCTTACACCAATTATGTCACAACTTGTCAATCACGTTGAAAGTATTACAATGAAAGCTTTAGAAAGCAATAGCCTGCAATGATTATGATTGGAGTCCTTCATGTCCAACTGACAGGGGAAACTTCTACTGAACAAACACAAACTAAAATCATGGTGACTCTCACCATTGCTTTTCAATAAAAGTGAATTGATTATGTTGTAGGCCTGATCAAATTGTTATATTTAACCCCCCAAATTCAAATAACGTATCTGCTATTTTTAAGCCAATAAAAATGTGATTTGGTTATTAGTGTACTTGTTATTTGTATTATAATTTCTCAAGGGTGAAATGAACCATTGTGTAAATATCATCAGTTCATTCCTAGAACGTATGTGGACGTCTTGGGCACAAATTGTGTTAAAATGTAAAAATAAAATGAACTAAATATAGTCTTATGTATGACATAAATAGATTCAATGTATTCATGGTACGTGCACCAATATTTTACTTTGTTTTACATTTAAATTTGTATATGATTGATATGGCAATCCAGCCACTATACTTGAGATGACCCCAATTTAATCCTGTCACGGTCCAAGGCTATTGTGCAAGATGTATCTTTGCAGTGAGACATATGTAGCCGGAATTGTTGACTTATTGATGGCTCAAAGTGACATTGATGAAAATGAAAAATAAAACTGACTTTACGCATTGTGAGCTTGTAGATCGGCTATTTCAAATGGCCGAAATGTATATATGGCTGAAGTGGTTAATGTGCTTTGTATCAAAACATACAAAGTAACTAGTAACTAAAGCATGCTGCTTTGTTGTTGGTAAGTTCTTTAAACCCCCCAAACACAACAATGATGGCTGTTGTGTTTGACTCTGAGCTCTGTATTGAGACCCAGGTAAAAGCGGTCGTACAGTCCAGACACGTTTCCTTTGAGAATCATTTCTAGAATGTAATGCCCTCTGCCTCAAAGCTTGACATCATTGACGTCCTGTGTTCAGGGTTTGATGAACAATAGAACAAGTTGTTGCAAATGAGCCACCATCATTGGTGCAGATTGCTAATTCCACACAAAACAGTGGAAGCACACCTTTAATGATGATAATGTGGTCGTTCACAGGTGATCTAGCTAGTCAATACCTAATAGGTGGCCATTAGCACGTTTGGTCACAGCAGTTTCATACGCAAATACATTGAAATGACTAGCATGAATGGAACAACCACAAACTGCTGAATCTTTACATGCAGTTATGTGCATCAAATAAGCAGTAAGCCAATAAGCCTGCTTTTGAGTCTCTTAATGAGCCTATAATCTTTACCGCTTCAGATTCGGTAATCTCATCCAACCTGAAAATGGGCCTGTCGTCCTTAATATGATCAAAAGTCCAAGTTCTAGTAGAGAAGCTTTGAGCCAGCTCCTCAACAGAATGTATAAAGAAACTATTACAATGATTTGCAATCACATCATGATCTAAAGTTAAAATTCCATTCACTTTAAGTTAGAGTTCCTTTGTTTTGTGATCCTTATTTCTCCCAGTTAGTTTATTAAGGTTTTCCCAAATCAATTTCCCATTTCCCCTTGCATCTTCTATTACTTTGATGAAATAAATCCGCTTTTGCTTTCCTTAAGTTCCTTACTACCTTGTTTCGAAGGCTTGTGAAAATCTGCCTGTCACTGCTGTGACCTGATTTAAGTGATCTCTTCAAGGCAAAATCCCGCTTCTTCATCTTCTGCCAGAGGGCGCTATTGAGCCATGGCAGTGTTATTTTTGACTAGGTCTAGACTTTATATTTATATCCTGGAGGCTAGCGATGGATGCTAAAAACAGCTAACAATTGGAAAATAAAATACTATTGTTTCTGGATAAAATTACATTATTATAACCAGAGACTTAAGTTCTCGGTTTGGCACACAAGGTTAATTGCAAGCACAAATCCAGATAATTCCGGGTTCGGCAAATATTGTGTTAATAAGAACATACACAATATGTATTTCAATGTATGTATTTCATACACACGTTTTATTTCATCCATGCTTACAACATATGCCACTAGAAAAATAGTACCGGTATGTACAAAAAATATATTTTGAGTGTATAATATAAAATGTCAAACAATATGTTGAAAAACATTGGATAACAAGTTTAAAATAAATCTATCTACACATAAGCTGTATGGTCAAAATATTAAAAAAAAAATTAAAAATGAGGCAGAAATGGTTCTTGCGAAAGTATAGAGAAACATTTGCAGCAGCTATGAATAGCAGCAGATATAAATTCAGTCTCTTGTGGAAGTGAGAGAAAACACTTCAGAAATCATACTGTTTGTGACAGTACCAGTGCAACAGCAGTGGAGTGTAATCTCTCCATTGATTTGGTCGGGCGTTCAAATTGTTCCTCAAAACAAAAACCTCCACCTCAAGATCACAGTCTATTGTGTGGACTTGCTACAACGCAGTGGTTTGGTGGGACATGACTGGGATGGTCCAACACCTGGTCAGGTGGCTTTGGCCACCGTCCCAAAGCTGCCCTCCCCCAGGATGCTCTGGACTTGGTACTGGCCTCTGTCCAGCAGGTCCATCTCAGATACCATGCAACTCTCTGGACCATCAGAGTGTTGGGAGGAGCTGGCGGTCACAATGACCAGTGGTGTTGGGGAAGCAGAGTTGAGCACATTGTCCAAATCAAATCTGTCCCACTCTGGATCCGAGCAAGACATAATGCCGGGTCCGGGGGCGGTCAGGGTTAGGGTGTCAACGTTAACCGCTGGGACGTCATCATAGTTGATTATGTCCTGTTCAGCTGTGTCCAACTCTGAGCAATCAGAGCTAGTGGGGCTGGTGACCTCAACGGATTTTTTAAATCTTTTTTTAAATGGCAGCTGCTTCTTAGCACCTAGAGAGAAGAGATATAATTTAGAGTGACTCATGGAATATATCATACACAAAATAATACTTCACAAACTATGAAAGTTGTGATTGATACGCTCGGCTCAACAAATAGCCTACATGAGCTGAGCTACACATTAATTATATCCCCAACATACAATTGGTATGTTATGTTATGGTGTTGGGGATATAATTCATCACATTATTATAATTATGTACACGTTTGAATAGCAGGGATTTTTTCAGAAATCAAAATATAGAATATAGAATATTTTGTATTAGATATAAAACTGCTGATAAATTCAGATATTTATAATTTAGCCCAATTCTAGATATATCTGTTTTCACTAGACAATGTGTAGTGTTCATTGACCCTTACCTGTATATGTCCTTGAAAAGCGCTGGTATGGTTCAAAGCGATGCTTTTTCAGGCCTCCTACTTTTACTTTGAAAGTTTTGCTATCCTGTTGTCTCCTGGTCATTAATGTAGTCATGGTGAGTCCTCTTTCTTCAGCAGAATTGTTCCTAGAGTTGAGAGATTCCATCTTCACCTGGAGTCCACAGTCAGATCTGATCAGAAATGAGTGATATCCTGGAGGAGTTGTGGAGAACTGACAACTACAAACTCTTCTTATACTAGAGAGCCTGAGGTGGAACCACTAACTGCTTGGGATTGGTTGGCCAGAGAACAATAGAACTATCTCTCCACCAACCACAACCTAACGGGTTGAACCACTAACTGATTGGTCAAAGAGGGGAGGGGCACCAATTCAATGCTCTAAATTCTCAGTATTTATCATACTAAAAGGATCACATGCAAATTGGTTGGTCGATCCATTCAGCAATAGGGTTACACGCCCTAACCTGTCCGTTAACAATGGGACAGACTACCCCCAAAACATTCCACAACATTCACAATTCACAATAATAGGATAGTTCATGAATCATTCAATAATAAGTTAGATGTGTCCAAACGAAGATAACATGTACCTTAGTGAGTGATTAAAAAGATGATTTAATATGTCCTGGTGAAATATATTTCTGCACATGGCTGGAAATTAGGGAGGAAATTAGGTGTGGACAGAAAATCTATTCAACCCTGTCATGAGTTTGTATGAGTCCTCATGTGTCTTTTTAGATGAGCCGTGTGGCTACAGCCCTTTCCACAAACTGTGCAAGCAAATGGCTTTTCCCCTGAATTAATCATTGTGTGTGTCTTCACACAACATTGATAATATTGGCCTATATCTGACTAAAGTCTGACAATAAGTGTTCGAATTCAGACTTGTCATTCTAAAAAGACTCATACATACAGTTTGAGTTAAATGTTATAGTGTGACTCTTTTAATGTTCTAGTATTATGGCACTCAAATGTGGAACATGGCAATGCCCTACCACCAGCTATCAGAAAGTGCCACTGCTTTTATGTAAAATACTTGTATTGCTTTTATAGTATATGTCATGCATTTTATGTATTGATGATTTGGTACTTTACCTCTGTACTTTTTGCAAACTGTTAATAAAGTGTTTATATCAACCAATGTACTGCATGTGTTTGTTGTGTTCATACTTGTATTCAATTTAATTTTAACTTGTATGTTTTTTTATTTTGTGTTTTATTCTCTATGGTGGTACTCATGTCTAGTGAACAGAACAGTATCAACAAACACAAAGACAGTAATGTGTTTAATAAAAGGTTGTGGGTATTTGTTGTGCTGTTCTCAGTTGTATGGAATAATTGGAATTTGTTTCAGTAGGGTTTTGCTTGTGTTTTAATTCAATGTATTTTTATAAAAACATCTGAATTCTTGCATCTGGACCTGAGGTTGAAATGCAGGCTAAATGAGGATGGCTGATACTTCATCATTACAGACAGAGATTAAACATGCTAATGGTCACTGGTTGTCTTAATGCTCACATGAACTGAGACCCTCACCCTCTTTGAGCCTGGTGAGTTTCATCTAAACTGGCATAATCACATTGGAATGATTATGACCCTCTGTGGAATGTTGAAGATTCTGTAAGGGATCATCATATTGTTTGTTCAGTAACCGAGTGTCTCCAGCCTTTTAGGCCAGGATACTTATTTCATCCAATCAGGATGGAGGATGACTTATACATGAAACTGGGAAAGGTGGACTCTCTCTCTCTCTCTCTCTCTCTCTCTCTCTCTCTCTCTTATTTCTCAGTATCCTCCACACTGTTCTTGACAAACTTGATGCATCTGCCCAATACGGTACTGTAGCCAATTCATATAGGCCTACACATTGTATTGTCTTTGCTTGAACGTTGAATTACTTTGAAACTCCTGTGAATCCAGGAGGTATCTGCTGCTGAAATGATGAAATAGTTATAACATTATAACTATTAGGCTTACACCAATTATGTCACAACTTGTCAATCACGTTGAAAGTATTACAATGAAAGCTTTAGAAAGCAATAGCCTGCAATGATTATGATTGGAGTCCTTCATGTCCAACTGACAGGGGAAACTTCTACTGAACAAACACAAACTAAAATCATGGTGACTCTCACCATTGCTTTTCAATAAAAGTGAATTGATTATGTTGTAGGCCTGATCAAATTGTTATATTTAACCCCCCAAATTCAAATAACGTATCTGCTATTTTTAAGCCAATAAAAATGTGATTTGGTTATTAGTGTACTTGTTATTTGTATTATAATTTCTCAAGGGTGAAATGAACCATTGTGTAAATATCATCAGTTCATTCCTAGAACGTATGTGGACGTCTTGGGCACAAATTGTGTTAAAATGTAAAAATAAAATGAACTAAATATAGTCTTATGTATGACATAAATAGATTCAATGTATTCATGGTACGTGCACCAATATTTTACTTTGTTTTACATTTAAATTTGTATATGATTGATATGGCAATCCAGCCACTATACTTGAGATGACCCCAATTTAATCCTGTCACGGTCCAAGGCTATTGTGCAAGATGTATCTTTGCAGTGAGACATATGTAGCCGGAATTGTTGACTTATTGATGGCTCAAAGTGACATTGATGAAAATGAAAAATAAAACTGACTTTACGCATTGTGAGCTTGTAGATCGGCTATTTCAAATGGCCGAAATGTATATATGGCTGAAGTGGTTAATGTGCTTTGTATCAAAACATACAAAGTAACTAGTAACTAAAGCATGCTGCTTTGTTGTTGGTAAGTTCTTTAAACCCCCCAAACACAACAATGATGGCTGTTGTGTTTGACTCTGAGCTCTGTATTGAGACCCAGGTAAAAGCGGTCGTACAGTCCAGACACGTTTCCTTTGAGAATCATTTCTAGAATGTAATGCCCTCTGCCTCAAAGCTTGACATCATTGACGTCCTGTGTTCAGGGTTTGATGAACAATAGAACAAGTTGTTGCAAATGAGCCACCATCATTGGTGCAGATTGCTAATTCCACACAAAACAGTGGAAGCACACCTTTAATGATGATAATGTGGTCGTTCACAGGTGATCTAGCTAGTCAATACCTAATAGGTGGCCATTAGCACGTTTGGTCACAGCAGTTTCATACGCAAATACATTGAAATGACTAGCATGAATGGAACAACCACAAACTGCTGAATCTTTACATGCAGTTATGTGCATCAAATAAGCAGTAAGCCAATAAGCCTGCTTTTGAGTCTCTTAATGAGCCTATAATCTTTACCGCTTCAGATTCGGTAATCTCATCCAACCTGAAAATGGACCTGTCGTCCTTAATATGATCAAAAGTCCAAGTTCTAGTAGAGAAGCTTTGAGCCAGCTCCTCAACAGAATGTATAAAGAAACTATTACAATGATTTGCAATCACATCATGATCTAAAGTTAAAATTCCATTCACTTTAAGTTAGAGTTCCTTTGTTTTGTGATCCTTATTTCTCCCAGTTAGTTTATTAAGGTTTTCCCAAATCAATTTCCCATTTCCCCTTGCATCTTCTATTACTTTGATGAAATAAATCCGCTTTTGCTTTCCTTAAGTTCCTTACTACCTTGTTTCGAAGGCTTGTGAAAATCTGCCTGTCACTGCTGTGACCTGATTTAAGTGATCTCTTCAAGGCAAAATCCCGCTTCTTCATCTTCTGCCAGAGGGCGCTATTGAGCCATGGCAGTGTTATTTTTGACTAGGTCTAGACTTTATATTTATATCCTGGAGGCTAGCGATGGATGCTAAAAACAGCTAACAATTGGAAAATAAAATACTATTGTTTCTGGATAAAATTACATTATTATAACCAGAGACTTAAGTTCTCGGTTTGGCACACAAGGTTAATTGCAAGCACAAATCCAGATAATTCCGGGTTCGGCAAATATTGTGTTAATAAGAACATACACAATATGTATTTCAATGTATGTATTTCATACACACGTTTTATTTCATCCATGCTTACAACATATGCCACTAGAAAAATAGTACCGGTATGTACAAAAAATATATTTTGAGTGTATAATATAAAATGTCAAACAATATGTTGAAAAACATTGGATAACAAGTTTAAAATAAATCTATCTACACATAAGCTGTATGGTCAAAATATTAAAAAAAAAATTAAAAATGAGGCAGAAATGGTTCTTGCGAAAGTATAGAGAAACATTTGCAGCAGCTATGAATAGCAGCAGATATAAATTCAGTCTCTTGTGGAAGTGAGAGAAAACACTTCAGAAATCATACTGTTTGTGACAGTACCAGTGCAACAGCAGTGGAGTGTAATCTCTCCATTGATTTGGTCGGGCGTTCAAATTGTTCCTCAAAACAAAAACCTCCACCTCAAGATCACAGTCTATTGTGTGGACTTGCTACAACGCAGTGGTTTGGTGGGACATGACTTGGTGGTGATGAAGGGATGGTCCAACACCTGGTCAGGTGTTATCCTCTCCTCTGGAAACGGGTGAAGCATTCGTTTCAACAGGTCCACAAAGACGACTCCAGTTCCGTCGGCGTCACCACACAACGAGTCGAACACTTCTTCCAGTGAGCGGTTTTCTGTTATTTCTGATATTTTCAGTCCGGCGTCCAGGAGTGCTTGAACCGGCATACCAAGAGTTAAGATGATGGATAGAAGCTACAGGGGGGGGGGGGGAAACACAGGATATTTCACATTATTATTCACAATATTCCATGTAACAGTCTTAGGTAAACATAGGTGAACATTTAACTTCTGTGTAAAGTGAATCCGTGGAATACTCACCACTTCAGAGTCAGTGTCCCCACAGAATAAATCACGAGTCAGCATCCCATTGGCCATCACACAGCCCAGTGACCACATGTCAAGGGCCTCTGTGAGTGGGAGGCCCAGGAATACTTCTGGTGCTCTGTGGGTGGAAAAACAAAAAGGATGTTAGCAATATAATAACTGTCTGCTTTCAGTAAAGTACAGTATGTATAAAGGCCAGTACGATTTAACACAAAATCTAGCTCAAAATAACTCACCTATATGCACGAATGGGCATGATCCTCCGTTGCTTGGTCTCAGAGACATGAACAGCCAGACCAAAGTCAATGAGTTTGACTTTGAGGGGTTGTTCTCGTCGGTTCACCAGCATGATGTTATCTAGTTTTATGTCTGTGTGGATCAGACCGATACCCTTCAGGGCCTGTAGTGCAATGGCAAGCTGCAAGTCAAGAATAAAGAGCACGATTAATAATGTGAAACAAGGTGGTGTGAAATTTAACTGAATATGTGTCTGTATGGGTTGCCATCACATTTCAAACTCATACCTGCTGTATGACAGGTCTCATCTCCATCATGGACATAGGACCTCTGTCATTAAGGAATTCCAGGAGATCGATATCCAGAGACTCAAACACCATGCATTGAAATCCTTTATGGACGAAGCCGTCGTAAAATCTCACTATTCCACACGTGTCAGGGTCCAGGACTTTCAGCGTTTGCAACACAGCCATCTCACGTGCTGCCACTTCATCATAATCACTGCAACTCTTCAAGATCTTGATGGCCACTGTATCACCGGTGAGTGTGCTGATGGCTTTGGCCACCGTCCCAAAGCTGCCCTCCCCCAGGATGCTCTGGACTTGGTACTGGCCTCTGTCCAGCAGGTCCATCTCAGATACCATGCAACTCTCTGGACCATCAGTGTGTTGGGAGGAGCTGGCGGTCACAATGACCAGTGGTGTTGGGGAAGCAGAGTTGAGCACATTGTCCAAATCAAATCTGTCCCACTCTGGATCCGAGCAAGACATAATGCCGGGTCCGGGGGCGGTCAGGGTTAGGGTGTCAACGTTAACCGCTGGGACGTCATCATAGTTGATTATGTCCTGTTCAGCTGTGTCCAACTCTGAGCAATCAGAGCTAGTGGGGCTGGTGACCTCAACGGATTTTTTAAATCTTTTTTTAAATGGCAGCTGCTTCTTAGCACCTAGAGAGAAGAGATATAATTTAGAGTGACTCATGGAATATATCATACACAAAATAATACTTCACAAACTATGAAAGTTGTGATTGATACGCTCGGCTCAACAAATAGCCTACATGAGCTGAGCTACACATTAATTATATCCCCAACATACAATTGGTATGTTATGGTGTTGGGGATATAATTCATCACATTATTATAATTATGTACATGTTTGAATAGCAGGGATTTTTTCAGAAATCAAAATATAGAATATAGAATATTTTGTATTAGATATAAAACTGCTGATAAATTCAGATATTTATAATTTAGCCCAATTCTAGATATATCTGTTTTCACTAGACAATGTGTAGTGTTCATTGACCCTTACCTGTATATGTCCTTGAAAAGCGCTGGTATGGTTCAAAGCGATGCTTTTTCAGGCCTCCTACTTTTACTTTGAAAGTTTTGCTATCCTGTTGTCTCCTGGTCATTAATGTAGTCATGGTGAGTCCTCTTTCTTCAGCAGAATTGTTCCTAGAGTTGAGAGATTCCATCTTCACCTGGAGTCCACAGTCAGATCTGATCAGAAATGAGTGATATCCTGGAGGAGTTGTGGAGAACTGACAACTACAAACTCTTCTTATACTAGAGAGCCTGAGGTGGAACCACTAACTGCTTGGGGTTGGTTGGCCAGAGAACAATAGAACTATCTCTCCACCAACCACAACCTAACGGGTTGAACCACTAACTGATTGGTCAAAGAGGGGAGGGGCACCAATTCAATGCTCTAAATTCTCAGTATTTATCATACTAAAAGGATCACATGCAAATTGGTTGGTCGATCCATTCAGAAATAGGGTTACACGCCCTAACCTGTCCGTTAACAATGGGACAGACTACCCCCAAAACATTCCACAACATTCACAATTCACAATAATAGGATAGTTCATGAATAATTCAATAATAAGTTAGATGTGTCCAAACGAAGATAACATGTACCTTAGTGAGTGATTAAAAAGATGATTTAATATGTCCTGGTGAATTATATTTCTGCACATGGCTGGAAATTAGGGAGGAAATTAGGTGTGGACAGAAAATCTATTCAACATTGTCATGAGTTTGTATGAGTCCTCATGTGTCTTTTTAGATGAGCCGTGTGGCTACAGCCCTTTCCACAAACTGTGCAAGCAAATGGCTTTTCCCCTGAATTAATCATTGTGTGTGTCTTCACACAACATTGATAATATTGGCCTATATCTGAATAAAGTCTGACAATAAGTGTTCGAATTCAGACTTGTCATTCTAAAAAGACTCATACATACAGTTTGAGTTAAATGTTATAGTGTGACTCTTTTAATGTTCTAGTATTATGGCACTCAAATGTGGAACATGGCAATGCCCTACCACCAGCTATCAGAAAGTGCCACTGCTTTTATGTAAAATACTTGTATTGCTTTTATAGTATATGTCATGCATTTTATGTATTGATGATTTGGTACTTTACCTCTGTACTTTTTGCAAACTGTTAATAAAGTGTTTATATCAACCAATGTACTGCATGTGTTTGTTGTGTTCATACTTGTATTCAATTTAATTTTAACTTGTATGTTTTTTATTTTGTGTTTTATTCTCTATGGTGGTACTCATGTCTAGTGAACAGAACAGTATCAACAAACACAAAGACAGTAATGTGTTTAATAAAAGGTTGTGGGTATTTGTTGTGCTGTTCTCAGTTGTATGGAATAATTGGAATTTGTTTCAGTAGGGTTTTGCTTGTGTTTTAATTCAATGTATTTTTATAAAAACATCTGAATTCTTTCATCTGGACCTGAGGTTGAAATGCAGGCTAAATGAGGATGGCTGATACTTCATCATTACAGACAGAGATTAAACATGCTAATGGTCACTGGTTGTCTTAATGCTCACATGAACTGAGACCCTCACCCTCTTTGAGCCTGGTGAGTTTCATCTAAACTGGCATAATCACATTGGAATGATTATGACCCTCTGTGGAATGTTGAAGATTCTGTAAGGGATCATCATATTGTTTGTTCAGTAACCGAGTGTCTCCAGCCTTTTAGGCCAGGATACTTATTTCATCCAATCAGGATGGAGGATGACTTATACATGAAACTGGGAAAGGTGGACTCTCTCTCTCTCTCTCTCTCTCTCTCTCTCTCTCTTATTTCTCAGTATCCTCCACACTGTTCTTGACAAACTTGATGCATCTGCCCAATACGGTACTGTAGCCAATTCATATAGGCCTACACATTGTATTGTCTTTGCTTGAACGTTGAATTACTTTGAAACTCCTGTGAATCCAGGAGGTATCTGCTGCTGAAATGATGAAATAGTTATAACATTATAACTATTAGGCTTACACCAATTATGTCACAACTTGTCAATCACGTTGAAAGTATTACAATGAAAGCTTTAGAAAGCAATAGCCTGCAATGATTATGATTGGAGTCCTTCATGTCCAACTGACAGGGGAAACTTCTACTGAACAAACACAAACTAAAATCATGGTGACTCTCACCATTGCTTTTCAATAAAAGTGAATTGATTATGTTGTAGGCCTGATCAAATTGTTATATTTAACCCCCCAAATTCAAATAACGTATCTGCTATTTTTAAGCCAATAAAAATGTGATTTGGTTATTAGTGTACTTGTTATTTGTATTATAATTTCTCAAGGGTGAAATGAACCATTGTGTAAATATCATCAGTTCATTCCTAGAACGTATGTGGACGTCTTGGGCACAAATTGTGTTAAAATGTAAAAATAAAATGAACTAAATATAGTCTTATGTATGACATAAATAGATTCAATGTATTCATGGTACGTGCACCAATATTTTACTTTGTTTTACATTTAAATTTGTATATGATTGATATGGCAATCCAGCCACTATACTTGAGATGACCCCAATTTAATCCTGTCACGGTCCAAGGCTATTGTGCAAGATGTATCTTTGCAGTGAGACATATGTAGCCGGAATTGTTGACTTATTGATGGCTCAAAGTGACATTGATGAAAATGAAAAATAAAACTGACTTTACGCATTGTGAGCTTGTAGATCGGCTATTTCAAATGGCCGAAATGTATATATGGCTGAAGTGGTTAATGTGCTTTGTATCAAAACATACAAAGTAACTAGTAACTAAAGCATGCTGCTTTGTTGTTGGTAAGTTCTTTAAACCCCCCAAACACAACAATGATGGCTGTTGTGTTTGACTCTGAGCTCTGTATTGAGACCCAGGTAAAAGCGGTCGTACAGTCCAGACACGTTTCCTTTGAGAATCATTTCTAGAATGTAATGCCCTCTGCCTCAAAGCTTGACATCATTGACGTCCTGTGTTCAGGGTTTGATGAACAATAGAACAAGTTGTTGCAAATGAGCCACCATCATTGGTGCAGATTGCTAATTCCACACAAAACAGTGGAAGCACACCTTTAATGATGATAATGTGGTCGTTCACAGGTGATCTAGCTAGTCAATACCTAATAGGTGGCCATTAGCACGTTTGGTCACAGCAGTTTCATACGCAAATACATTGAAATGACTAGCATGAATGGAACAACCACAAACTGCTGAATCTTTACATGCAGTTATGTGCATCAAATAAGCAGTAAGCCAATAAGCCTGCTTTTGAGTCTCTTAATGAGCCTATAATCTTTACCGCTTCAGATTCGGTAATCTCATCCAACCTGAAAATGGACCTGTCGTCCTTAATATGATCAAAAGTCCAAGTTCTAGTAGAGAAGCTTTGAGCCAGCTCCTCAACAGAATGTATAAAGAAACTATTACAATGATTTGCAATCACATCATGATCTAAAGTTAAAATTCCATTCACTTTAAGTTAGAGTTCCTTTGTTTTGTGATCCTTATTTCTCCCAGTTAGTTTATTAAGGTTTTCCCAAATCAATTTCCCATTTCCCCTTGCATCTTCTATTACTTTGATGAAATAAATCCGCTTTTGCTTTCCTTAAGTTCCTTACTACCTTGTTTCGAAGGCTTGTGAAAATCTGCCTGTCACTGCTGTGACCTGATTTAAGTGATCTCTTCAAGGCAAAATCCTGCTTCTTCATCTTCTGCCAGAGGGCGCTATTGAGCCATGGCAGTGTTATTTTTGACTAGGTCTAGACTTTATATTTATATCCTGGAGGCTAGCGATGGATGCTAAAAACAGCTAACAATTGGAAAATAAAATACTATTGTTTCTGGATAAAATTACATTATTATAACCAGAGACTTAAGTTCTCGGTTTGGCACACAAGGTTAATTGCAAGCACAAATCCAGATAATTCCGGGTTCGGCAAATATTGTGTTAATAAGAACATACACAATATGTATTTCAATGTATGTATTTCATACACACGTTTTATTTCATCCATGCTTACAACATATGCCACTAGAAAAATAGTACCGGTATGTACAAAAAATATATTTTGAGTGTATAATATAAAATGTCAAACAATATGTTGAAAAACATTGGATAACAAGTTTAAAATAAATCTATCTACACATAAGCTGTATGGTCAAAATATTAAAAAATTTTTTAAAAATGAGGCAGAAATGGTTCTTGCGAAAGTATAGAGAAACATTTGCAGCAGCTATGAATAGCAGCAGATATAAATTCAGTCTCTTGTGGAAGTGAGAGAAAACACTTCAGAAATCATACTGTTTGTGACAGTACCAGTGCAACAGCAGTGGAGTGTAATCTCTCCATTGATTTGGTCGGGCGTTCAAATTGTTCCTCAAAACAAAAACCTCCACCTCAAGATCACAGTCTATTGTGTGGACTTGCTACAACGCAGTGGTTTGGTGGGACATGACTTGGTGGTGATGAAGGGATGGTCCAACACCTGGTCAGGTGTTATCCTCTCCTCTGGAAACGGGTGAAGCATTCGTTTCAACAGGTCCACAAAGACGACTCCAGTTCCGTCGGCGTCACCACACAACGAGTCGAACACTTCTTCCAGTGAGCGGTTTTCTGTTATTTCTGATATTTTCAGTCCGGCGTCCAGGAGTGCTTGAACCGGCATACCAAGAGTTAAGATGATGGATAGAAGCTACAGGGGGGGGGGGGGGAAACACAGGATATTTCACATTATTATTCACAATATTCCATGTAACAGTCTTAGGTAAACATAGGTGAACATTTAACTTCTGTGTAAAGTGAATCCGTGGAATACTCACCACTTCAGAGTCAGTGTCCCCACAGAATAAATCACGAGTCAGCATCCCATTGGCCATCACACAGCCCAGTGACCACATGTCAAGGGCCTCTGTGAGTGGGAGGCCCAGGAATACTTCTGGTGCTCTGTGGGTGGAAAAACAAAAAGGATGTTAGCAATATAATAACTGTCTGCTTTCAGTAAAGTACAGTATGTATAAAGGCCAGTACGATTTAACACAAAATCTAGCTCAAAATAACTCACCTATATGCACGAATGGGCATGATCCTCCGTTGCTTGGTCTCAGAGACATGAACAGCCAGACCAAAGTCAATGAGTTTGACTTTGAGGGGTTGTTCTCGTCGGTTCACCAGCATGATGTTATCTAGTTTTATGTCTGTGTGGATCAGACCGATACCCTTCAGGGCCTGTAGTGCAATGGCAAGCTGCAAGTCAAGAATAAAGAGCACGATTAATAATGTGAAACAAGGTGGTGTGAAATTTAACTGAATATGTGTCTGTATGGGTTGCCATCACATTTCAAACTCATACCTGCTGTATGACAGGTCTCATCTCCATCATGGACATAGGACCTCTGTCATTAAGGAATTCCAGGAGATCGATATCCAGAGACTCAAACACCATGCATTGAAATCCTTTATGGACGAAGCCGTCGTAAAATCTCACTATTCCACACGTGTCCGGGTCCAGGACTTTCAGCGTTTGCAACACAGCCATCTCACGTGCTGCCACTTCATCATAATCACTGCAACTCTTCAAGATCTTGATGGCCACTGTATCACCGGTGAGTGTGCTGATGGCTTTGGCCACCGTCCCAAAGCTGCCCTCCCCCAGGATGCTCTGGACTTGGTACTGGCCTCTGTCCAGCAGGTCCATCTCAGATACCATGCAACTCTCTGGACCATCACAGTGTTGGGAGGAGCTGGCGGTCACAATGACCAGTGGTGTTGGGGAAGCAGAGTTGAGCACATTGTCCAAATCAAATCTGTCCCACTCTGGATCCGAGCAAGACATAATGCCGGGTCCGGGGGCGGTCAGGGTTAGGGTGTCAACGTTAACCGCTGGGACGTCATCATAGTTGATTATGTCCTGTTCAGCTGTGTCCAACTCTGAGCAATCAGAGCTAGTGGGGCTGGTGACCTCAACGGATTTTTTAAATCTTTTTTTAAATGGCAGCTGCTTCTTAGCACCTAGAGAGAAGAGATATAATTTAGAGTGACTCATGGAATATATCATACACAAAATAATACTTCACAAACTATGAAAGTTGTGATTGATACGCTCGGCTCAACAAATAGCCTACATGAGCTGAGCTACACATTAATTATATCCCCAACATACAATTGGTATGTTATGGTGTTGGGGATATAATTCATCACATTATTATAATTATGTACATGTTTGAATAGCAGGGATTTTTTCAGAAATCAAAATATAGAATATAGAATATTTTGTATTAGATATAAAACTGCTGATAAATTCAGATATTTATAATTTAGCCCAATTCTAGATATATCTGTTTTCACTAGACAATGTGTAGTGTTCATTGACCCTTACCTGTATATGTCCTTGAAAAGCGCTGGTATGGTTCAAAGCGATGCTTTTTCAGGCCTCCTACTTTTACTTTGAAAGTTTTGCTATCCTGTTGTCTCCTGGTCATTAATGTAGTCATGGTGAGTCCTCTTTCTTCAGCAGAATTGTTCCTAGAGTTGAGAGATTCCATCTTCACCTGGAGTCCACAGTCAGATCTGATCAGAAATGAGTGATATCCTGGAGGAGTTGTGGAGAACTGACAACTACAAACTCTTCTTATACTAGAGAGCCTGAGGTGGAACCACTAACTGCTTGGGGTTGGTTGGCCAGAGAACAATAGAACTATCTCTCCACCAACCACAACCTAACGGGTTGAACCACTAACTGATTGGTCAAAGAGGGGAGGGGCACCAATTCAATGCTCTAAATTCTCAGTATTTATCATACTAAAAGGATCACATGCAAATTGGTTGGTCGATCCATTCAGAAATAGGGTTACACGCCCTAACCTGTCCGTTAACAATGGGACAGACTACCCCCAAAACATTCCACAACATTCACAATTCACAATAATAGGATAGTTCATGAATCATTCAATAATAAGTTAGATGTGTCCAAACGAAGATAACATGTACCTTAGTGAGTGATTAAAAAGATGATTTAATATGTCCTGGTGAATTATATTTCTGCACATGGCTGGAAATTAGGGAGGAAATTAGGTGTGGACAGAAAATCTATTCAACATTGTCATGAGTTTGTATGAGTCCTCATGTGTCTTTTTAGATGAGCCATGTGGCTACAGCCCTTTCCACAAACTGTGCAAGCAAATGGCTTTTCCCCTGAATTAATCATTGTGTGTGTCTTCACACAACATTGATAATATTGGCCTATATCTGAATAAAGTCTGACAATAAGTGTTCGAATTCAGACTTGTCATTCTAAAAAGACTCATACATACAGTTTGAGTTAAATGTTATAGTGTGACTCTTTTAATGTTCTAGTATTATGGCACTCAAATGTGGAACATGGCAATGCCCTACCACCAGCTATCAGAAAGTGCCACTGCTTTTATGTAAAATACTTGTATTGCTTTTATAGTATATGTCATGCATTTTATGTATTGATGATTTGGTACTTTACCTCTGTACTTTTTGCAAACTGTTAATAAAGTGTTTATATCAACCAATGTACTGCATGTGTTTGTTGTGTTCATACTTGTATTCAATTTAATTTTAACTTGTATGTTTTTTATTTTGTGTTTTATTCTCTATGGTGGTACTCATGTCTAGTGAACAGAACAGTATCAACAAACACAAAGACAGTAATGTGTTTAATAAAAGGTTGTGGGTATTTGTTGTGCTGTTCTCAGTTGTATGGAATAATTGGAATTTGTTTCAGTAGGGTTTTGCTTGTGTTTTAATTCAATGTATTTTTATAAAAACATCTGAATTCTTTCATCTGGACCTGAGGTTGAAATGCAGGCTAAATGAGGATGGCTGATACTTCATCATTACAGACAGAGATTAAACATGCTAATGGTCACTGGTTGTCTTAATGCTCACATGAACTGAGACCCTCACCCTCTTTGAGCCTGGTGAGTTTCATCTAAACTGGCATAATCACATTGGAATGATTATGACCCTCTGTGGAATGTTGAAGATTCTGTAAGGGATAGTAATCATCATATTGTTTGTTCAGTAACCGAGTGTCTCCAGCCTTTTAGGCCAGGATACTTATTTCATCCAATCAGGATGGAGGATGACTTATACATGAAACTGGGAAAGGTGGACTCTCTCTCTCTCTCTCTCTCTCTCTCTCTCTCTCTCTCTCTCTCTCTCTCTCTCTCTCTCTCTCTCTCTCTCTCTCTCTTATTTCTCAGTATCCTCCACACTGTTCTTGACAAACTTGATGCATCTGCCCAATACGGTACTGTAGCCAATTCATATAGGCCTACACATTGTATTGTCTTTGCTTGAACGTTGAATTACTTTGAAACTCCTGTGAATCCAGGAGGTATCTGCTGCTGAAATGATGAAATAGTTATAACATTATAACTATTAGGCTTACACCAATTATGTCACAACTTGTCAATCACGTTGAAAGTATTACAATGAAAGCTTTAGAAAGCAATAGCCTGCAATGATTATGATTGGAGTCCTTCATGTCCAACTGACAGGGGAAACTTCTACTGAACAAACACAAACTAAAATCATGGTGACTCTCACCATTGCTTTTCAATAAAAGTGAATTGATTATGTTGTAGGCCTGATCAAATTGTTATATTTAACCCCCCAAATTCAAATAACGTATCTGCTATTTTTAAGCCAATAAAAATGTGATTTGGTTATTAGTGTACTTGTTATTTGTATTATAATTTCTCAAGGGTGAAATGAACCATTGTGTAAATATCATCAGTTCATTCCTAGAACGTATGTGGACGTCTTGGGCACAAATTGTGTTAAAATGTAAAAATAAAATGAACTAAATATAGTCTTATGTATGACATAAATAGATTCAATGTATTCATGGTACGTGCACCAATATTTTACTTTGTTTTACATTTAAATTTGTATATGATTGATATGGCAATCCAGCCACTATACTTGAGATGACCCCAATTTAATCCTGTCACGGTCCAAGGCTATTGTGCAAGATGTATCTTTGCAGTGAGACATATGTAGCCGGAATTGTTGACTTATTGATGGCTCAAAGTGACATTGATGAAAATGAAAAATAAAACAGACTTTACGCATTGTGAGCTTGTAGATCGGCTATTTCAAATGGCCGAAATGTATATATGGCTGAAGTGGTTAATGTGCTTTGTATCAAAACATACAAAGTAACTAGTAACTAAAGCATGCTGCTTTGTTGTTGGTAAGTTCTTTAAACCCCCCAAACACAACAATGATGGCTGTTGTGTTTGACTCTGAGCTAAAAAGACTCATACATACAGTTTGAGTTAAATGTTATAGTGTGACTCTTTTAATGTTCTAGTATTATGGCACTCAAATGTGGAACATGGCAATGCCCTACCACCAGCTATCAGAAAGTGCCACTGCTTTTATGTAAAATACTTGTATTGCTTTTATAGTATATGTCATGCATTTTATGTATTGATGATTTGGTACTTTACCTCTGTACTTTTTGCAAACTGTTAATAAAGTGTTTATATCAACCAATGTACTGCATGTGTTTGTTGTGTTCATACTTGTATTCAATTTAATTTTAACTTGTATGTTTTTTTATTTTGTGTTTTATTCTCTATGGTGGTACTCATGTCTAGTGAACAGAACAGTATCAACAAACACAAAGACAGTAATGTGTTTAATAAAAGGTTGTGGGTATTTGTTGTGCTGTTCTCAGTTGTATGGAATAATTGGAATTTGTTTCAGTAGGGTTTTGCTTGTGTTTTAATTCAATGTATTTTTATAAAAACATCTGAATTCTTTCATCTGGACCTGAGGTTGAAATGCAGGCTAAATGAGGATGGCTGATACTTCATCATTACAGACAGAGATTAAACATGCTAATGATCACTGGTTGTCTTAATGCTCACATGAACTGAGACCCTCACCCTCTTTGAGCCTGGTGAGTTTCATCTAAACTGGCATAATCACATTGGAATGATTATGACCCTCTGTGGAATGTTGAAGATTCTGTAAGGGATAGTAATCATCATATTGTTTGTTCAGTAACCGAGTGTCTCCAGCCTTTTAGGCCAGGATACTTATTTCATCCAATCAGGATGGAGGATGACTTATACATGAAACTGGGAAAGGTGGACTCTCTCTCTCTCTCTCTCTCTCTCTCTCTCTCTCTCTCTCTCTCTCTCTCTCTCTCTCTCTCTCTCTCTCTCTCTCTCTCTCTCTCTCTCTCTCTCTCTTATTTCTCAGTATCCTCCACACTGTTCTTGACAAACTTGATGCATCTGCCCAATACGGTACTGTAGCCAATTCATATAGGCCTACACATTGTATTGTCTTTGCTTGAACGTTGAATTACTTTGAAACTCCTGTGAATCCAGGAGGTATCTGCTGCTGAAATGATGAAATAGTTATAACATTATAACTATTAGGCTTACACCAATTATGTCACAACTTGTCAATCACGTTGAAAGTATTACAATGAAAGCTTTAGAAAGCAATAGCCTGCAATGATTATGATTGGAGTCCTTCATGTCCAACTGACATGGGAAACTTCTACTGAACAAACACAAACTAAAATCATGGTGACTCTCACCATTGCTTTTCAATAAAAGTGAATTGATTATGTTGTAGGCCTGATCAAATTGTTATATTTAACCCCCCAAATTCAAATAACGTATCTGCTATTTTTAAGCCAATAAAAATGTGATTTGGTTATTAGTGTACTTGTTATTTGTATTATAATTTCTCAAGGGTGAAATGAACCATTGTGTAAATATCATCAGTTCATTCCTAGAACGTATGTGGACGTCTTGGGCACAAATTGTGTTAAAATGTAAAAATAAAATGAACTAAATATAGTCTTATGTATGACATAAATAGATTCAATGTATTCATGGTACGTGCACCAATATTTTACTTTGTTTTACATTTAAATTTGTATATGATTGATATGGCAATCCAGCCACTATACTTGAGATGACCCCAATTTAATCCTGTCACGGTCCAAGGCTATTGTGCAAGATGTATCTTTGCAGTGAGACATATGTAGCCGGAATTGTTGACTTATTGATGGCTCAAAGTGACATTGATGAAAATGAAAAATAAAACTGACTTTACGCATTGTGAGCTTGTAGATCGGCTATTTCAAATGGCCGAAATGTATATATGGCTGAAGTGGTTAATGTGCTTTGTATCAAAACATACAAAGTAACTAGTAACTAAAGCATGCTGCTTTGTTGTTGGTAAGTTCTTTAAACCCCCCAAACACAACAATGATGGCTGTTGTGTTTGACTCTGAGCTCTGTATTGAGACCCAGGTAAAAGCGGTCGTACAGTCCAGACACGTTTCCTTTGAGAATCATTTCTAGAATGTAATGCCCTCTGCCTCAAAGCTTGACATCATTGACGTCCTGTGTTCAGGGTTTGATGAACAATAGAACAAGTTGTTGCAAATGAGCCACCATCATTGGTGCAGATTGCTAATTCCACACAAAACAGTGGAAGCACACCTTTAATGATGATAATGTGGTCGTTCACAGGTGATCTAGCTAGTCAATACCTAATAGGTGGCCATTAGCACGTTTGGTCACAGCAGTTTCATACGCAAATACATTGAAATGACTAGCATGAATGGAACAACCACAAACTGCTGAATCTTTACATGCAGTTATGTGCATCAAATAAGCAGTAAGCCAATAAGCCTGCTTTTGAGTCTCTTAATGAGCCTATATTCTTTACCGCTTCAGATTCGGTAATCTCATCCAACCTGAAAATGGACCTGTCGTCCTTAATATGATCAAAAGTCCAAGTTCTAGTAGAGAAGCTTTGAGCCAGCTCCTCAACAGAATGTATAAAGAAACTATTACAATGATTTGCAATCACATCATGATCTAAAGTTAAAATTCCATTCACTTTAAGTTAGAGTTCCTTTGTTTTGTGATCCTTATTTCTCCCAGTTAGTTTATTAAGGTTTTCCCAAATCAATTTCCCATTTCCCCTTGCATCTTCTATTACTTTGATGAAATAAATCCGCTTTTGCTTTCCTTAAGTTCCTTACTACCTTGTTTCGAAGGCTTGTGAAAATCTGCCTGTCACTGCTGTGACCTGATTTAAGTGATCTCTTCAAGGCAAAATCCTGCTTCTTCATCTTCTGCCAGAGGGCGCTATTGAGCCATGGCAGTGTTATTTTTGACTAGGTCTAGACTTTATATTTATATCCTGGAGGCTAGCGATGGATGCTAAAAACAGCTAACAATTGGAAAATAAAATACTATTGTTTCTGGATAAAATTACATTATTATAACCAGAGACTTAAGTTCTCGGTTTGGCACACAAGGTTAATTGCAAGCACAAATCCAGATAATTCCGGGTTCGGCAAATATTGTGTTAATAAGAACATACACAATATGTATTTCAATGTATGTATTTCATACACACGTTTTATTTCATCCATGCTTACAACATATGCCACTAGAAAAATAGTACCGGTATGTACAAAAAATATATTTTGAGTGTATAATATAAAATGTCAAACAATATGTTGAAAAACATTGGATAACAAGTTTAAAATAAATCTATCTACACATAAGCTGTATGGTCAAAATATATATATATATTTGTTTTAAATGAGGCAGAAATGGTTCTTGCGAAAGTATAGAGAAACATTTGCAGCAGCTATGAATAGCAGCAGATATAAATTCAGTCTCTTGTGGAAGTGAGAGAAAACACTTCAGATATCATACTGTTTGTGACAGTACCAGTGCAACAGCAGTGGAGTGTAATCTCTCCATTGATTTGGTCGGGCGTTCAAATTGTTCCTCAAAACAAAAACCTCCACCTCAAGATCACAGTCTATTGTGTGGACTTGCTACAACGCAGTGGTTTGGTGGGACATGACTTGGTGGTGATGAAGGGATGGTCCAACACCTGGTCAGGTGTTATCCTCTCCTCTGGAAACGGGTGAAGCATTCGTTTCAACAGGTCCACAAAGACGACTCCAGTTCCGTCGGCGTCACCACACAACGAGTCGAACACTTCTTCCAGTGAGCGGTTTTCTGTTATTTCTGATACACAGGATATTTCACATTATTATTCACAATATTCCATGTAACAGTCTTAGGTAAACATAGGTGAACATTTAACTTCTGTGTAAAGTGAATCCGTGGAATACTCACCACTTCAGAGTCAGTGTCCCCACAGAATAAATCACGAGTCAGCATCCCATTGGCCATCACACAGCCCAGTGACCACATGTCAAGGGCCTCTGTGAGTGGGAGGCCCAGGAATACTTCTGGTGCTCTGTGGGTGGAAAAACAAAAAGGATGTTAGCAATATAATAACTGTCTGCTTTCAGTAAAGTACAGTATGTATAAAGGCCAGTACGATTTAACACAAAATCTAGCTCAAAATAACTCACCTATATACATGGGCACGAATGGGCATGATCCTCCGTTGCTTGGTCTCAGAGACATGAACAGCCAGACCAAAGTCAATGAGTTTGACTTTGAGGGGTTGTTCTCGTCGGTTCACCAGCATGATGTTATCTAGTTTTATGTCTGTGTGGATCAGACCGATACCCTTCAGGGCCTGTAGTGCAATGGCAAGCTGCAAGTCAAGAATAAAGAGCACGATTAATAATGTGAAACAAGGTGGTGTGAAATTTAACTGAATATGTGTCTGTATGGGTTGCCATCACATTTCAAACTCATACCTGCTGTATGACAGGTCTCATCTCCATCATGGACATAGGACCTCTGTCATTAAGGAATTCCAGGAGATCGATATCCAGAGACTCAAACACCATGCATTGAAATCCTTTATGGACGAAGCCGTCGTAAAATCTCACTATTCCACACGTGTCAGGGTCCAGGACTTTCAGCGTTTGCAACACAGCCATCTCACGTGCTGCCACTTCATCATAATCACTGCAACTCTTCAAGATCTTGATGGCCACTGTATCACCGGTGAGTGTGCTGATGGCTTTGGCCACCGTCCCAAAGCTGCCCTCCCCCAGGATGCTCTGGACTTGGTACTGGCCTCTGTCCAGCAGGTCCATCTCAGATACCATGCAACTCTCTGGACCATCAGAGTGTTGGGAGGAGCTGGCGGTCACAATGACCAGTGGTGTTGGGGAAGCAGAGTTGAGCACATTGTCCAAATCAAATCTGTCCCACTCTGGATCCGAGCAAGACATAATGCCGGGTCCGGGGGCGGTCAGGGTTAGGGTGTCAACGTTAACCGCTGGGACGTCATCATAGTTGATTATGTCCTGTTCAGCTGTGTCCAACTCTGAGCAATCAGAGCTAGTGGGGCTGGTGACCTCAACGGATTTTTTAAATCTTTTTTTAAATGGCAGCTGCTTCTTAGCACCTAGAGAGAAGAGATATAATTTAGAGTGACTCATGGAATATATCATACACAAAATAATACTTCACAAACTATGAAAGTTGTGATTGATACGCTCGGCTCAACAAATAGCCTACATGAGCTGAGCTACACATTAATTATATCCCCAACATACAATTGGTATGTTATGGTGTTGGGGATATAATTCATCACATTATTATAATTATGTACATGTTTGAATAGCAGGGATTTTTTCAGAAATCAAAATATAGAATATAGAATATTTTGTATTAGATATAAAACTGCTGATAAATTCAGATATTTATAATTTAGCCCAATTCTAGATATATCTGTTTTCACTAGACAATGTGTAGTGTTCATTGACCCTTACCTGTATATGTCCTTGAAAAGCGCTGGTATGGTTCAAAGCGATGCTTTTTCAGGCCTCCTACTTTTACTTTGAAAGTTTTGCTATCCTGTTGTCTCCTGGTCATTAATGTAGTCATGGTGAGTCCTCTTTCTTCAGCAGAATTGTTCCTAGAGTTGAGAGATTCCATCTTCACCTGGAGTCCACAGTCAGATCTGATCAGAAATGAGTGATATCCTGGAGGAGTTGTGGAGAACTGACAACTACAAACTCTTCTTATACTAGAGAGCCTGAGGTGGAACCACTAACTGCTTGGGGTTGGTTGGCCAGAGAACAATAGAACTATCTCTCCACCAACCACAACCTAACGGGTTGAACCACTAACTGATTGGTCAAAGAGGGGAGGGGCACCAATTCAATGCTCTAAATTCTCAGTATTTATCATACTAAAAGGATCACATGCAAATTGGTTGGTCGATCCATTCAGCAATAGGGTTACACGCCCTAACCTGTCCGTTAACAATGGGACAGACTACCCCCAAAACATTCCACAACATTCACAATTCACAATAATAGGATAGTTCATGAATCATTCAATAATAAGTTAGATGTGTCCAAACGAAGATAACATGTACCTTAGTGAGTGATTAAAAAGATGATTTAATATGTCCTGGTGAAATATATTTCTGCACATGGCTGGAAATTAGGGAGGAAATTAGGTGTGGACAGAAAATCTATTCAACCCTGTCATGAGTTTGTATGAGTCCTCATGTGTCTTTTTAGATGAGCCGTGTGGCTACAGCCCTTTCCACAAACTGTGCAAGCAAATGGCTTTTCCCCTGAATTAATCATTGTGTGTGTCTTCACACAACATTGATAATATTGGCCTATATCTGACTAAAGTCTGACAATAAGTGTTCGAATTCAGACTTGTCATTCTAAAAAGACTCATACATACAGTTTGAGTTAAATGTTATAGTGTGACTCTTTTAATGTTCTAGTATTATGGCACTCAAATGTGGAACATGGCAATGCCCTACCACCAGCTATCAGAAAGTGCCACTGCTTTTATGTAAAATACTTGTATTGCTTTTATAGTATATGTCATGCATTTTATGTATTGATGATTTGGTACTTTACCTCTGTACTTTTTGCAAACTGTTAATAAAGTGTTTATATCAACCAATGTACTGCATGTGTTTGTTGTGTTCATACTTGTATTCAATTTAATTTTAACTTGTATGTTTTTTTATTTTGTGTTTTATTCTCTATGGTGGTACTCATGTCTAGTGAACAGAACTGAGAACAGAGCTGTTCTCAGTTGTATGGAATAATTGGAATTTGTTTCAGTAGGGTTTTGCTTGTTTTAATTCAATGTATTTTTATAAAAACATCTGAATTCTTTCATCTGGACCTGAGGTTGAAATGCAGGCTAAATGAGGATGGCTGATACTTCATCATTACAGACAGAGATTAAACATGCTAATGGTCACTGGTTGTCTTAATGCTCACATGAACTGAGACCCTCACCCTCTTTGAGCCTGGTGAGTTTCATCTAAACTGGCATAATCACATTGGAATGATTATGACCCTCTGTGGAATGTTGAAGATTCTGTAAGGGATCATCATATTGTTTGTTCAGTAACCGAGTGTCTCCAGCCTTTTAGGCCAGGATACTTATTTCATCCAATCAGGATGGAGGATGACTTATACATGAAACTGGGAAAGGTGGACTCTCTCTCTCTCTCTCTCTCTCTCTCTCTCTCTCTTATTTCTCAGTATCCTCCACACTGTTCTTGACAAACTTGATGCATCTGCCCAATACGGTACTGTAGCCAATTCATATAGGCCTACACATTGTATTGTCTTTGCTTGAACGTTGAATTACTTTGAAACTCCTGTGAATCCAGGAGGTATCTGCTGCTGAAATGATGAAATAGTTATAACATTATAACTATTAGGCTTACACCAATTATGTCACAACTTGTCAATCACGTTGAAAGTATTACAATGAAAGCTTTAGAAAGCAATAGCCTGCAATGATTATGATTGGAGTCCTTCATGTCCAACTGACAGGGGAAACTTCTACTGAACAAACACAAACTAAAATCATGGTGACTCTCACCATTGCTTTTCAATAAAAGTGAATTGATTATGTTGTAGGCCTGATCAAATTGTTATATTTAACCCCCCAAATTCAAATAACGTATCTGCTATTTTTAAGCCAATACAAATGTGATTTGGTTATTAGTGTACTTGTTATTTGTATTATAATTTCTCAAGGGTGAAATGAACCATTGTGTAAATATCATCAGTTCATTCCTAGAACGTATGTGGACGTCTTGGGCACAAATTGTGTTAAAATGTAAAAATAAAATGAACTAAATATAGTCTTATGTATGACATAAATAGATTCAATGTATTCATGGTACGTGCACCAATATTTTACTTTGTTTTACATTTAAATTTGTATATGATTGATATGGCAATCCAGCCACTATACTTGAGATGACCCCAATTTAATCCTGTCATGGTCCAAGGCTATTGTGCAAGATGTATCTTTGCAGTGAGACATATGTAGCCGGAATTGTTGACTTATTGATGGCTCAAAGTGACATTGATGAAAATGAAAAATAAAACTGACTTTACGCATTGTGAGCTTGTAGATCGGCTATTTCAAATGGCCGAAATGTATATATGGCTGAAGTGGTTAATGTGCTTTGTATCAAAACATACAAAGTAACTAGTAACTAAAGCATGCTGCTTTGTTGTTGGTAAGTTCTTTAAACCCCCCAAACACAACAATGATGGCTGTTGTGTTTGACTCTGAGCTCTGTATTGAGACCCAGGTAAAAGCGGTCGTACAGTCCAGACACGTTTCCTTTGAGAATCATTTCTAGAATGTAATGCCCTCTGCCTCAAAGCTTGACATCATTGACGTCCTGTGTTCAGGGTTTGATGAACAATAGAACAAGTTGTTGCAAATGAGCCACCATCATTGGTGCAGATTGCTAATTCCACACAAAACAGTGGAAGCACACCTTTAATGATGATAATGTGGTCGTTCACAGGTGATCTAGCTAGTCAATACCTAATAGGTGGCCATTAGCACGTTTGGTCACAGCAGTTTCATACGCAAATACATTGAAATGACTAGCATGAATGGAACAACCACAAACTGCTGAATCTTTACATGCAGTTATGTGCATCAAATAAGCAATAAGCCAATAAGCCTGCTTTTGAGTCTCTTAATGAGCCTATAATCTTTACCGCTTCAGATTCGGTAATCTCATCCAACCTGAAAATGGGCCTGTCGTCCTTAATATGATCAAAAGTCCAAGTTCTAGTAGAGAAGCTTTGAGCCAGCTCCTCAACAGAATGTATAAAGAAACTATTACAATGATTTGCAATCACATCATGATCTAAAGTTAAAATTCCATTCACTTTAAGTTAGAGTTCCTTTGTTTTGTGATCCTTATTTCTCCCAGTTAGTTTATTAAGGTTTTCCCAAATCAATTTCCCATTTCCCCTTGCATCTTCTATTACTTTGATGAAATAAATCCGCTTTTGCTTTCCTTAAGTTCCTTACTACCTTGTTTCGAAGGCTTGTGAAAATCGGCCTGTCACTGCTGTGACCTGATTTAAGTGATCTCTTCAAGGCAAAATCCTGCTCCTTCATCTTCTGCCAGAGGGCGCTATTGAGCCATGGCAGTGTTATTTTTTACTAGGTCTAGACTTTATATTTATATCCTGGAGGCTAGCGATGGATGCTAAAAACAGCTAACAATTGGAAAATAAAATACTATTGTTTCTGGATAAAATTACATTATTAAAACCAGAGACTTAAGTTCTCGGTTTGGCACACAAGGTTAATTGCAAGCACAAATCCAGATAATTCCGGGTTTGGCAAATATTGTGTTAATAAGAACATACACAATATGTATTTCAATGTATGTATTTCATACACACGTTTTATTTCATCCATGCTTACAACATATGCCACTAGAAAAATAGTACCGGTATGTACAAAAAATATATTTTGAGTGTATAATATAAAATGTCAAACAATATGTTGAAAAACATTGGATAACAAGTTTAAAATAAATCTATCTACACATAAGCTGTATGGTCAAAATATATATATATTTTTTAAATGAGGCAGAAATGGTTCTTGCGAAAGTATAGAGAAACATTTGCAGCAGCTATGAATAGCAGCAGATATAAATTCAGTCTCTTGTGGAAGTGAGAGAAAACACTTCAGATATCATACTGTTTGTGACAGTACCAGTGCAACAGCAGTGGAGTGTAATCTCTCCATTGATTTGGTCGGGCGTTCAAATTGTTCCTCAAAACAAAAACCTCCACCTCAAGATCACAGTCTATTGTGTGGACTTGCTACAACGCAGTGGTTTGGTGGGACATAACTTGGTGGTGATGAAGGGATGGTCCAACACCTGGTCAGGTGTTATCCTCTCCTCTGGATCCGGGTGAAGCATTCGTTTCAACAGGTCCACAAAGACGACTCCAGTTCCGTCGGCGTCACCACACAACGAGTCGAACACTTCTTCCAGTGAGCGGTTTTCTGTTATTTCTGATATTTTCAGTCCGGCGTCCAGGAGTGCTTGAACCGGCATACCAAGAGTTAAGATGATGGATAGAAGCTACAGGGGGGGGGGGGGAAACACAGGATATTTCACATTATTATTCACAATATTCCATGTAACAGTCTTAGGTAAACATAGGTGAACATTTAACTTCTGTGTAAAGTGAATCTGTGGAATACTCACCACTTCAGAGTCAGTGTCCCCACAGAATAAATCACGAGTCAGCATCCCATTGGCCATCACACAGCCCAGTGACCACATGTCAAGGGCCTCTGTGAGTGGGAGGCCCAGGAATACTTCTGGTGCTCTGTGGGTGGAAAAACAAAAAGGATGTTAGCAATATAATAACTGTCTGCTTTCAGTAAAGTACAGTATGTATAAAGGCCAGTACGATTTAACACAAAATCTAGCTCAAAATAACTCACCTATATGCACGAATGGGCATGATCCTCCGTTGGTCTCAGAGACATGAACAGCCAGACCAAAGTCAATGAGTTTGACTTTGAGGGGTTGTTCTCGTCGGTTCACCAGCATGATGTTATCTAGTTTTATGTCTGTGTGGATCAGACCGATACCCTTCAGGGCCTGTAGTGCAATGGCAAGCTGCAAGTCAAGAATAAAGAGCACGATTAATAATGTGAAACAAGGTGGTGTGAAATTTAACTGAATATGTGTCTGTATGGGTTGCCATCACATTTCAAACTCATACCTGCTGTATGACAGGTCTCATCTCCATCATGGACATAGGACCTCTGTCATTAAGGAATTCCAGGAGATCGATATCCAGAGACTCAAACACCATGCATTGAAATCCTTTATGGACGAAGCCGTCGTAAAATCTCACTATTCCACACGTGTCAGGGTCCAGGACTTTCAGCGTTTGCAACACAGCCATCTCACGTGCTGCCACTTCATCATAATCACTGCAACTCTTCAAGATCTTGATGGCCACTGTATCACCGGTGAGTGTGCTGATGGCTTTGGCCACCGTCCCAAAAATGCCCTCCCCCAGGATGCTCTGGACTTGGTACTGGCCTCTGTCCAGCAGGTCCATCTCAGATACCATGCAACTCTCTGGACCATCAGAGTGTTGGGAGGAGCTGGCGGTCACAATGACCAGTGGTGTTGGGGAAGCAGAGTTGAGCACATTGTCCAAATCAAATCTGTCCCACTCTGGATCCGAGCAAGACATAATGCCGGGTCCGGGGGCGGTCAGGGTTAGGGTGTCAACGTTAACCGCTGGGACGTCATCATAGTTGATTATGTCCTGTTCAGCTGTGTCCAACTCTGAGCAATCAGAGCTAGTGGGGCTGGTGACCTCAACGGATTTTTTAAATCTTTTTTTAAATGGCAGCTGCTTCTTAGCACCTAGAGAGAAGAGATATAATTTAGAGTGACTCATGGAATATATCATACACAAAATAATACTTCACAAACTATGAAAGTTGTGATTGATACGCTCGGCTCAACAAATAGCCTACATGAGCTGAGCTACACATTAATTATATCCCCAACATACAATTGGTATGTTATGGTGTTGGGGATATAATTCATCACATTATTATAATTATGTACATGTTTGAATAGCAGGGATTTTTTCAGAAATCAAAATATAGAATATAGAATATTTTGTATTAGATATAAAACTGCTGATAAATTCAGATATTTATAATTTAGCCCAATTCTAGATATATCTGTTTTCACTAGACAATGTGTAGTGTTCATTGACCCTTACCTGTATATGTCCTTGAAAAGCGCTGGTATGGTTCAAAGCGATGCTTTTTCAGGCCTCCTACTTTTACTTTGAAAGTTTTGCTATCCTGTTGTCTCCTGGTCATTAATGTAGTCATGGTGAGTCCTCTTTCTTCAGCAGAATTGTTCCTAGAGTTGAGAGATTCCATCTTCACCTGGAGTCCACAGTCAGATCTGATCAGAAATGAGTGATATCCTGGAGGAGTTGTGGAGAACTGACAACTACAAACTCTTCTTATACTAGAGAGCCTGAGGTGGAACCACTAACTGCTTGGGGTTGGTTGGCCAGAGAACAATAGAACTATCTCTCCACCAACCACAACCTAACGGGTTGAACCACTAACTGATTGGTCAAAGAGGGGAGGGGCACCAATTCAATGCTCTAAATTCTCAGTATTTATCATACTAAAAGGATCACATGCAAATTGGTTGGTCGATCCATTCAGCAATAGGGTTACACGCCCTAACCTGTCCGTTAACAATGGGACAGACTACCCCCAAAACATTCCACAACATTCACAATTCACAATAATAGGATAGTTCATGAATCATTCAATAATAAGTTAGATGTGTCCAAACGAAGATAACATGTACCTTAGTGAGTGATTAAAAAGATGATTTAATATGTCCTGGTGAAATATATTTCTGCACATGGCTGGAAATTAGGGAGGAAATTAGGTGTGGACAGAAAATCTATTCAACCCTGTCATGAGTTTGTATGAGTCCTCATGTGTCTTTTTAGATGAGCCGTGTGGCTACAGCCCTTTCCACAAACTGTGCAAGCAAATGGCTTTTCCCCTGAATTAATCATTGTGTGTGTCTTCACACAACATTGATAATATTGGCCTATATCTGACTAAAGTCTGACAATAAGTGTTCGAATTCAGACTTGTCATTCTAAAAAGACTCATACATACAGTTTGAGTTAAATGTTATAGTGTGACTCTTTTAATGTTCTAGTATTATGGCACTCAAATGTGGAACATGGCAATGCCCTACCACCAGCTATCAGAAAGTGCCACTGCTTTTATGTAAAATACTTGTATTGCTTTTATAGTATATGTCATGCATTTTATGTATTGATGATTTGGTACTTTACCTCTGTACTTTTTGCAAACTGTTAATAAAGTGTTTATATCAACCAATGTACTGCATGTGTTTGTTGTGTTCATACTTGTATTCAATTTAATTTTAACTTGTATGTTTTTTTATTTTGTGTTTTATTCTCTATGGTGGTACTCATGTCTAGTGAACAGAACAGTATCAACAAACACAAAGACAGTAATGTGTTTAATAAAAGGTTGTGGGTATTTGTTGTGCTGTTCTCAGTTGTATGGAATAATTGGAATTTGTTTCAGTAGGGTTTTGCTTGTGTTTTAATTCAATGTATTTTTATAAAAACATCTGAATTCTTTCATCTGGACCTGAGGTTGAAATGCAGGCTAAATGAGGATGGCTGATACTTCATCATTACAGACAGAGATTAAACATGCTAATGGTCACTGGTTGTCTTAATGCTCACATGAACTGAGACCCTCACCCTCTTTGAGCCTGGTGAGTTTCATCTAAACTGGCATAATCACATTGGAATGATTATGACCCTCTGTGGAATGTTGAAGATTCTGTAAGGGATAGTAATCATCATATTGTTTGTTCAGTAACCGAGTGTCTCCAGCCTTTTAGGCCAGGATACTTATTTCATCCAATCAGGATGGAGGATGACTTATACATGAAACTGGGAAAGGTGGACTCTCTCTCTCTCTCTCTCTCTCTCTCTCTCTCTCTCTCTCTCTCTCTCTCTCTCTCTCTCTCTCTCTCTCTTATTTCTCAGTATCCTCCACACTGTTCTTGACAAACTTGATGCATCTGCCCAATACGGTACTGTAGCCAATTCATATAGGCCTACACATTGTATTGTCTTTGCTTGAACGTTGAATTACTTTGAAACTCCTGTGAATCCAGGAGGTATCTGCTGCTGAAATGATGAAATAGTTATAACATTATAACTATTAGGCTTACACCAATTATGTCACAACTTGTCAATCACGTTGAAAGTATTACAATGAAAGCTTTAGAAAGCAATAGCCTGCAATGATTATGATTGGAGTCCTTCATGTCCAACTGACAGGGGAAACTTCTACTGAACAAACACAAACTAAAATCATGGTGACTCTCACCATTGCTTTTCAATAAAAGTGAATTGATTATGTTGTAGGCCTGATCATATTGTTATATTTAACCCCCCAAATTCAAATAACGTATCTGCTATTTTTAAGCCAATAAAAATATGATTTGGTTATTAGTGTACTTGTTATTTGTATTATAATTTCTCAAGGGTGAAATGAACCATTGTGTAAATATCATCAGTTCATTCCTAGAACGTATGTGGACGTCTTGGGCACAAATTGTGTTAAAATGTAAAAATAAAATGAACTAAATATAGTCTTATGTATGACATAAATAGATTCAATGTATTCATGGTACGTGCACCAATATTTTACTTTGTTTTACATTTAAATTTGTATATGATTGATATGGCAATCCAGCCACTATACTTGAGATGACCCCAATTTAATCCTGTCACGGTCCAAGGCTATTGTGCAAGATGTATCTTTGCAGTGAGACATATGTAGCCGGAATTGTTGACTTATTGATGGCTCAAAGTGACATTGATGAAAATGAAAAATAAAACTGACTTTACGCATTGTGAGCTTGTAGATCGGCTATTTCAAATGGCCGAAATGTATATATGGCTGAAGTGGTTAATGTGCTTTGTATCAAAACATACAAAGTAACTAGTAACTAAAGCATGCTGCTTTGTTGTTGGTAAGTTCTTTAAACCCCCCAAACACAACAATGATGGCTGTTGTGTTTGACTCTGAGCTCTGTATTGAGACCCAGGTAAAAGCGGTCGTACAGTCCAGACACGTTTCCTTTGAGAATCATTTCTAGAATGTAATGCCCTCTGCCTCAAAGCTTGACATCATTGACGTCCTGTGTTCAGGGTTTGATGAACAATAGAACAAGTTGTTGCAAATGAGCCACCATCATTGGTGCAGATTGCTAATTCCACACAAAACAGTGGAAGCACACCTTTAATGATGATAATGTGGTCGTTCACAGGTGATCTAGCTAGTCAATACCTAATAGGTGGCCATTAGCACGTTTGGTCACAGCAGTTTCATACGCAAATACATTGAAATGACTAGCATGAATGGAACAACCACAAACTGCTGAATCTTTACATGCAGTTATGTGCATCAAATAAGCAGTAAGCCAATAAGCCTGCTTTTGAGTCTCTTAATGAGCCTATAATCTTTACCGCTTCAGATTACAGTATGTATAAAGGCCAGTACGATTTAACACAAAATCTAGCTCAAAATAACTCACCTATATGCACGAATGGGCATGATCCTCCGTTGGTCTCAGAGACATGAACAGCCAGACCAAAGTCAATGAGTTTGACTTTGAGGGGTTGTTCTCGTCGGTTCACCAGCATGATGTTATCTAGTTTTATGTCTGTGTGGATCAGACCGATACCCTTCAGGGCCTGTAGTGCAATGGCAAGCTGCAAGTCAAGAATAAAGAGCACGATTAATAATGTGAAACAAGGTGGTGTGAAATTTAACTGAATATGTGTCTGTATGGGTTGCCATCACATTTCAAACTCATACCTGCTGTATGACAGGTCTCATCTCCATCATGGACATAGGACCTCTGTCATTAAGGAATTCCAGGAGATCGATATCCAGAGACTCAAACACCATGCATTGAAATCCTTTATGGACGAAGCCGTCGTAAAATCTCACTATTCCACACGTGTCAGGGTCCAGGACTTTCAGCGTTTGCAACACAGCCATCTCACGTGCTGCCACTTCATCATAATCACTGCAACTCTTCAAGATCTTGATGGCCACTGTATCACCGGTGAGTGTGCTGATGGCTTTGGCCACCGTCCCAAAAATGCCCTCCCCCAGGATGCTCTGGACTTGGTACTGGCCTCTGTCCAGCAGGTCCATCTCAGATACCATGCAACTCTCTGGACCATCAGAGTGTTGGGAGGAGCTGGCGGTCACAATGACCAGTGGTGTTGGGGAAGCAGAGTTGAGCACATTGTCCAAATCAAATCTGTCCCACTCTGGATCCGAGCAAGACATAATGCCGGGTCCGGGGGCGGTCAGGGTTAGGGTGTCAACGTTAACCGCTGGGACGTCATCATAGTTGATTATGTCCTGTTCAGCTGTGTCCAACTCTGAGCAATCAGAGCTAGTGGGGCTGGTGACCTCAACGGATTTTTTAAATCTTTTTTTAAATGGCAGCTGCTTCTTAGCACCTAGAGAGAAGAGATATAATTTAGAGTGACTCATGGAATATATCATACACAAAATAATACTTCACAAACTATGAAAGTTGTGATTGATACGCTCGGCTCAACAAATAGCCTACATGAGCTGAGCTACACATTAATTATATCCCCAACATACAATTGGTATGTTATGGTGTTGGGGATATAATTCATCACATTATTATAATTATGTACATGTTTGAATAGCAGGGATTTTTTCAGAAATCAAAATATAGAATATAGAATATTTTGTATTAGATATAAAACTGCTGATAAATTCAGATATTTATAATTTAGCCCAATTCTAGATATATCTGTTTTCACTAGACAATGTGTAGTGTTCATTGACCCTTACCTGTATATGTCCTTGAAAAGCGCTGGTATGGTTCAAAGCGATGCTTTTTCAGGCCTCCTACTTTTACTTTGAAAGTTTTGCTATCCTGTTGTCTCCTGGTCATTAATGTAGTCATGGTGAGTCCTCTTTCTTCAGCAGAATTGTTCCTAGAGTTGAGAGATTCCATCTTCACCTGGAGTCCACAGTCAGATCTGATCAGAAATGAGTGATATCCTGGAGGAGTTGTGGAGAACTGACAACTACAAACTCTTCTTATACTAGAGAGCCTGAGGTGGAACCACTAACTGCTTGGGGTTGGTTGGCCAGAGAACAATAGAACTATCTCTCCACCAACCACAACCTAACGGGTTGAACCACTAACTGATTGGTCAAAGAGGGGAGGGGCACCAATTCAATGCTCTAAATTCTCAGTATTTATCATACTAAAAGGATCACATGCAAATTGGTTGGTCGATCCATTCAGCAATAGGGTTACACGCCCTAACCTGTCCGTTAACAATGGGACAGACTACCCCCAAAACATTCCACAACATTCACAATTCACAATAATAGGATAGTTCATGAATCATTCAATAATAAGTTAGATGTGTCCAAACGAAGATAACATGTACCTTAGTGAGTGATTAAAAAGATGATTTAATATGTCCTGGTGAAATATATTTCTGCACATGGCTGGAAATTAGGGAGGAAATTAGGTGTGGACAGAAAATCTATTCAACCCTGTCATGAGTTTGTATGAGTCCTCATGTGTCTTTTTAGATGAGCCGTGTGGCTACAGCCCTTTCCACAAACTGTGCAAGCAAATGGCTTTTCCCCTGAATTAATCATTGTGTGTGTCTTCACACAACATTGATAATATTGGCCTATATCTGACTAAAGTCTGACAATAAGTGTTCGAATTCAGACTTGTCATTCTAAAAAGACTCATACATACAGTTTGAGTTAAATGTTATAGTGTGACTCTTTTAATGTTCTAGTATTATGGCACTCAAATGTGGAACATGGCAATGCCCTACCACCAGCTATCAGAAAGTGCCACTGCTTTTATGTAAAATACTTGTATTGCTTTTATAGTATATGTCATGCATTTTATGTATTGATGATTTGGTACTTTACCTCTGTACTTTTTGCAAACTGTTAATAAAGTGTTTATATCAACCAATGTACTGCATGTGTTTGTTGTGTTCATACTTGTATTCAATTTAATTTTAACTTGTATGTTTTTTTATTTTGTGTTTTATTCTCTATGGTGGTACTCATGTCTAGTGAACAGAACAGTATCAACAAACACAAAGACAGTAATGTGTTTAATAAAAGGTTGTGGGTATTTGTTGTGCTGTTCTCAGTTGTATGGAATAATTGGAATTTGTTTCAGTAGGGTTTTGCTTGTGTTTTAATTCAATGTATTTTTATAAAAACATCTGAATTCTTTCATCTGGACCTGAGGTTGAAATGCAGGCTAAATGAGGATGGCTGATACTTCATCATTACAGACAGAGATTAAACATGCTAATGGTCACTGGTTGTCTTAATGCTCACATGAACTGAGACCCTCACCCTCTTTGAGCCTGGTGAGTTTCATCTAAACTGGCATAATCACATTGGAATGATTATGACCCTCTGTGGAATGTTGAAGATTCTGTAAGGGATAGTAATCATCATATTGTTTGTTCAGTAACCGAGTGTCTCCAGCCTTTTAGGCCAGGATACTTATTTCATCCAATCAGGATGGAGGATGACTTATACATGAAACTGGGAAAGGTGGACTCTCTCTCTCTCTCTCTCTCTCTCTCTCTCTCTCTCTCTCTCTCTCTCTCTCTCTCTCTCTCTCTCTCTCTTATTTCTCAGTATCCTCCACACTGTTCTTGACAAACTTGATGCATCTGCCCAATACGGTACTGTAGCCAATTCATATAGGCCTACACATTGTATTGTCTTTGCTTGAACGTTGAATTACTTTGAAACTCCTGTGAATCCAGGAGGTATCTGCTGCTGAAATGATGAAATAGTTATAACATTATAACTATTAGGCTTACACCAATTATGTCACAACTTGTCAATCACGTTGAAAGTATTACAATGAAAGCTTTAGAAAGCAATAGCCTGCAATGATTATGATTGGAGTCCTTCATGTCCAACTGACAGGGGAAACTTCTACTGAACAAACACAAACTAAAATCATGGTGACTCTCACCATTGCTTTTCAATAAAAGTGAATTGATTATGTTGTAGGCCTGATCATATTGTTATATTTAACCCCCCAAATTCAAATAACGTATCTGCTATTTTTAAGCCAATAAAAATATGATTTGGTTATTAGTGTACTTGTTATTTGTATTATAATTTCTCAAGGGTGAAATGAACCATTGTGTAAATATCATCAGTTCATTCCTAGAACGTATGTGGACGTCTTGGGCACAAATTGTGTTAAAATGTAAAAATAAAATGAACTAAATATAGTCTTATGTATGACATAAATAGATTCAATGTATTCATGGTACGTGCACCAATATTTTACTTTGTTTTACATTTAAATTTGTATATGATTGATATGGCAATCCAGCCACTATACTTGAGATGACCCCAATTTAATCCTGTCACGGTCCAAGGCTATTGTGCAAGATGTATCTTTGCAGTGAGACATATGTAGCCGGAATTGTTGACTTATTGATGGCTCAAAGTGACATTGATGAAAATGAAAAATAAAACTGACTTTACGCATTGTGAGCTTGTAGATCGGCTATTTCAAATGGCCGAAATGTATATATGGCTGAAGTGGTTAATGTGCTTTGTATCAAAACATACAAAGTAACTAGTAACTAAAGCATGCTGCTTTGTTGTTGGTAAGTTCTTTAAACCCCCCAAACACAACAATGATGGCTGTTGTGTTTGACTCTGAGCTCTGTATTGAGACCCAGGTAAAAGCGGTCGTACAGTCCAGACACGTTTCCTTTGAGAATCATTTCTAGAATGTAATGCCCTCTGCCTCAAAGCTTGACATCATTGACGTCCTGTGTTCAGGGTTTGATGAACAATAGAACAAGTTGTTGCAAATGAGCCACCATCATTGGTGCAGATTGCTAATTCCACACAAAACAGTGGAAGCACACCTTTAATGATGATAATGTGGTCGTTCACAGGTGATCTAGCTAGTCAATACCTAATAGGTGGCCATTAGCACGTTTGGTCACAGCAGTTTCATACGCAAATACATTGAAATGACTAGCATGAATGGAACAACCACAAACTGCTGAATCTTTACATGCAGTTATGTGCATCAAATAAGCAGTAAGCCAATAAGCCTGCTTTTGAGTCTCTTAATGAGCCTATAATCTTTACCGCTTCAGATTCGGTAATCTCATCCAACCTGAAAATGGACCTGTCGTCCTTAATATGATCAAAAGTCCAAGTTCTAGTAGAGAAGCTTTGAGCCAGCTCCTCAACAGAATGTATAAAGAAACTATTACAATGATTTGCAATCACATCATGATCTAAAGTTAAAATTCCATTCACTTTAAGTTAGAGTTCCTTTGTTTTGTGATCCTTATTTCTCCCAGTTAGTTTATTAAGGTTTTCCCAAATCAATTTCCCATTTCCCCTTGCATCTTCTATTACTTTGATGAAATAAATCCGCTTTTGCTTTCCTTAAGTTCCTTACTACCTTGTTTCGAAGGCTTGTGAAAATCTGCCTGTCACTGCTGTGACCTGATTTAAGTGATCTCTTCAAGGCAAAATCCTGCTTCTTCATCTTCTGCCAGAGGGCGCTATTGAGCCATGGCAGTGTTATTTTTGACTAGGTCTAGACTTTATATTTATATCCTGGAGGCTAGCGATGGATGCTAAAAACAGCTAACAATTGGAAAATAAAATACTATTGTTTCTGGATAAAATTACATTATTATAACCAGAGACTTAAGTTCTCGGTTTGGCACACAAGGTTAATTGCAAGCACAAATCCAGATAATTCCGGATTCGGCAAATATTGTGTTAATAAGAACATACACAATATGTATTTCAATGTATGTATTTCATACACACGTTTTATTTCATCCATGCTTACAACATATGCCACTAGAAAAATAGTACCGGTATGTACAAAAAATATATTTTGAGTGTATAATATAAAATGTCAAACAATATGTTGAAAAACATTGGATAACAAGTTTAAAATAAATCTATCTACACATAAGCTGTATGGTCAAAATATTAAAATGAGGCAGAAATGGTTCTTGCGAAAGTATAGAGAAACATTTGCAGCAGCTATGAATAGCAGCAGATATAAATTCAGTCTCTTGTGGAAGTGAGAGAAAACACTTCAGATATCATACTGTTTGTGACAGTACCAGTGCAACAGCAGTGGAGTGTAATCTCTCCATTGATTTGGTCGGGCGTTCAAATTGTTCCTCAAAACAAAAACCTCCACCTCAAGATCACAGTCTATTGTGTGGACTTGCTACAACGCAGTGGTTTGGTGGGACATGACTTGGTGGTGATGAAGGGATGGTCCAACACCTGGTCAGGTGTTATCCTCTCCTCTGGAAACGGGTGAAGCATTCGTTTCAACAGGTCCACAAAGACGACTCCAGTTCCGTCGGCGTCACCACACAACGAGTCGAACACTTCTTCCAGTGAGCGGTTTTCTGTTATTTCTGATATTTTCAGTCCGGCGTCCAGGAGTGCTTGAACCGGCATACCAAGAGTTAAGATGATGGATAGAAGCTACAGGGGGGGGGGGGGAAACACAGGATATTTCACATTATTATTCACAATATTCCATGTAACAGTCTTAGGTAAACATAGGTGAACATTTAACTTCTGTGTAAAGTGAATCCGTGGAATACTCACCACTTCAGAGTCAGTGTCCCCACAGAATAAATCACGAGTCAGCATCCCATTGGCCATCACACAGCCCAGTGACCACATGTCAAGGGCCTCTGTGAGTGGGAGGCCCAGGAATACTTCTGGTGCTCTGTGGGTGGAAAAACAAAAAGGATGTTAGCAATATAATAACTGTCTGCTTTCAGTAAAGTACAGTATGTATAAAGGCCAGTACGATTTAACACAAAATCTAGCTCAAAATAACTCACCTATATGCACGAATGGGCATGATCCTCCGTTGCTTGGTCTCAGAGACATGAACAGCCAGACCAAAGTCAATGAGTTTGACTTTGAGGGGTTGTTCTCGTCGGTTCACCAGCATGATGTTATCTAGTTTTATGTCTGTGTGGATCAGACCGATACCCTTCAGGGCCTGTAGTGCAATGGCAAGCTGCAAGTCAAGAATAAAGAGCACGATTAATAATGTGAAACAAGGTGGTGTGAAATTTAACTGAATATGTGTCTGTATGGGTTGCCATCACATTTCAAACTCATACCTGCTGTATGACAGGTCTCATCTCCATCATGGACATAGGACCTCTGTCATTAAGGAATTCCAGGAGATCGATATCCAGAGACTCAAACACCATGCATTGAAATCCTTTATGGACGAAGCCGTCGTAAAATCTCACTATTCCACACGTGTCAGGGTCCAGGACTTTCAGCGTTTGCAACACAGCCATCTCACGTGCTGCCACTTCATCATAATCACTGCAACTCTTCAAGATCTTGATGGCCACTGTATCACCGGTGAGTGTGCTGATGGCTTTGGCCACCGTCCCAAAGCTGCCCTCCCCCAGGATGCTCTGGACTTGGTACTGGCCTCTGTCCAGCAGGTCCATCTCAGATACCATGCAACTCTCTGGACCATCAGAGTGTTGGGAGGAGCTGGCGGTCACAATGACCAGTGGTGTTGGGGAAGCAGAGTTGAGCACATTGTCCAAATCAAATCTGTCCCACTCTGGATCCGAGCAAGACATAATGCCGGGTCCGGGGGCGGTCAGGGTTAGGGTGTCAACGTTAACCGCTGGGACGTCATCATAGTTGATTATGTCCTGTTCAGCTGTGTCCAACTCTGAGCAATCAGAGCTAGTGGGGCTGGTGACCTCAACGGATTTTTTAAATCTTTTTTTAAATGGCAGCTGCTTCTTAGCACCTAGAGAGAAGAGATATAATTTAGAGTGACTCATGGAATATATCATACACAAAATAATACTTCACAAACTATGAAAGTTGTGATTGATACGCTCGGCTCAACAAATAGCCTACATGAGCTGAGCTACACATTAATTATATCCCCAACATACAATTGGTATGTTATGGTGTTGGGGATATAATTCATCACATTATTATAATTATGTACATGTTTGAATAGCAGGGATTTTTTCAGAAATCAAAATATAGAATATAGAATATTTTGTATTAGATATAAAACTGCTGATAAATTCAGATATTTATAATTTAGCCCAATTCTAGATATATCTGTTTTCACTAGACAATGTGTAGTGTTCATTGACCCTTACCTGTATATGTCCTTGAAAAGCGCTGGTATGGTTCAAAGCGATGCTTTGAACCATGTACATACCAATGTATGTATTTCATACACACGTTTTATTTCATCCATGCTTACAACATATGCCACTAGAAAAATAGTACCGGTATGTACAAAAAATATATTTTGAGTGTATAATATAAAATGTCAAACAATATGTTGAAAAACATTGGATAACAAGTTTAAAATAAATCTATCTACACATAAGCTGTATGGTCAAAATATTAAAATGAGGCAGAAATGGTTCTTGCGAAAGTATAGAGAAACATTTGCAGCAGCTATGAATAGCAGCAGATATAAATTCAGTCTCTTGTGGAAGTGAGAGAAAACACTTCAGATATCATACTGTTTGTGACAGTACCAGTGCAACAGCAGTGGAGTGTAATCTCTCCATTGATTTGGTCGGGCGTTCAAATTGTTCCTCAAAACAAAAACCTCCACCTCAAGATCACAGTCTATTGTGTGGACTTGCTACAACGCAGTGGTTTGGTGGGACATGACTTGGTGGTGATGAAGGGATGGTCCAACACCTGGTCAGGTGTTATCCTCTCCTCTGGAAACGGGTGAAGCATTCGTTTCAACAGGTCCACAAAGACGACTCCAGTTCCGTCGGCGTCACCACACAACGAGTCGAACACTTCTTCCAGTGAGCGGTTTTCTGTTATTTCTGATATTTTCAGTCCGGCGTCCAGGAGTGCTTGAACCGGCATACCAAGAGTTAAGATGATGGATAGAAGCTACAGGGGGGGGGGGGGAAACACAGGATATTTCACATTATTATTCACAATATTCCATGTAACAGTCTTAGGTAAACATAGGTGAACATTTAACTTCTGTGTAAAGTGAATCCGTGGAATACTCACCACTTCAGAGTCAGTGTCCCCACAGAATAAATCACGAGTCAGCATCCCATTGGCCATCACACAGCCCAGTGACCACATGTCAAGGGCCTCTGTGAGTGGGAGGCCCAGGAATACTTCTGGTGCTCTGTGGGTGGAAAAACAAAAAGGATGTTAGCAATATAATAACTGTCTGCTTTCAGTAAAGTACAGTATGTATAAAGGCCAGTACGATTTAACACAAAATCTAGCTCAAAATAACTCACCTATATGCACGAATGGGCATGATCCTCCGTTGCTTGGTCTCAGAGACATGAACAGCCAGACCAAAGTCAATGAGTTTGACTTTGAGGGGTTGTTCTCGTCGGTTCACCAGCATGATGTTATCTAGTTTTATGTCTGTGTGGATCAGACCGATACCCTTCAGGGCCTGTAGTGCAATGGCAAGCTGCAAGTCAAGAATAAAGAGCACGATTAATAATGTGAAACAAGGTGGTGTGAAATTTAACTGAATATGTGTCTGTATGGGTTGCCATCACATTTCAAACTCATACCTGCTGTATGACAGGTCTCATCTCCATCATGGACATAGGACCTCTGTCATTAAGGAATTCCAGGAGATCGATATCCAGAGACTCAAACACCATGCATTGAAATCCTTTATGGACGAAGCCGTCGTAAAATCTCACTATTCCACACGTGTCAGGGTCCAGGACTTTCAGCGTTTGCAACACAGCCATCTCACGTGCTGCCACTTCATCATAATCACTGCAACTCTTCAAGATCTTGATGGCCACTGTATCACCGGTGAGTGTGCTGATGGCTTTGGCCACCGTCCCAAAGCTGCCCTCCCCCAGGATGCTCTGGACTTGGTACTGGCCTCTGTCCAGCAGGTCCATCTCAGATACCATGCAACTCTCTGGACCATCAGAGTGTTGGGAGGAGCTGGCGGTCACAATGACCAGTGGTGTTGGGGAAGCAGAGTTGAGCACATTGTCCAAATCAAATCTGTCCCACTCTGGATCCGAGCAAGACATAATGCCGGGTCCGGGGGCGGTCAGGGTTAGGGTGTCAACGTTAACCGCTGGGACGTCATCATAGTTGATTATGTCCTGTTCAGCTGTGTCCAACTCTGAGCAATCAGAGCTAGTGGGGCTGGTGACCTCAACGGATTTTTTAAATCTTTTTTTAAATGGCAGCTGCTTCTTAGCACCTAGAGAGAAGAGATATAATTTAGAGTGACTCATGGAATATATCATACACAAAATAATACTTCACAAACTATGAAAGTTGTGATTGATACGCTCGGCTCAACAAATAGCCTACATGAGCTGAGCTACACATTAATTATATCCCCAACATACAATTGGTATGTTATGGTGTTGGGGATATAATTCATCACATTATTATAATTATGTACATGTTTGAATAGCAGGGATTTTTTCAGAAATCAAAATATAGAATATAGAATATTTTGTATTAGATATAAAACTGCTGATAAATTCAGATATTTATAATTTAGCCCAATTCTAGATATATCTGTTTTCACTAGACAATGTGTAGTGTTCATTGACCCTTACCTGTATATGTCCTTGAAAAGCGCTGGTATGGTTCAAAGCGATGCTTTTTCAGGCCTCCTACTTTTACTTTGAAAGTTTTGCTATCCTGTTGTCTCCTGGTCATTAATGTAGTCATGGTGAGTCCTCTTTCTTCAGCAGAATTGTTCCTAGAGTTGAGAGATTCCATCTTCACCTGGAGTCCACAGTCAGATCTGATCAGAAATGAGTGATATCCTGGAGGAGTTGTGGAGAACTGACAACTACAAACTCTTCTTATACTAGAGAGCCTGAGGTGGAACCACTAACTGCTTGGGGTTGGTTGGCCAGAGAACAATAGAACTATCTCTCCACCAACCACAACCTAACGGGTTGAACCACTAACTGATTGGTCAAAGAGGGGAGGGGCACCAATTCAATGCTCTAAATTCTCAGTATTTATCATACTAAAAGGATCACATGCAAATTGGTTTGTCGATCCATTCAGCAATAGGGTTACACGCCCTAACCTGTCCGTTAACAATGGGACAGACTACCCCCAAAACATTCCACAACATTCACAATTCACAATAATAGGATAGTTCATGAATCATTCAATAATAAGTTAGATGTGTCCAAACGAAGATAACATGTACCTTAGTGAGTGATTAAAAAGATGATTTAATATGTCCTGGTGAAATATATTTCTGCACATGGCTGGAAATTAGGGAGGAAATTAGTGTGGACAGAAAATCTATTCAACCCTGTCATGAGTTTGTATGAGTCCTCATGTGTCTTTTTAGATGAGCCGTGTGGCTACAGCCCTTTCCACAAACTGTGCAAGCAAATGGCTTTTCCCCTGAATTAATCATTGTGTGTGTCTTCACACAACATTGATAATATTGGCCTATATCTGACTAAAGTCTGACAATAAGTGTTCGAATTCAGACTTGTCATTCTAAAAAGACTCATACATACAGTTTGAGTTAAATGTTATAGTGTGACTCTTTTAATGTTCTAGTATTATGGCACTCAAATGTGGAACATGGCAATGCCCTACCACCAGCTATCAGAAAGTGCCACTGCTTTTATGTAAAATACTTGTATTGCTTTTATAGTATATGTCATGCATTTTATGTATTGATGATTTGGTACTTTACCTCTGTACTTTTTGCAAACTGTTAATAAAGTGTTTATATCAACCAATGTACTGCATGTGTTTGTTGTGTTCATACTTGTATTCAATTTAATTTTAACTTGTATGTTTTTTTATTTTGTTTTATTCTCTATGGTGGTACTCATGTCTAGTGAACAGAACAGTATCAACAAACACAAAGACAGTAATGTGTTTAATAAAAGGTTGTGGGTATTTGTTGTGCTGTTCTCAGTTGTATGGAATAATTGGAATTTGTTTCAGTAGGGTTTTGCTTGTGTTTTAATTCAATGTATTTTTATAAAAACATCTGAATTCTTTCATCTGGACCTGAGGTTGAAATGCAGGCTAAATGAGGATGGCTGATACTTCATCATTACAGACAGAGATTAAACATGCTAATGGTCACTGGTTGTCTTAATGCTCACATGAACTGAGACCCTCACCCTCTTTGAGCCTGGTGAGTTTCATCTAAACTGGCATAATCACATTGGAATGATTATGACCCTCTGTGGAATGTTGAAGATTCTGTAAGGGATAGTAATCATCATATTGTTTGTTCAGTAACCGAGTGTCTCCAGCCTTTTAGGCCAGGATACTTATTTCATCCAATCAGGATGGAGGATGACTTATACATGAAACTGGGAAAGGTGGACTCTCTCTCTCTCTCTCTCTCTCTCTCTCTCTCTCTCTCTCTCTCTCTCTCTCTCTCTCTCTCTCTCTTATTTCTCAGTATCCTCCACACTGTTCTTGACAAACTTGATGCATCTGCCCAATACGGTACTGTAGCCAATTCATATAGGCCTACACATTGTATTGTCTTTGCTTTAGAAAGCAATAGCCTGCAATGATTATGATTGGAGTCCTTCATGTCCAACTGACAGGGGAAACTTCTACTGAACAAACACAAACTAAAATCATGGTGACTCTCACCATTGCTTTTCAATAAAAGTGAATTGATTATGTTGTAGGCCTGATCAAATTGTTATATTTAACCCCCCAAATTCAAATAACGTATCTGCTATTTTTAAACCAATAAAAATGTGATTTGGTTATTAGTGTACTTGTTATTTGTATTATAATTTCTCAAGGGTGAAATGAACCATTGTGTAAATATCATCAGTTCATTCCTAGAACGTATGTGGACGTCTTGGGCACAAATTGTGTTAAAATGTAAAAATAAAATGAACTAAATATAGTCTTATGTATGACATAAATAGATTCAATGTATTCATGGTACGTGCACCAATATTTTACTTTGTTTTACATTTAAATTTGTATATGATTGATATGGCAATCCAGCCACTATACTTGAGATGACCCCAATTTAATCCTGTCACGGTCCAAGGCTATTGTGCAAGATGTATCTTTGCAGTGAGACATATGTAGCCGGAATTGTTGACTTATTGATGGCTCAAAGTGACATTGATGAAAATGAAAAATAAAACTGACTTTACGCATTGTGAGCTTGTAGATCGGCTATTTCAAATGGCCGAAATGTATATATGGCTGAAGTGGTTAATGTGCTTTGTATCAAAACATACAAAGTAACTAGTAACTAAAGCATGCTGCTTTGTTGTTGGTAAGTTCTTTAAACCCCCCAAACACAACAATGATGGCTGTTGTGTTTGACTCTGAGCTCTGTATTGAGACCCAGGTAAAAGCGGTCGTACAGTCCAGACACGTTTCCTTTGAGAATCATTTCTAGAATGTAATGCCCTCTGCCTCAAAGCTTGACATCATTGACGTCCTGTGTTCAGGGTTTGATGAACAATAGAACAAGTTGTTGCAAATGAGCCACCATCATTGGTGCAGATTGCTAATTCCACACAAAACAGTGGAAGCACACCTTTAATGATGATAATGTGGTCGTTCACAGGTGATCTAGCTAGTCAATACCTAATAGGTGGCCATTAGCACGTTTGGTCACAGCAGTTTCATACGCAAATACATTGAAATGACTAGCATGAATGGAACAACCACAAACTGCTGAATCTTTACATGCAGTTATGTGCATCAAATAAGCAGTAAGCCAATAAGCCTGCTTTTGAGTCTCTTAATGAGCCTATAATCTTTACCGCTTCAGATTCGGTAATCTCATCCAACCTGAAAATGGGCCTGTCGTCCTTAATATGATCAAAAGTCCAAGTTCTAGTAGAGAAGCTTTGAGCCAGCTCCTCAACAGAATGTATAAAGAAACTATTACAATGATTTGCAATCACATCATGATCTAAAGTTAAAATTCCATTCACTTTAAGTTAGAGTTCCTTTGTTTTGTGATCCTTATTTCTCCCAGTTAGTTTATTAAGGTTTTCCCAAATCAATTTCCCATTTTCCCTTGCATCTTCTATTACTTTGATGAAATAAATCCGCTTTTGCTTTCCTTAAGTTCCTTACTACCTTGTTTTGAAGGCTTGTGAAAATCTGCCTGTCACTGCTGTGACCTGATTTAAGTGATCTCTTCAAGGCAAAATCCTGCTTCTTCATCTTCTGCCAGAGGGCGCTATTGAGCCATGGCAGTGTTATTTTTGACTAGGTCTAGACTTTATATTTATATCCTGGAGGCTAGCGATGGATGCTAAAAACAGCTAACAATTGGAAAATAAAATACTATTGTTTCTGGATAAAATTACATTATTATAACCAGAGACTTAAGTTCTTGGTTTGGCACACAAGGTTAATTGCAAGCACAAATCCAGATAATTCCGGGTTCGGCAAATATTGTGTTAATAAGAACATACACAATATGTATTTCAATGTATGTATTTCATACACACGTTTTATTTCATCCATGCTTACAACATATGCCACTAGAAAAATAGTACCGGTATGTACAAAAAATATATTTTGAGTGTATAATATAAAATGTCAAACAATATGTTGAAAAACATTGGATAACAAGTTTAAAATAAATCTATCTACACATAAGCTGTATGGTCAAAATATTAAAAACATTTTTTTTAAATGAGGCAGAAATGGTTCTTGCGAAAGTATAGAGAAACATTTGCAGCAGCTATGAATAGCAGCAGATATAAATTCAGTCTCTTGTGGAAGTGAGAGAAAACACTTCAGATATCATACTGTTTTCGACAGTACCAGTGCAACAGCAGTGGAGTGTAATCTCTCCATTGATTTGGTCGGGCGTTCAAATTGTTCCTCAAAACAAAAACCTCCACCTCAAGATCACAGTCTATTGTGTGGACTTGCTACAACGCAGTGGTTTGGTGGGACATGACTTGGTGGTGATGAAGGGATGGTCCAACACCTGGTCAGGTGTTATCCTCTCCTCTGGAAACGGGTGAAGCATTCGTTTCAACAGGTCCACAAAGACGACTCCAGTTCCGTCGGCGTCACCACACAACGAGTCGAACACTTCTTCCAGTGAGCGGTTTTCTGTTATTTCTGATATTTTCAGTCCGGCGTCCAGGAGTGCTTGAACCGGCATACCAAGAGTTAAGATGATGGATAGAAGCTACAGGGGGGGGGGGGGGAACACAGGATATTTCACATTATTATTCACAATATTCCATGTAACAGTCTTAGGTAAACATAGGTGAACATTTAACTTCTGTGTAAAGTGAATCCGTGGAATACTCACCACTTCAGAGTCAGTGTCCCCACAGAATAAATCACGAGTCAGCATCCCATTGGCCATCACACAGCCCAGTGACCACATGTCAAGGGCCTCTGTGAGTGGGAGGCCCAGGAATACTTCTGGTGCTCTGTGGGTGGAAAAACAAAAAGGATGTTAGCAATATAATAACTGTCTGCTTTCAGTAAAGTACAGTATGTATAAAGGCCAGTACGATTTAACACAAAATCTAGCTCAAAATAACTCACCTATATGCACGAATGGGCATGATCCTCCGTTGCTTGGTCTCAGAGACATGAACAGCCAGACCAAAGTCAATGAGTTTGACTTTGAGGGGTTGTTCTCGTCGGTTCACCAGCATGATGTTATCTAGTTTTATGTCTGTGTGGATCAGACCGATACCCTTCAGGGCCTGTAGTGCAATGGCAAGCTGCAAGTCAAGAATAAAGAGCACGATTAATAATGTGAAACAAGGTGGTGTGAAATTTAACTGAATATGTGTCTGTATGGGTTGCCATCACATTTCAAACTCATACCTGCTGTATGACAGGTCTCATCTCCATCATGGACATAGGACCTCTGTCATTAAGGAATTCCAGGAGATCGATATCCAGAGACTCAAACACCATGCATTGAAATCCTTTATGGACGAAGCCGTCGTAAAATCTCACTATTCCACACGTGTCAGGGTCCAGGACTTTCAGCGTTTGCAAAACAGCCATCTCACGTGCTGCCACTTCATCATAATCACTGCAACTCTTCAAGATCTTGATGGCCACTGTATCACCGGTGAGTGTGCTGATGGCTTTGGCCACCGTCCCAAAGCTGCCCTCCCCCAGGATGCTCTGGACTTGGTACTGGCCTCTGTCCAGCAGGTCCATCTCAGATACCATGCAACTCTCTGGACCATCAGAGTGTTGGGAGGAGCTGGCGGTCACAATGACCAGTGGTGTTGGGGAAGCAGAGTTGAGCACATTGTCCAAATCAAATCTGTCCCACTCTGGATCCGAGCAAGACATAATGCCGGGTCCGGGGGCGGTCAGGGTTAGGGTGTCAACGTTAACCGCTGGGACGTCATCATAGTTGATTATGTCCTGTTCAGCTGTGTCCAACTCTGAGCAATCAGAGCTAGTGGGGCTGGTGACCTCAACGGATTTTTTAAATCTTTTTTTAAATGGCAGCTGCTTCTTAGCACCTAGAGAGAAGAGATATAATTTAGAGTGACTCATGGAATATATCATACACAAAATAATACTTCACAAACTATGAAAGTTGTGATTGATACGCTCGGCTCAACAAATAGCCTACATGAGCTGAGCTACACATTAATTATATCCCCAACATACAATTGGTATGTTATGGTGTTGGGGATATAATTCATCACATTATTATAATTATGTACATGTTTGAATAGCAGGGATTTTTTCAGAAATCAAAATATAGAATATTTTGTATTAGATATAAAACTGCTGATAAATTCAGATATTTATAATTTAGCCCAATTCTAGATATATCTGTTTTCACTAGACAATGTGTAGTGTTCATTGACCCTTACCTGTATATGTCCTTGAAAAGCGCTGGTATGGTTCAAAGCGATGCTTTTTCAGGCCTCCTACTTTTACTTTGAAAGTTTTGCTATCCTGTTGTCTCCTGGTCATTAATGTAGTCATGGTGAGTCCTCTTTCTTCAGCAGAATTGTTCCTAGAGTTGAGAGATTCCATCTTCACCTGGAGTCCACAGTCAGATCTGATCAGAAATGAGTGATATCCTGGAGGAGTTGTGGAGAACTGACAACTACAAACTCTTCTTATACTAGAGAGCCTGAGGTGGAACCACTAACTGCTTGGGGTTGGTTGGCCAGAGAACAATAGAACTATCTCTCCACCAACCACAACCTAACGGGTTGAACCACTAACTGATTGGTCAAAGAGGGGAGGGGCACCAATTCAATGCTCTAAATTCTCAGTATTTATCATACTAAAAGGATCACATGCAAATTGGTTGGTCGATCCATTCAGCAATAGGGTTACACGCCCTAACCTGTCCGTTAACAATGGGACAGACTACCCCCAAAACATTCCACAACATTCACAATTCACAATAATAGGATAGTTCATGAATCATTCAATAATAAGTTAGATGTGTCCAAACGAAGATAACATGTACCTTAGTGAGTGATTAAAAAGATGATTTAATATGTCCTGGTGAAATATATTTCTGCACATGGCTGGAAATTAGGGAGGAAATTAGGTGTGGACAGAAAATCTATTCAACCCTGTCATGAGTTTGTATGAGTCCTCATGTGTCTTTTTAGATGAGCCGTGTGGCTACAGCCCTTTCCACAAACTGTGCAAGCAAATGGCTTTTCCCCTGAATTAATCATTGTGTGTGTCTTCACACAACATTGATAATATTGGCCTATATCTGACTAAAGTCTGACAATAAGTGTTCGAATTCAGACTTGTCATTCTAAAAAGACTCATACATACAGTTTGAGTTAAATGTTATAGTGTGACTCTTTTAATGTTCTAGTATTATGGCACTCAAATGTGGAACATGGCAATGCCCTACCACCAGCTATCAGAAAGTGCCACTGCTTTTATGTAAAATACTTGTATTGCTTTTATAGTATATGTCATGCATTTTATGTATTGATGATTTGGTACTTTACCTCTGTACTTTTTGCAAACTGTTAATAAAGTGTTTATATCAACCAATGTACTGCATGTGTTTGTTGTGTTCATACTTGTATTCAATTTAATTTTAACTTGTATGTTTTTTTATTTTGTGTTTTATTCTCTATGGTGGTACTCATGTCTAGTGAACAGAACAGTATCAACAAACACAAAGACAGTAATGTGTTTAATAAAAGGTTGTGGGTATTTGTTGTGCTGTTCTCAGTTGTATGGAATAATTGGAATTTGTTTCAGTAGGGTTTTGCTTGTGTTTTAATTCAATGTATTTTTATAAAAACATCTGAATTCTTTCATCTGGACCTCAGGTTGAAATGCAGGCTAAATGAGGATGGCTGATACTTCATCATTACAGACAGAGATTAAACATGCTAATGGTCACTGGTTGTCTTAATGCTCACATGAACTGAGACCCTCACACTCTTTGAGCCTGGTGAGTTTCATCTAAACTGGCATAATCACATTGGAATGATTATGACCCTCTGTGGAATGTTGAAGATTCTGTAAGGGATAGTAATCATCATATTGTTTGTTCAGTAACCGAGTGTCTCCAGCCTTTTAGGCCAGGATACTTATTTCATCCAATCAGGATGGAGGATGACTTATACATGAAACTGGGAAAGGTGGACTCTCTCTCTCTCTCTCTCTCTCTCTCTCTCTCTCTCTCTCTCTCTCTCTCTTATTTCTCAGTATCCTCCACACTGTTCTTGACAAACTTGATGCATCTGCCCAATACGGTACTGTAGCCAATTCATATAGGCCTACACATTGTATTGTCTTTGCTTTAGAAAGCAATAGCCTGCAATGATTATGATTGGAGTCCTTCATGTCCAACTGACAGGGGAAACTTCTACTGAACAAACACAAACTAAAATCATGGTGACTCTCACCATTGCTTTTCAATAAAAGTGAATTGATTATGTTGTAGGCCTGATCAAATTGTTATATTTAACCCCCCAAATTCAAATAACGTATCTGCTATTTTTAAGCCAATAAAAATGTGATTTGGTTATTAGTGTACTTGTTATTTGTATTATAATTTCTCAAGGGTGAAATGAACCATTGTGTAAATATCATCAGTTCCTTCCTAGAACGTATGTGGACGTCTTGGGCACAAATTGTGTTAAAATGTAAAAATAAAATGAACTAAATATAGTCTTATGTATGACATAAATAGATTCAATGTATTCATGGTACGTGCACCAATATTTTACTTTGTTTTACATTTAAATTTGTATATGATTGATATGGCAATCCAGCCACTATACTTGAGATGACCCCAATTTAATCCTGTCACGGTCCAAGGCTATTGTGCAAGATGTATCTTTGCAGTGAGACATATGTAGCCGGAATTGTTGACTTATTGATGGCTCAAAGTGACATTGATGAAAATGAAAAATAAAACTGACTTTACGCATTGTGAGCTTGTAGATCGGCTATTTCAAATGGCCGAAATGTATATATGGCTGAAGTGGTTAATGTGCTTTGTATCAAAACATACAAAGTAACTAGTAACTAAAGCATGCTGCTTTGTTGTTGGTAAGTTCTTTAAACCCCCCAAACACAACAATGATGGCTGTTGTGTTTGACTCTGAGCTAAAAAGACTCATACATACAGTTTGAGTTAAATGTTATAGTGTGACTCTTTTAATATTCTAGTATTATGGCACTCAAATGTGGAACATGGCAATGCCCTACCACCAGCTATCAGAAAGTGCCACTGCTTTTATGTAAAATACTTGTATTGCTTTTATAGTATATGTCATGCATTTTATGTATTGATGATTTGGTACTTTACCTCTGTACTTTTTGCAAACTGTTAATAAAGTGTTTATATCAACCAATGTACTGCATGTGTTTGTTGTGTTCATACTTGTATTCAATTTAATTTTAACTTGTATGTTTTTTTATTTTGTGTTTTATTCTCTATGGTGGTACTCATGTCTAGTGAACAGAACAGTATCAACAAACACAAAGACAGTAATGTGTTTAATAAAAGGTTGTGGGTATTTGTTGTGCTGTTCTCAGTTGTATGGAATAATTGGAATTTGTTTCAGTAGGGTTTTGCTTGTGTTTTAATTCAATGTATTTTTATAAAAACATCTGAATTCTTTCATCTGGACCTGAGGTTGAAATGCAGGCTAAATGAGGATGGCTGATACTTCATCATTACAGACAGAGATTAAACATGCTAATGGTCACTGGTTGTCTTAATGCTCACATGAACTGAGACCCTCACCCTCTTTGAGCCTGGTGAGTTTCATCTAAACTGGCATAATCACATTGGAATGATTATGACCCTCTGTGGAATGTTGAAGATTCTGTAAGGGATAGTAATCATCATATTGTTTGTTCAGTAACCGAGTGTCTCCAGCCTTTTAGGCCAGGATACTTATTTCATCCAATCAGGATGGAGGATGACTTATACATGAAACTGGGAAAGGTGGACTCTCTCTCTCTCTCTCTCTCTCTCTCTCTCTCTCTCTCTCTCTCTTATTTCTCAGTATCCTCCACACTGTTCTTGACAAACTTGATGCATCTGCCCAATACGGTACTGTAGCCAATTCATATAGGCCTACACATTGTATTGTCTTTGCTTGAACGTTGAATTACTTTGAAACTCCTGTGAATCCAGGAGGTATCTGCTGCTGAAATGATGAAATAGTTATAACATTATAACTATTAGGCTTACACCAATTATGTCACAACTTGTCAATCACGTTGAAAGTATTACAATGAAAGCTTTAGAAAGCAATAGCCTGCAATGATTATGATTGGAGTCCTTCATGTCCAACTGACAGGGGAAACTTCTACTGAACAAACACAAACTAAAATCATGGTGACTCTCACCATTGCTTTTCAATAAAAGTGAATTGATTATGTTGTAGGCCTGATCAAATTGTTATATTTAACCCCCCAAATTCAAATAACGTATCTGCTATTTTTAAGCCAATAAAAATGTGATTTGGTTATTAGTGTACTTGTTATTTGTATTATAATTTCTCAAGGGTGAAATGAACCATTGTGTAAATATCATCAGTTCATTCCTAGAACGTATGTGGACGTCTTGGGCACAAATTGTGTTAAAATGTAAAAATAAAATGAACTAAATATAGTCTTATGTATGACATAAATAGATTCAATGTATTCATGGTACGTGCACCAATATTTTACTTTGTTTTACATTTAAAATTGTATATGATTGATATGGCAATCCAGCCACTATACTTGAGATGACCCCAATTTAATCCTGTCACGGTCCAAGGCTATTGTGCAAGATGTATCTTTGCAGTGAGACATATTCCATGACATGTTCCTCAAAACAAAAACCTCCACCTCAAGATCACAGTCTATTGTGTGGACTTGCTACAACGCAGTGGTTTGGTGGGACATGACTTGGTGGTGATGAAGGGATGGTCCAACACCTGGTCAGGTGTTATCCTCTCCTCTGGAAACGGGTGAAGCATTCGTTTCAACAGGTCCACAAAGACGACTCCAGTTCCGTCGGCGTCACCACACAACGAGTCGAACACTTCTTCCAGTGAGCGGTTTTCTGTTATTTCTGATATTTTCAGTCCGGCGTCCAGGAGTGCTTGAACCGGCATACCAAGAGTTAAGATGATGGATAGAAGCTACAGGGGGGGGGGGGGAACACAGGATATTTCACATTATTATTCACAATATTCCATGTAACAGTCTTAGGTAAACATAGGTGAACATTTAACTTCTGTGTAAAGTGAATCCGTGGAATACTCACCACTTCAGAGTCAGTGTCCCCACAGAATAAATCACGAGTCAGCATCCCATTGGCCATCACACAGCCCAGTGACCACATGTCAAGGGCCTCTGTGAGTGGGAGGCCCAGGAATACTTCTGGTGCTCTGTGGGTGGAAAAACAAAAAGGATGTTAGCAATATAATAACTGTCTGCTTTCAGTAAAGTACAGTATGTATAAAGGCCAGTACGATTTAACACAAAATCTAGCTCAAAATAACTCACCTATATGCACGAATGGGCATGATCCTCCGTTGCTTGGTCTCAGAGACATGAACAGCCAGACCAAAGTCAATGAGTTTGACTTTGAGGGGTTGTTCTCGTCGGTTCACCAGCATGATGTTATCTAGTTTTATGTCTGTGTGGATCAGACCGATACCCTTCAGGGCCTGTAGTGCAATGGCAAGCTGCAAGTCAAGAATAAAGAGCACGATTAATAATGTGAAACAAGGTGGTGTGAAATTTAACTGAATATGTGTCTGTATGGGTTGCCATCACATTTCAAACTCATACCTGCTGTATGACAGGTCTCATCTCCATCATGGACATAGGACCTCTGTCATTAAGGAATTCCAGGAGATCGATATCCAGAGACTCAAACACCATGCATTGAAATCCTTTATGGACGAAGCCGTCGTAAAATCTCACTATTCCACACGTGTCAGGGTCCAGGACTTTCAGCGTTTGCAAAACAGCCATCTCACGTGCTGCCACTTCATCATAATCACTGCAACTCTTCAAGATCTTGATGGCCACTGTATCACCGGTGAGTGTGCTGATGGCTTTGGCCACCGTCCCAAAGCTACCCTCCCCCAGGATGCTCTGGACTTGGTACTGGCCTCTGTCCAGCAGGTCCATCTCAGATACCATGCAACTCTCTGGACCATCAGAGTGTTGGGAGGAGCTGGCGGTCACAATGACCAGTGGTGTTGGGGAAGCAGAGTTGAGCACATTGTCCAAATCAAATCTGTCCCACTCTGGATCCGAGCAAGACATAATGCCGGGTCCGGGGGCGGTCAGGGTTAGGGTGTCAACGTTAACCGCTGGGACGTCATCATAGTTGATTATGTCCTGTTCAGCTGTGTCCAACTCTGAGCAATCAGAGCTAGTGGGGCTGGTGACCTCAACGGATTTTTTAAATCTTTTTTTAAATGGCAGCTGCTTCTTAGCACCTAGAGAGAAGAGATATAATTTAGAGTGACTCATGGAATATATCATACACAAAATAATACTTCACAAACTATGAAAGTTGTGATTGATACGCTCGGCTCAACAAATAGCCTACATGAGCTGAGCTACACATTAATTATATCCCCAACATACAATTGGTATGTTATGGTGTTGGGGATATAATTCATCACATTATTATAATTATGTACATGTTTGAATAGCAGGGATTTTTTCAGAAATCAAAATATAGAATATTTTGTATTAGATATAAAACTGCTGATAAATTCAGATATTTATAATTTAGCCCAATTCTAGATATATCTGTTTTCACTAGACAATGTGTAGTGTTCATTGACCCTTACCTGTATATGTCCTTGAAAAGCGCTGGTATGGTTCAAAGCGATGCTTTTTCAGGCCTCCTACTTTTACTTTGAAAGTTTTGCTATCCTGTTGTCTCCTGGTCATTAATGTAGTCATGGTGAGTCCTCTTTCTTCAGCAGAATTGTTCCTAGAGTTGAGAGATTCCATCTTCACCTGGAGTCCACAGTCAGATCTGATCAGAAATGAGTGATATCCTGGAGGAGTTGTGGAGAACTGACAACTACAAACTCTTCTTATACTAGAGAGCCTGAGGTGGAACCACTAACTGCTTGGGGTTGGTTGGCCAGAGAACAATAGAACTATCTCTCCACCAACCACAACCTAACGGGTTGAACCACTAACTGATTGGTCAAAGAGGGGAGGGGCACCAATTCAATGCTCTAAATTCTCAGTATTTATCATACTAAAAGGATCACATGCAAATTGGTTGGTCGATCCATTCAGCAATAGGGTTACACGCCCTAACCTGTCCGTTAACAATGGGACAGACTACCCCCAAAACATTCCACAACATTCACAATTCACAATAATAGGATAGTTCATGAATCATTCAATAATAAGTTAGATGTGTCCAAACGAAGATAACATGTACCTTAGTGAGTGATTAAAAAGATGATTTAATATGTCCTGGTGAAATATATTTCTGCACATGGCTGGAAATTAGGGAGGAAATTAGGTGTGGACAGAAAATCTATTCAACCCTGTCATGAGTTTGTATGAGTCCTCATGTGTCTTTTTAGATGAGCCGTGTGGCTACAGCCCTTTCCACAAACTGTGCAAGCAAATGGCTTTTCCCCTGAATTAATCATTGTGTGTGTCTTCACACAACATTGATAATATTGGCCTATATCTGACTAAAGTCTGACAATAAGTGTTCGAATTCAGACTTGTCATTCTAAAAAGACTCATACATACAGTTTGAGTTAAATGTTATAGTGTGACTCTTTTAATGTTCTAGTATTATGGCACTCAAATGTGGAACATGGCAATGCCCTACCACCAGCTATCAGAAAGTGCCACTGCTTTTATGTAAAATACTTGTATTGCTTTTATAGTATATGTCATGCATTTTATGTATTGATGATTTGGTACTTTACCTCTGTACTTTTTGCAAACTGTTAATAAAGTGTTTATATCAACCAATGTACTGCATGTGTTTGTTGTGTTCATACTTGTATTCAATTTAATTTTAACTTGTATGTTTTTTTATTTTGTGTTTTATTCTCTATGGTGGTACTCATGTCTAGTGAACAGAACAGTATCAACAAACACAAAGACAGTAATGTGTTTAATAAAAGGTTGTGGGTATTTGTTGTGCTGTTCTCAGTTGTATGGAATAATTGGAATTTGTTTCAGTAGGGTTTTGCTTGTGTTTTAATTCAATGTATTTTTATAAAAACATCTGAATTCTTTCATCTGGACCTCAGGTTGAAATGCAGGCTAAATGAGGATGGCTGATACTTCATCATTACAGACAGAGATTAAACATGCTAATGGTCACTGGTTGTCTTAATGCTCACATGAACTGAGACCCTCACACTCTTTGAGCCTGGTGAGTTTCATCTAAACTGGCATAATCACATTGGAATGATTATGACCCTCTGTGGAATGTTGAAGATTCTGTAAGGGATAGTAATCATCATATTGTTTGTTCAGTAACCGAGTGTCTCCAGCCTTTTAGGCCAGGATACTTATTTCATCCAATCAGGATGGAGGATGACTTATACATGAAACTGGGAAAGGTGGACTCTCTCTCTCTCTCTCTCTCTCTCTCTCTCTCTCTCTCTCTCTCTCTTATTTCTCAGTATCCTCCACACTGTTCTTGACAAACTTGATGCATCTGCCCAATACGGTACTGTAGCCAATTCATATAGGCCTACACATTGTATTGTCTTTGCTTTAGAAAGCAATAGCCTGCAATGATTATGATTGGAGTCCTTCATGTCCAACTGACAGGGGAAACTTCTACTGAACAAACACAAACTAAAATCATGGTGACTCTCACCATTGCTTTTCAATAAAAGTGAATTGATTATGTTGTAGGCCTGATCAAATTGTTATATTTAACCCCCCAAATTCAAATAACGTATCTGCTATTTTTAAGCCAATAAAAATGTGATTTGGTTATTAGTGTACTTGTTATTTGTATTATAATTTCTCAAGGGTGAAATGAACCATTGTGTAAATATCATCAGTTCATTCCTAGAACGTATGTGGACGTCTTGGGCACAAATTGTGTTAAAATGTAAAAATAAAATGAACTAAATATAGTCTTATGTATGACATAAATAGATTCAATGTATTCATGGTACGTGCACCAATATTTTACTTTGTTTTACATTTAAATTTGTATATGATTGATATGGCAATCCAGCCACTATACTTGAGATGACCCCAATTTAATCCTGTCACGGTCCAAGGCTATTGTGCAAGATGTATCTTTGCAGTGAGACATATGTAGCCGGAATTGTTGACTTATTGATGGCTCAAAGTGACATTGATGAAAATGAAAAATAAAACTGACTTTACGCATTGTGAGCTTGTAGATCGGCTATTTCAAATGGCCGAAATGTATATATGGCTGAAGTGGTTAATGTGCTTTGTATCAAAACATACAAAGTAACTAGTAACTAAAGCATGCTGCTTTGTTGTTGGTAAGTTCTTTAAACCCCCCAAACACAACAATGATGGCTGTTGTGTTTGACTCTGAGCTAAAAAGACTCATACATACAGTTTGAGTTAAATGTTATAGTGTGACTCTTTTAATATTCTAGTATTATGGCACTCAAATGTGGAACATGGCAATGCCCTACCACCAGCTATCAGAAAGTGCCACTGCTTTTATGTAAAATACTTGTATTGCTTTTATAGTATATGTCATGCATTTTATGTATTGATGATTTGGTACTTTACCTCTGTACTTTTTGCAAACTGTTAATAAAGTGTTTATATCAACCAATGTACTGCATGTGTTTGTTGTGTTCATACTTGTATTCAATTTAATTTTAACTTGTATGTTTTTTTATTTTGTGTTTTATTCTCTATGGTGGTACTCATGTCTAGTGAACAGAACAGTATCAACAAACACAAAGACAGTAATGTGTTTAATAAAAGGTTGTGGGTATTTGTTGTGCTGTTCTCAGTTGTATGGAATAATTGGAATTTGTTTCAGTAGGGTTTTGCTTGTGTTTTAATTCAATGTATTTTTATAAAAACATCTGAATTCTTTCATCTGGACCTGAGGTTGAAATGCAGGCTAAATGAGGATGGCTGATACTTCATCATTACAGACAGAGATTAAACATGCTAATGGTCACTGGTTGTCTTAATGCTCACATGAACTGAGACCCTCACCCTCTTTGAGCCTGGTGAGTTTCATCTAAAGTGGCATAATCACATTGGAATGATTATGACCCTCTGTGGAATGTTGAAGATTCTGTAAGGGATAGTAATCATCATATTGTTTGTTCAGTAACCGAGTGTCTCCAGCCTTTTAGGCCAGGATACTTATTTCATCCAATCAGGATGGAGGATGACTTATACATGAAACTGGGAAAGGTGGACTCTCTCTCTCTCTCTCTCTCTCTCTCTCTCTCTCTCTCTCTCTCTCTCTTATTTCTCAGTATCCTCCACACTGTTCTTGACAAACTTGATGCATCTGCCAAATACGGTACTGTAGCCAATTCATATAGGCCTACACATTGTATTGTCTTTGCTTGAACGTTGAATTACTTTGAAACTCCTGTGAATCCAGGAGGTATCTGCTGCTGAAATGATGAAATAGTTATAACATTATAACTATTAGGCTTACACCAATTATGTCACAACTTGTCAATCACGTTGAAAGTATTACAATGAAAGCTTTAGAAAGCAATAGCCTGCAATGATTATGATTGGAGTCCTTCATGTCCAACTGACAGGGGAAACTTCTACTGAACAAACACAAACTAAAATCATGGTGACTCTCACCATTGCTTTTCAATAAAAGTGAATTGATTATGTTGTAGGCCTGATCAAATTGTTATATTTAACCCCCCAAATTCAAATAACGTATCTGCTATTTTTAAGCCAATAAAAATGTGATTTGGTTATTAGTGTACTTGTTATTTGTATTATAATTTCTCAAGGGTGAAATGAACCATTGTGTAAATATCATCAGTTCATTCCTAGAACGTATGTGGACGTCTTGGGCACAAATTGTGTTAAAATGTAAAAATAAAATGAACTAAATATAGTCTTATGTATGACATAAATAGATTCAATGTATTCATGGTACGTGCACCAATATTTTACTTTGTTTTACATTTAAAATTGTATATGATTGATATGGCAATCCAGCCACTATACTTGAGATGACCCCAATTTAATCCTGTCACGGTCCAAGGCTATTGTGCAAGATGTATCTTTGCAGTGAGACATATGTAGCCGGAATTGTTGACTTATTGATGGCTCAAAGTGACATGGATGAAAATGAAAAATAAAACTGACTTTACGCATTGTGAGCTTGTAGATCGGCTATTTCAAATGGCCGAAATGTATATATGGCTGAAGTGGTTAATGTGCTTTGTATCAAAACATACAAAGTAACTAGTAACTAAAGCATGCTGCTTTGTTGTTGGTAAGTTCTTTAAACCCCCCAAACACAACAATGATGGCTGTTGTGTTTGACTCTGAGCTCTGTATTGAGACCCAGGTAAAAGCGGTCGTACAGTCCAGACACGTTTCCTTTGAGAATCATTTCTAGAATGTAATGCCCTCTGCCTCAAAGCTTGACATCATTGACGTCCTGTGTTCAGGGTTTGATGAACAATAGAACAAGTTGTTGCAAATGAGCCACCATCATTGGTGCAGATTGCTAATTCCACACAAAACAGTGGAAGCACACCTTTAATGATGATAATGTGGTCGTTCACAGGTGATCTAGCTAGTCAATACCTAATAGGTGGCCATTAGCACGTTTGGTCACAGCAGTTTCATACGCAAATACATTGAAATGACTAGCATGAATGGAACAACCACAAACTGCTGAATCTTTACATGCAGTTATGTGCATCAAATAAGCAGTAAGCCAATAAGCCTGCTTTTGAGTCTCTTAATGAGCCTATAATCTTTACCGCTTCAGATTCGGTAATCTCATCCAACCTGAAAATGGACCTGTCGTCCTTAATATGATCAAAAGTCCAAGTTCTAGTAGAGAAGCTTTGAGCCAGCTCCTCAACAGAATGTATAAAGAAACTATTACAATGATTTGCAATCACATCATGATCTAAAGTTAAAATTCCATTCACTTTAAGTTAGAGTTCCTTTGTTTTGTGATCCTTATTTCTCCCAGTTAGTTTATTAAGGTTTTCCCAAATCAATTTCCCATTTCCCCTTGCATCTTCTATTACTTTGATGAAATAAATCCGCTTTTGCTTTCCTTAAGTTCCTTACTACCTTTTTTCGAAGGCTTGTGAAAATCTGCCTGTCACTGCTGTGACCTGATTTAAGTGATCTCTTCAAGGCAAAATCCTGCTTCTTCATCTTCTGCCAGAGGGCGCTATTGAGCCATGGCAGTGTTATTTTTGACTAGGTCTAGACTTTATATTTATATCCTGGAGGCTAGCGATGGATGCTAAAAACAGCTAACAATTGGAAAATAAAATACTATTGTTTCTGGATAAAATGACATTATTATAACCAGAGACTTAAGTTCTCGGTTTGGCACACAAGGTTAATTGCAAGCACAAATCCAGATAATTCCGGGTTCGGCAAATATTGTGTTAATAAGAACATACACAATATGTATTTCAATGTATGTATTTCATACACACGTTTTATTTCATCCATGCTTACAACATATGCCACTAGAAAAATAGTACCGGTATGTACAAAAAATATATTTTGAGTGTATAATATAAAATGTCAAACAATATGTTGAAAAACATTGGATAACAAGTTTAAAATAAATCTATCTACACATAAGCTGTATGGTCAAAATATTAAAAAACATTTTTAAAAATGAGGCAGAAATGGTTCTTGCGAAAGTATAGAGAAACATTTGCAGCAGCTATGAATAGCAGCAGATATAAATTCAGTCTCTTGTGGAAGTGAGAGAAAACACTTCAGATATCATACTGTTTTCGACAGTACCAGTGCAACAGCAGTGGAGTGTAATCTCTCCATTGATTTGGTCGGGCGTTCAAATTGTTCCTCAAAACAAAAACCTCCACCTCAAGATCACAGTCTATTGTGTGGACTTGCTACAACGCAGTGGTTTGGTGGGACATGACTTGGTGGTGATGAAGGGATGGTCCAACACCTGGTCAGGTGTTATCCTCTCCTCTGGAAACGGGTGAAGCATTCGTTTCAACAGGTCCACAAAGACGACTCCAGTTCCGTCGGCGTCACCACACAACGAGTCGAACACTTCTTCCAGTGAGCGGTTTTCTGTTATTTCTGATATTTTCAGTCCGGCGTCCAGGAGTGCTTGAACCGGCATACCAAGAGTTAAGATGATGGATAGAAGCTACAGGGGGGGGGGGAAACACAGGATATTTCACATTATTATTCACAATATTCCATGTAACAGTCTTAGGTAAACATAGGTGAACATTTAACTTCTGTGTAAAGTGAATCCGTGGAATACTCACCACTTCAGAGTCAGTGTCCCCACAGAATAAATCACGAGTCAGCATCCCATTGGCCATCACACAGCCCAGTGACCACATGTCAAGGGCCTCTGTGAGTGGGAGGCCCAGGAATACTTCTGGTGCTCTGTGGGTGGAAAAACAAAAAGGATGTTAGCAATATAATAACTGTCTGCTTTCAGTAAAGTACAGTATGTATAAAGGCCAGTACGATTTAACACAAAATCTAGCTCAAAATAACTCACCTATATGCACGAATGGGCATGATCCTCCGTTGCTTGGTCTCAGAGACATGAACAGCCAGACCAAAGTCAATGAGTTTGACTTTGAGGGGTTGTTCTCGTCCGTTCACCAGCATGATGTTATCTAGTTTTATGTCTGTGTGGATCAGACCGATACCCTTCAGGGCCTGTAGTGCAATGGCAAGCTGCAAGTCAAGAATAAAGAGCACGATTAATAATGTGAAACAAGGTGGTGTGAAATTTAACTGAATATGTGTCTGTATGGGTTGCCATCACATTTCAAACTCATACCTGCTGTATGACAGGTCTCATCTCCATCATGGACATAGGACCTCTGTCATTAAGGAATTCCAGGAGATCGATATCCAGAGACTCAAACACCATGCATTGAAATCCTTTATGGACGAAGCCGTCGTAAAATCTCACTATTCCACACGTGTCAGGGTCCAGGACTTTCAGCGTTTGCAACACAGCCATCTCACGTGCTGCCACTTCATCATAATCACTGCAACTCTTCAAGATCTTGATGGCCACTGTATCACCGGTGAGTGTGCTGATGGCTTTGGCCACCGTCCCAAAGCTGCCCTCCCCCAGGATGCTCTGGACTTGGTACTGGCCTCTGTCCAGCAGGTCCATCTCAGATACCATGCAACTCTCTGGACCATCAGAGTGTTGGGAGGAGCTGGCGGTCACAATGACCAGTGGTGTTGGGGAAGCAGAGTTGAGCACATTGTCCAAATCAAATCTGTCCCACTCTGGATCCGAGCAAGACATAATGCCGGGTCCGGGGGCGGTCAGGGTTAGGGTGTCAACGTTAACCGCTGGGACGTCATCATAGTTGATTATGTCCTGTTCAGCTGTGTCCAACTCTGAGCAATCAGAGCTAGTGGGGCTGGTGACCTCAACGGATTTTTTAAATCTTTTTTTAAATGGCAGCTGCTTCTTAGCACCTAGAGAGAAGAGATATAATTTAGAGTGACTCATGGAATATATCATACACAAAATAATACTTCACAAACTATGAAAGTTGTGATTGATACGCTCGGCTCAACAAATAGCCTACATGAGCTGAGCTACACATTAATTATATCCCCAACATACAATTGGTATGTTATGGTGTTGGGGATATAATTCATCACATTATTATAATTATGTACATGTTTGAATAGCAGGGATTTTTTCAGAAATCAAAATATAGAATATTTTGTATTAGATATAAAACTGCTGATAAATTCAGATATTTATAATTTAGCCCAATTCTAGATATATCTGTTTTCACTAGACAATGTGTAGTGTTCATTGACCCTTACCTGTATATGTCCTTGAAAAGCGCTGGTATGGTTCAAAGCGATGCTTTTTCAGGCCTCCTACTTTTACTTTGAAAGTTTTGCTATCCTGTTGTCTCCTGGTCATTAATGTAGTCATGGTGAGTCCTCTTTCTTCAGCAGAATTGTTCCTAGAGTTGAGAGATTCCATCTTCACCTGGAGTCCACAGTCAGATCTGATCAGAAATGAGTGATATCCTGGAGGAGTTGTGGAGAACTGACAACTACAAACTCTTCTTATACTAGAGAGCCTGAGGTGGAACCACTAACTGCTTGGGGTTGGTTGGCCAGAGAACAATAGAACTATCTCTCCACCAACCACAACCTAACGGGTTGAACCACTAACTGATTGGTCAAAGAGGGGAGGGGCACCAATTCAATGCTCTAAATTCTCAGTATTTATCATACTAAAAGGATCACATGCAAATTGGTTGGTCGATCCATTCAGCAATAGGGTTACACGCCCTAACCTGTCCGTTAACAATGGGACAGACTACCCCCAAAACATTCCACAACATTCACAATTCACAATAATAGGATAGTTCATGAATCATTCAATAATAAGTTAGATGTGTCCAAACGAAGATAACATGTACCTTAGTGAGTGATTAAAAAGATGATTTAATATGTCCTGGTGAAATATATTTCTGCACATGGCTGGAAATTAGGGAGGAAATTAGGTGTGGACAGAAAATCTATTCAACCCTGTCATGAGTTTGTATGAGTCCTCATGTGTCTTTTTAGATGAGCCGTGTGGCTACAGCCCTTTCCACAAACTGTGCAAGCAAATGGCTTTTCCCCTGAATTAATCATTGTGTGTGTCTTCACACAACATTGATAATATTGGCCTATATCTGACTAAAGTCTGACAATAAGTGTTCGAATTCAGACTTGTCATTCTAAAAAGACTCATACATACAGTTTGAGTTAAATGTTATAGTGTGACTCTTTTAATGTTCTAGTATTATGGCACTCAAATGTGGAACATGGCAATGCCCTACCACCAGCTATCAGAAAGTGCCACTGCTTTTATGTAAAATACTTGTATTGCTTTTATAGTATATGTCATGCATTTTATGTATTGATGATTTGGTACTTTACCTCTGTACTTTTTGCAAACTGTTAATAAAGTGTTTATATCAACCAATGTACTGCATGTGTTTGTTGTGTTCATACTTGTATTCAATTTAATTTTAACTTGTATGTTTTTTTTATTTTGTGTTTTATTCTCTATGGTGGTACTCATGTCTAGTGAACAGAACAGTATCAACAAACACAAAGACAGTAATGTGTTTAATAAAAGGTTGTGGGTATTTGTTGTGCTGTTCTCAGTTGTATGGAATAATTGGAAATTGTTTCAGTAGGGTTTTGCTTGTGTTTTAATTCAATGTATTTTTATAAAAACATCTGAATTCTTTCATCTGGACCTGAGGTTGAAATGCAGGCTAAATGAGGATGGCTGATACTTCATCATTACAGACAGAGATTAAACATGCTAATGGTCACTGGTTGTCTTAATGCTCACATGAACTGAGACCCTCACCCTCTTTGAGCCTGGTGAGTTTCATCTAAACTGGCATAATCACATTGGAATGATTATGACCCTCTGTGGAATGTTGAAGATTCTGTAAGGGATAGTAATCATCATATTGTTTGTTCAGTAACCGAGTGTCTCCAGCCTTTTAGGCCAGGATACTTATTTCATCCAATCAGGATGGAGGATGACTTATACATGAATCTGGGAAAGGTGGACTCTCTCTCTCTCTCTCTCTCTCTCTCTCTCTCTCTATCTCTCTCTCTCTCTCTCTCTCTCTCTCTCTCTCTCTCTCTCTCTCTCTCTCTCTCTCTCTTATTTCTCAGTATCCTCCACACTGTTCTTGACAAACTTGATGCATCTGCCCAATACGGTACTGTAGCCAATTCATATAGGCCTACACATTGTATTGTCTTTGCTTTAGAAAGCAATAGCCTGCAATGATTATGATTGGAGTCCTTCATGTCCAACTGACAGGGGAAACTTCTACTGAACAAACACAAACTAAAATCATGGTGACTCTCACCATTGCTTTTCAATAAAAGTGAATTGATTATGTTGTAGGCCTGATCAAATTGTTATATTTAACCCCCCAAATTCAAATAACGTATCTGCTATTTTTAAGCCAATAAAAATGTGATTTGGTTATTAGTGTACTTGTTATTTGTATTATAATTTCTCAAGGGTGAAATGAACCATTGTGTAAATATCATCAGTTCATTCCTAGAACGTATGTGGACGTCTTGGGCACAAATTGTGTTAAAATGTAAAAATAAAATGAACTAAATATAGTCTTATGTATGACATAAATAGATTCAATGTATTCATGGTACGTGCACCAATATTTTACTTTGTTTTACATTTAAATTTGTATATGATTGATATGGCAATCCAGCCACTATACTTGAGATGACCCCAATTTAATCCTGTCACGGTCCAAGGCTATTGTGCAAGATGTATCTTTGCAGTGAGACATATGTAGCCGGAATTGTTGACTTATTGATGGCTCAAAGTGACATTGATGAAAATGCAAAATAAAACTGACTTTACGCATTGTGAGCTTGTAGATCGGCAATTTCAAATGGCCGAAATGTATATATGGCTGAAGTGGTTAATGTGCTTTGTATCAAAACATACAAAGTAACTAGTAACTAAAGCATGCTGCTTTGTTGTTGGTAAGTTCTTTAAACCCCCCAAACACAACAATGATGGCTGTTGTGTTTGACTCTGAGCTCTGTATTGAGACCCAGGTAAAAGCGGTCGTACAGTCCAGACACGTTTCCTTTGAGAATCATTTCTAGAATGTAATGCCCTCTGCCTCAAAGCTTGACATCATTGACGTCCTGTGTTCAGGGTTTGATGAACAATAGAACAAGTTGTTGCAAATGAGCCACCATCATTGGTGCAGATTGCTAATTCCACACAAAACAGTGGAAGCACACCTTTAATGATGATAATGTGGTCGTTCACAGGTGATCTAGCTAGTCAATACCTAATAGGTGGCCATTAGCACGTTTGGTCACAGCAGTTTCATACTCAAATACATTGAAATGACTAGCATGAATGGAACAACCACAAACTGCTGAATCTTTACATGCAGTTATGTGCATCAAATAAGCAGTAAGCCAATAAGCCTGCTTTTGAGTCTCTTAATGAGCCTATAATCTTTACCGCTTCAGATTCGGTAATCTCATCCAACCTGAAAATGGACCTGTCGTCCTTAATATGATCAAAAGTCCAAGTTCTAGTAGAGAAGCTTTGAGCCAGCTCCTCAACAGAATGTATAAAGAAACTATTACAATGATTTGCAATCACATCATGATCTAAAGTTAAAATTCCATTCACTTTAAGTTAGAGTTCCTTTGTTTTGTGATCCTTATTTCTCCCAGTTAGTTTATTAAGGTTTTCCCAAATCAATTTCCCATTTCCCCTTGCATCTTCTATTACTTTGATGAAATAAATCCGCTTTTGCTTTCCTTAAGTTCCTTACTACCTTGTTTCGAAGGCTTGTGAAAATCTGCCTGTCACTGCTGTGACCTGATTTAAGTGATCTCTTCAAGGCAAAATCCTGCTTCTTCATCTTCTGCCAGAGGGCGCTATTGAGCCATGGCAGTGTTATTTTTGACTAGGTCTAGACTTTATATTTATATCCTGGAGGCTAGCGATGGATGCTAAAAACAGCTAACAATTGGAAAATAAAATACTATTGTTTCTGGATAAAATTACATTATTATAACCAGAGACTTAAGTTCTCGGTTTGGCACACAAGGTTAATTGCAAGCACAAATCCAGATAATTCCGGGTTCGGCAAATATTGTGTTAATAAGAACATACACAATATGTATTTCAATGTATGTATTTCATACACACGTTTTATTTCATCCATGCTTACAACATATGCCACTAGAAAAATAGTGTATAATATAAAATGTCAAACAATATGTTGAAAAACATTGGATAACAAGTTTAAAATAAATCTATCTACACATAAGCTGTATGGTCAAAATATTATTATTATTTTTTTTTAAATGAGGCAGAAATGGTTCTTGCGAAAGTATAGAGAAACATTTGCAGCAGCTATGAATAGCAGCAGATATAAATTCAGTCTCTTGTGGAAGTGAGAGAAAACACTTCAGATATCATACTGTTTGTGACAGTACCAGTGCAACAGCAGTGGAGTGTAATCTCTCCATTGATTTGGTCGGGCGTTCAAATTGTTCCTCAAAACAAAAACCTCCACCTCAAGATCACAGTCTATTGTGTGGACTTGCTACAACGCAGTGGTTTGGTGGGACATGACTTGGTGGTGATGAAGGGATGGTCCAACACCTGGTCAGGTTTTATCCTCTCCTCTGGAAACGGGTGAAGCATTCGTTTCAACAGGTCCACAAAGACGACTCCAGTTCCGTCGGCGTCACCACACAACGAGTCGAACACTTCTTCCAGTGAGCGGTTTTCTGTTATTTCTGATATTTTCAGTCCGGCGTCCAGGAGTGCTTGAACCGGCATACCAAGAGTTAAGATGATGGATAGAAGCTACAGGGGGGGGGGGGAAACACAGGATATTTCACATTATTATTCACAATATTCCATGTAACAGTCTTAGGTAAACATAGGTGAACATTTAACTTCTGTGTAAAGTGAATCCGTGGAATACTCACCACTTCAGAGTCAGTGTCCCCACAGAATAAATCACGAGTCAGCATCCCATTGGCCATCACACAGCCCAGTGACCACATGTCAAGGGCCTCTGTGAGTGGGAGGCCCAGGAATACTTCTGGTGCTCTGTGGGTGGAAAAACAAAAAGGATGTTAGCAATATAATAACTGTCTGCTTTCAGTAAAGTACAGTATGTATAAAGGCCAGTACGATTTAACACAAAATCTAGCTCAAAATAACTCACCTATATGCACGAATGGGCATGATCCTCCGTTGCTTGGTCTCAGAGACATGAACAGCCAGACCAAAGTCAATGAGTTTGACTTTGAGGGGTTGTTCTCGTCGGTTCACCAGCATGATGTTATCTAGTTTTATGTCTGTGTGGATCAGACCGATACCCTTCAGGGCCTGTAGTGCAATGGCAAGCTGCAAGTCAAGAATAAAGAGCACGATTAATAATGTGAAACAAGGTGGTGTGAAATTTAACTGAATATGTGTCTGTATGGGTTGCCATCACATTTCAAACTCATACCTGCTGTATGACAGGTCTCATCTCCATCATGGACATAGGACCTCTGTCATTAAGGAATTCCAGGAGATCGATATCCAGAGACTCAAACACCATGCATTGAAATCCTTTATGGACGAAGCCGTCGTAAAATCTCACTATTCCACACGTGTCAGGGTCCAGGACTTTCAGCGTTTGCAACACAGCCATCTCACGTGCTGCCACTTCATCATAATCACTGCAACTCTTCAAGATCTTGATGGCCACTGTATCACCGGTGAGTGTGCTGATGGCTTTGGCCACCGTCCCAAAGCTGCCCTCCCCCAGGATGCTCTGGACTTGGTACTGGCCTCTGTCCAGCAGGTCCATCTCAGATACCATGCAACTCTCTGGACCATCAGAGTGTTGGGAGGAGCTGGCGGTCACAATGACCAGTGGTGTTGGGGAAGCAGAGTTGAGCACATTGTCCAAATCAAATCTGTCCCACTCTGGATCCGAGCAAGACATAATGCCGGGTCCGGGGGCGGTCAGGGTTAGGGTGTCAACGTTAACCGCTGGGACGTCATCATAGTTGATTATGTCCTGTTCAGCTGTGTCCAACTCTGAGCAATCAGAGCTAGTGGGGCTGGTGTCCTCAACGGATTCCACAATGACCAGTGGTGTTGGGGAAGGGACGTCAGAGTTGAGCACATTGTCCAAATCAAATCTGTCCCACTCTGGATCCGAGCAAGACATAATGCCGGGTCCGGGGGCGGTCAGGGTTAGGGTGTCAACGTTAACCGCTGGGACGTCATCATAGTTGATTATGTCCTGTTCAGCTGTGTCCAACTCTGAGCAATCAGAGCTAGTGGGGCTGGTGACCTCAACGGATTTTTTAAATCTTTTTTTAAATGGCAGCTGCTTCTTCTTAGCACCTAGAGAGAAGAGATATAATTTAGAGTGACTCATGGAATATATCATACACAAAATAATACTTCACAAACTATGAAAGTTGTGATTGATACGCTCGGCTCAACAAATAGCCTACATGAGCTGAGCTACACATTAATTATATCCCCAACATACAATTGGTATGTTATGTTATGGTGTTGGGGATATAATTCATCACATTATTATAATTATGTACACGTTTGAATAGCAGGGATTTTTTCAGAAATCAAAATATAGAATATAGAATATTTTGTATTAGATATAAAACTGCTGATAAATTCAGATATTTATAATTTAGCCCAATTCTAGATATATCTGTTTTCACTAGACAATGTGTAGTGTTCATTGACCCTTACCTGTATATGTCCTTGAAAAGCGCTGGTATGGTTCAAAGCGATGCTTTTTCAGGCCTCCTACTTTTACTTTGAAAGTTTTGCTATCCTGTTGTCTCCTGGTCATTAATGTAGTCATGGTGAGTCCTCTTTCTTCAGCAGAATTGTTCCTAGAGTTGAGAGATTCCATCTTCACCTGGAGTCCACAGTCAGATCTGATCAGAAATGAGTGATATCCTGGAGGAGTTGTGGAGAACTGACAACTACAAACTCTTCTTATACTAGAGAGCCTGAGGTGGAACCACTAACTGCTTGGGATTGGTTGGCCAGAGAACAATAGAACTATCTCTCCACCAACCACAACCTAACGGGTTGAACCACTAACTGATTGGTCAAAGAGGGGAGGGGCACCAATTCAATGCTCTAAATTCTCAGTATTTATCATACTAAAAGGATCACATGCAAATTGGTTGGTCGATCCATTCAGCAATAGGGTTACACGCCCTAACCTGTCTGTTAACAATGGGACAGACTACCCCCAAAACATTCCACAACATTCACAATTCACAATAATAGGATAGTTCATGAATCATTCAATAATAAGTTAGATGTGTCCAAACGAAGATAACATGTACCTTAGTGAGTGATTAAAAAGATGATTTAATATGTCCTGGTGAAATATATTTCTGCACATGGCTGGAAATTAGGGAGGAAATTAGGTGTGGACAGAAAATCTATTCAACCCTGTCATGAGTTTGTATGAGTCCTCATGTGTCTTTTTAGATGAGCCGTGTGGCTACAGCCCTTTCCACAAACTGTGCAAGCAAATGGCTTTTCCCCTGAATTAATCATTGTGTGTGTCTTCAGATTTCCTTTGCGATTGAACATTTTTTGCCACAATCTGCACAACTAAAACGTTTCGTATCTATGTGACTCCTCGTGGAGTGACTTTGTTTTGGTGATTTGAGGTCATGGAGCATCTTGTTTCTCAAAGAACAAACACAAACTAAAATCATGGTGACTCTCACCATTGCTTTTCAATAAAAGTGAATTGATTATGTTGTAGGCCTGATCAAATTGTTATATTTAACCCCCCAAATTCAAATAACGTATCTGCTATTTTTAAGCCAATAAAAATGTGATTTGGTTATTAGTGTACTTGTTATTTGTATTATAATTTCTCAAGGGTGAAATGAACCATTGTGTAAATATCATCACTTCATTCCTAGAACGTATGTGGACGTCTTGGGCACAAATTGTGTTAAAATGTAAAAATAAAATGAACTAAATATAGTCTTATGTATGACATAAATAGATTCAATGTATTCATGGTACGTGCACCAATATTTTACTTTGTTTTACATTTAAATTTGTATATGATTGATATGGCAATCCAGCCACTATACTTGAGATGACCCCAATTTAATCCTGTCACGGTCCAAGGCTATTGTGCAAGAAGAATTGTTGACTTATTGATGGCTCAAAGTGACATTGATGAAAATGAAAAATAAAACTGACTTTACGCATTGTGAGCTTGTAGATCGGCTATTTCAAATGGCCGAAATGTATATATGGCTGAAGTGGTTAATGTGCTTTGTATCAAAACATACAAAGTAACTAGTAACTAAAGCATGCTGCTTTGTTGTTGGTAAGTTATTTAAACCCCCCAAACACAACAATGATGGCTGTTGTGTTTGACTCTGAGCTCTGTATTGAGACCCAGGTAGAAGCGGTCGTACAGTCCAGACACGTTTCCTTTGAGAATCATTTCTAGAATGTAATGCCCTCTGCCTCAAAGCTTGACATCATTGACGTCCTGTGTTCAGGGTTTGATGAACAATAGAACAAGTTGTTGCAAATGAGCCACCATCATTGGTGCAGATTGCTAATTCCACACAAAACAGTGGAAGCACACCTTTAATGATGATAATGTGGTCGTTCACAGGTGATCTAGCTAGTCAATACCTAATAGGTGGCCATTAGCACGTTTGGTCACAGCAGTTTCATACGCAAATACATTGAAATGACTAGCATGAATGGAACAACCACAAACTGCTGAATCTTTACATGCAGTTATGTGCATCAAATAAGCAGTAAGCCAATAAGCCAGTAAGCCATCTATATTCCTTGTTTTACTGTGACAGTTTGAACTGTGAGTAGGTCCTACTAGGGGTGTAACGATACATTTTAACAGCGATACGATACATATCACGATACATTTTAAACATTTCAAACCCACGCCTTGACATGAACACAGAGAATACACACATATTTCGATGTGTATTAAATTGAATAATGTCTTATAAACATCAATAATATGCTATAGCAGGACTTTGAGACTTTTAAGTAAAGTGGCAACATTCTTTAATGGTTATTAGCAGTTGTATAATTGTATACTATATATTATTATATAGTAGTATATATACTATATATAAGACATTATTCCATTTAATACACATTGGTTATAATGCATTATAACACAGACATTACAGCACTTATAATAGTTATAATGTGCTGTTCCACTGAGCATAATAATGCATTATGACCAGCACTTATAATGTGTTATAAACGTGGTTATAAGTTGTTATACATGATTATAAACATTTATAACGAGTGTTATAATGCCTTATAAGCATATTATAATGCATTATTAATGAGCAAGTTATAATGCATTATAAAGGCGACCTTAATATAAAGTGTTACCAAAATGGGCTTATAGGAAATACATAGGATGTTATAAACTTTGCAGGCTTTCGTTAAAATGTGATTTAGATAGCATGTTAGATATAGCCTACAGTCGACAGATCCCAGGTAATTTGCAGACCTGGCATAAGTGTTTATTATTTAAGTTAGGTTTTTGCCATAAACATATCTTTTGCCATAATCAGGTAGCTTTACAACAAAGATGTAAAATGTAGTGCAATGGATGTTTTGGTTGACACAATAGGTAGAATAATTTGGCACATTTGTTTGGTCCGTTTTCCATGTACTTGGAAAAATGCATTGTTTGATTGATAGATTTATCAAGTGAGCTATAGGACAGATTAGGGCGTCCTTATGTGTTTTTAGAAAGGTTGTGTCCATATTACAAACATCCTTTGCTTTTGAGTCTCTTAATGAGCCTATAATCTTTACCGCTTCAGATTCGGTAATCTCATCCAACCTGAAAATGGGCCTGTCGTCCTTAATATGATCAAAAGTCCAAGTTCTAGTAGAGAAGCTTTGAGCCAGCTCCTCAACAGAATGTATAAAGAAACTATTAAAATGATTTGCAATCACATCATGATCTAAAGTTAAAATTCCATTCACTTTAAGTTAGAGTTCCTTTGTTTTGTGATCCTTATTTCTCCCAGTTAGTTTATTAAGGTTTTCCCAAATCAATTTCCCATTTCCCCTTGCATCTTCTATTACTTTGATGAAATAAATCCGCTTTTGCTTTCCTTAAGTTCCTTACTACCTTGTTTCGAAGGCTTGTGAAAATCTGCCTGTCACTGCTGTGACCTGATTTAAGTGATCTCTTCAAGGCAAAATCCTGCTCCTTCATCTTCTGCCAGAGGGCGCTATTGAGCCATGGCAGAGTGTTATTTTTTACTAGGTCTAGACTTTATATTTATATCCTGGAGGCTAGCGATGGATGCTAAAAACAGCTAACAAACGGAAAATAAAATACTATTATTTCTGGATAAAATTACATTAATAAAACCAGAGACTTAAGTTCTCGGTTTGGCACACAAGGTTAATTGCAAGCACAAATCCAGATAATTCCGGGTTCGGCAAATATTGTGTTAATAAGAACATACACAATATGTATTTCAATGTATGTATTTCATACACACGTTTTATTTCATCCATGCTTACAACATATACCACTAGAAAAATAGTACCGGTATGTACAAAAAATATATTTTGAGTGTATAATATAAAATGTCAAACAATAATTGAAAAACATTGGATAACAAGTTTAAAATAAATCTATCTACACATAAACTGTATGGTCAAAATATTAAAAAAAAAAAATTAAATGAGGCAGAAATGGTTCTTGCGAAAGTATAGAGAAACATTTGCAGCAGCTATGAATAGCAGCAGATATAAATTCAGTCTCTTGTGGAAGTGAGAGAAAACACTTCAGATATCATACTGTTTGTGACAGTACCAGTGCAACAGCAGTGGAGTGTAATCTCTCCATTGATTTGGTCGGGCGTTCAAATTGTTCCTCAAAACAAAAACCTCCACCTCAAGATCACAGTCTATTGTGTGGACTTGCTACAACGCAGTGGTTTGGTGGGACATGACTTGGTGGTGATGAAGGGATGGTCCAACACCTGGTCAGGTGTTATCCTCTCCTCTGGATCCGGGTGAAGCATTCGTTTCAACAGGTCCACAAAGACGACTCCAGTTCCGTCAGCGTCACCACACAACGAGTCGAACACTTCTTCCAGTGAGCGGTTTTCTGTTATTTCTGATATTTTCAGTCCGGCGTCCAGGAGTGCTTGAACCGGCATACCAAGAGTCAAGATGATGGATAGAAGCTACAGGGGGGGGGGGGGGGACACAGGATATTTCACATTATTATTCACAATATTCCATGTAACAGTCTTAGGTAAACATAGGTGAACATTTAACTTCTGTGTAAAGTGAATCCGTGGAATACTCACCACTTCAGAGTCAGTGTCCCCACAGAATAAATCACGAGTCAGCATCCCATTGGCCATCACACAGCCCAGTGACCACATGTCAAGGGCCTCTGTGAGTGGGAGGCCCAGGAATACTTCTGGTGCTCTGTGGGTGGAAAAACAAAAAGGATGTTAGCAATATAATAACTGTCTGCTTTCAGTAAAGTACAGTATGTATAAAGGCCAGTACGATTTAACACAAAATCTAGCTCAAAATAACTCACCTATATGCACGAATGGGCATGATCCTCCGTTGCTTGGTCTCAGAGACATGAACAGCCAGACCAAAGTCAATGAGTTTGACTTTGAGGGGTTGTTCTCGTCGGTTCACCAGCATGATGTTATCTAGTTTTATGTCTGTGTGGATCAGACCGATACCCTTCAGGGCCTGTAGTGCAATGGCAAGCTGCAAGTCAAGAATAAAGAGCACGATTAATAATGTGAAACAAGGCGGTGTGAAATTTAACTGAATATGTTCTAGATATATCTGTTTTCACTAGACAATGTGTAGTGTTCATTGACCCTTACCTGTATATGTCCTTGAAAAGCGCTGGTATGGTTCAAAGCGATGCTTTTTCAGGCCTCCTACTTTTACTTTGAAAGTTTTGCTATCCTGTTGTCTCCTGGTCATTAATGTAGTCATGGTGAGTCCTCTTTCTTCAGCAGAATTGTTCCTAGAGTTGAGAGATTCCATCTTCACCTGGAGTCCACAGTCAGATCTGATCAGAAATGAGTGATATCCTGGAGGAGTTGTGGAGAACTGACAACTACAAACTCTTCTTATACTAGAGAGCCTGAGGTGGAACCACTAACTGCTTGGGATTGGTTGGCCAGAGAACAATAGAACTATCTCTCCACCAACCACAACCTAACGGGTTGAACCACTAACTGATTGGTCAAAGAGGGGAGGGGCACCAATTCAATGCTCTAAATTCTCAGTATTTATCATACTAAAAGGATCACATGCAAATTGGTTGGTCGATCCATTCAGCAATAGGGTTACACGCCCTAACCTGTCTGTTAACAATGGGACAGACTACCCCCAAAACATTCCACAACATTCACAATTCACAATAATAGGATAGTTCATGAATCATTCAATAATAAGTTAGATGTGTCCAAACGAAGATAACATGTACCTTAGTGAGTGATTAAAAAGATGATTTAATATGTCCTGGTGAAATATATTTCTGCACATGGCTGGAAATTAGGGAGGAAATTAGGTGTGGACAGAAAATCTATTCAACCCTGTCATGAGTTTGTATGAGTCCTCATGTGTCTTTTTAGATGAGCCGTGTGGCTACAGCCCTTTCCACAAACTGTGCAAGCAAATGGCTTTTCCCCTGAATTAATCATTGTGTGTGTCTTCAGATTTCCTTTGCGATTGAACATTTTTTGCCACAATCTGCACAACTAAAACGTTTCGTATCTATGTGACTCCTCGTGGAGTGACTTTGTTTTGGTGATTTGAGGTCATGGAGCATCTTGTTTCTCAAAGAACAAACACAAACTAAAATCATGGTGACTCTCACCATTGCTTTTCAATAAAAGTGAATTGATTATGTTGTAGGCCTGATCAAATTGTTATATTTAACCCCCCAAATTCAAATAACGTATCTGCTATTTTTAAGCCAATAAAAATGTGATTTGGTTATTAGTGTACTTGTTATTTGTATTATAATTTCTCAAGGGTGAAATGAACCATTGTGTAAATATCATCACTTCATTCCTAGAACGTATGTGGACGTCTTGGGCACAAATTGTGTTAAAATGTAAAAATAAAATGAACTAAATATAGTCTTATGTATGACATAAATAGATTCAATGTATTCATGGTACGTGCACCAATATTTTACTTTGTTTTACATTTAAATTTGTATATGATTGATATGGCAATCCAGCCACTATACTTGAGATGACCCCAATTTAATCCTGTCACGGTCCAAGGCTATTGTGCAAGAAGAATTGTTGACTTATTGATGGCTCAAAGTGACATTGATGAAAATGAAAAATAAAACTGACTTTACGCATTGTGAGCTTGTAGATCGGCTATTTCAAATGGCCGAAATGTATATATGGCTGAAGTGGTTAATGTGCTTTGTATCAAAACATACAAAGTAACTAGTAACTAAAGCATGCTGCTTTGTTGTTGGTAAGTTATTTAAACCCCCCAAACACAACAATGATGGCTGTTGTGTTTGACTCTGAGCTCTGTATTGAGACCCAGGTAGAAGCGGTCGTACAGTCCAGACACGTTTCCTTTGAGAATCATTTCTAGAATGTAATGCCCTCTGCCTCAAAGCTTGACATCATTGACGTCCTGTGTTCAGGGTTTGATGAACAATAGAACAAGTTGTTGCAAATGAGCCACCATCATTGGTGCAGATTGCTAATTCCACACAAAACAGTGGAAGCACACCTTTAATGATGATAATGTGGTCGTTCACAGGTGATCTAGCTAGTCAATACCTAATAGGTGGCCATTAGCACGTTTGGTCACAGCAGTTTCATACGCAAATACATTGAAATGACTAGCATGAATGGAACAACCACAAACTGCTGAATCTTTACATGCAGTTATGTGCATCAAATAAGCAGTAAGCCAATAAGCCAGTAAGCCATCTATATTCCTTGTTTTACTGTGACAGTTTGAACTGTGAGTAGGTCCTACTAGGGGTGTAACGATACATTTTAACAGCGATACGATACATATCACGATACATTTTAAACATTTCAAACCCACGCCTTGACATGAACACAGAGAATACACACATATTTCGATGTGTATTAAATTGAATAATGTCTTATAAACATCAATAATATGCTATAGCAGGACTTTGAGACTTTTAAGTAAAGTGGCAACATTCTTTAATGGTTATTAGCAGTTGTATAATTGTATACTATATATTATTATATAGTAGTATATATACTATATATAAGACATTATTCCATTTAATACACATTGGTTATAATGCATTATAACACAGACATTACAGCACTTATAATAGTTATAATGTGCTGTTCCACTGAGCATAATAATGCATTATGACCAGCACTTATAATGTGTTATAAACGTGGTTATAAGTTGTTATACATGATTATAAACATTTATAACGAGTGTTATAATGCCTTATAAGCATATTATAATGCATTATTAATGAGCAAGTTATAATGCATTATAAAGGCGACCTTAATATAAAGTGTTACCAAAATGGGCTTATAGGAAATACATAGGATGTTATAAACTTTGCAGGCTTTCGTTAAAATGTGATTTAGATAGCATGTTAGATATAGCCTACAGTCGACAGATCCCAGGTAATTTGCAGACCTGGCATAAGTGTTTATTATTTAAGTTAGGTTTTTGCCATAAACATATCTTTTGCCATAATCAGGTAGCTTTACAACAAAGATGTAAAATGTAGTGCAATGGATGTTTTGGTTGACACAATAGGTAGAATAATTTGGCACATTTGTTTGGTCCGTTTTCCATGTACTTGGAAAAATGCATTGTTTGATTGATAGATTTATCAAGTGAGCTATAGGACAGATTAGGGCGTCCTTATGTGTTTTTAGAAAGGTTGTGTCCATATTACAAACATCCTTTGCTTTTGAGTCTCTTAATGAGCCTATAATCTTTACCGCTTCAGATTCGGTAATCTCATCCAACCTGAAAATGGGCCTGTCGTCCTTAATATGATCAAAAGTCCAAGTTCTAGTAGAGAAGCTTTGAGCCAGCTCCTCAACAGAATGTATAAAGAAACTATTAAAATGATTTGCAATCACATCATGATCTAAAGTTAAAATTCCATTCACTTTAAGTTAGAGTTCCTTTGTTTTGTGATCCTTATTTCTCCCAGTTAGTTTATTAAGGTTTTCCCAAATCAATTTCCCATTTCCCCTTGCATCTTCTATTACTTTGATGAAATAAATCCGCTTTTGCTTTCCTTAAGTTCCTTACTACCTTGTTTCGAAGGCTTGTGAAAATCTGCCTGTCACTGCTGTGACCTGATTTAAGTGATCTCTTCAAGGCAAAATCCTGCTCCTTCATCTTCTGCCAGAGGGCGCTATTGAGCCATGGCAGAGTGTTATTTTTTACTAGGTCTAGACTTTATATTTATATCCTGGAGGCTAGCGATGGATGCTAAAAACAGCTAACAAACGGAAAATAAAATACTATTATTTCTGGATAAAATTACATTAATAAAACCAGAGACTTAAGTTCTCGGTTTGGCACACAAGGTTAATTGCAAGCACAAATCCAGATAATTCCGGGTTCGGCAAATATTGTGTTAATAAGAACATACACAATATGTATTTCAATGTATGTATTTCATACACACGTTTTATTTCATCCATGCTTACAACATATACCACTAGAAAAATAGTACCGGTATGTACAAAAAATATATTTTGAGTGTATAATATAAAATGTCAAACAATAATTGAAAAACATTGGATAACAAGTTTAAAATAAATCTATCTACACATAAACTGTATGGTCAAAATATTTAAAAAAAAAAAATTAAATGAGGCAGAAATGGTTCTTGCGAAAGTATAGAGAAACATTTGCAGCAGCTATGAATAGCAGCAGATATAAATTCAGTCTCTTGTGGAAGTGAGAGAAAACACTTCAGATATCATACTGTTTGTGACAGTACCAGTGCAACAGCAGTGGAGTGTAATCTCTCCATTGATTTGGTCGGGCGTTCAAATTGTTCCTCAAAACAAAAACCTCCACCTCAAGATCACAGTCTATTGTGTGGACTTGCTACAACGCAGTGGTTTGGTGGGACATGACTTGGTGGTGATGAAGGGATGGTCCAACACCTGGTCAGGTGTTATCCTCTCCTCTGGATCCGGGTGAAGCATTCGTTTCAACAGGTCCACAAAGACGACTCCAGTTCCGTCAGCGTCACCACACAACGAGTCGAACACTTCTTCCAGTGAGCGGTTTTCTGTTATTTCTGATATTTTCAGTCCGGCGTCCAGGAGTGCTTGAACCGGCATACCAAGAGTCAAGATGATGGATAGAAGCTACAGGGGGGGGGGGGGACACAGGATATTTCACATTATTATTCACAATATTCCATGTAACAGTCTTAGGTAAACATAGGTGAACATTTAACTTCTGTGTAAAGTGAATCCGTGGAATACTCACCACTTCAGAGTCAGTGTCCCCACAGAATAAATCACGAGTCAGCATCCCATTGGCCATCACACAGCCCAGTGACCACATGTCAAGGGCCTCTGTGAGTGGGAGGCCCAGGAATACTTCTGGTGCTCTGTGGGTGGAAAAACAAAAAGGATGTTAGCAATATAATAACTGTCTGCTTTCAGTAAAGTACAGTATGTATAAAGGCCAGTACGATTTAACACAAAATCTAGCTCAAAATAACTCACCTATATGCACGAATGGGCATGATCCTCCGTTGCTTGGTCTCAGAGACATGAACAGCCAGACCAAAGTCAATGAGTTTGACTTTGAGGGGTTGTTCTCGTCGGTTCACCAGCATGATGTTATCTAGTTTTATGTCTGTGTGGATCAGACCGATACCCTTCAGGGCCTGTAGTGCAATGGCAAGCTGCAAGTCAAGAATAAAGAGCACGATTAATAATGTGAAACAAGGCGGTGTGAAATTTAACTGAATATGTGTCTGTATGGGTTGCCATCACATTTCAAACTCATATCTGCTGTATGACAGGTCTCATCTCCATCATGGACATAGGACCTCTGTCATTAAGGAATCCCAGGAGATCGATATCCAGAGACTCAAACACCATGCATTGAAATCCTTTATGGACGAAGCCGTCGTAAAATCTCACTATTCCACATGTGTCAGGGTCCAGGACTTTCAGCTTTCGCAACATGGTCATCTGCAAATACAAGAAGAAAGATTTAGACACGATGAGTCATATAATAAAATGATGCACACATTTTGAAAATCTCCCAAAGCAATTATGCTCCTCGTGTTCTACCACTTGGTCGTAGTTGTGATGTTTCTTTAATATCTTGATGGCCACCGTGTCCCATGTGGACGTTTTGATGGCCTTGGCCACCGTCCCGTAGCCTCCTTCCTCCATGAAGCTCTGGACATGGTACTCTCCTTCATTCAGAAAGTCTTGCTCGGATATACAACTCTTTGGATCAGACTCAGAGTGTTGGGAGGAGCTGGTGGTCACTTCGGTCAGTGGTGTTGGGGATGGGACAGTTGAGCAGGACACGATGGAGTTCCGTGGGGCGGTTGTGGTCAGGATGTCAACCGCTGGGGAAGGGACGTCATCAGAGTTGAACACCTCCTGCTCATCTGTGTCCCACTCTGGTTCAGAGCCATCAGAGCTGGACATGCTGGAGTGTCGAGTGAACACAGATTTGTCCATGGAGGGTTCCGCTGAGAGTCTTTGGAAACACTGCTGCTGTTTCTTAGCACCTATAGAGAGAAGAATTTGGATTAGCATACACACAATAAAATCAACCACGGTTCTCTCTCTGATCAAACTGATCAACATGCTCAAGACATTGGCAGAGTTTAGACGTGAATCATTATCATTACTGTGACTACCATATCATAACAATGGCATCTTGAAATCTCTCATCTTGAAATCTCTCAACTAGCAGTTGAATTAGAACTTGCTGATAAAATACATTTTGAATTCACATTTATTTGCTGGCTCACTCACTCGAAATCTAGTAGAAATGATAAATATCTTAGCCTTTTCATTTTTACATTACACAATATAGACATCTAGACGTGTTTTGGTGACTCAGGCCACACTAATAAATGACACACTGAGTGTGCAAGTTGCATTATTATTTGAATGATTCATGTGCTTGTAAGTTTTTATTCAGAGTGTGCATGTGTCTGCGTCCTTAACCCTTACCTGTACATGTCCTTGAGGGGCGCTGGTACGGTTCGAAGCGATGCATTTTCAGACCTCTTCTTCTCGCCTCCTGTTGTCTCCTGGCCATTAATGTAGTCATGGTGTGTTTGTTCAGTCCTCTTTCTCCTGCTGCTTCCTCTAAAGGTATGGGCATGATCAGTATATATGCAGTCTGACCAGGTCAGGGTACTTCAGAGTGACCCACTCTGACCATACAGGTAACACCTTCTTCCTCAATACCCCCCCCCCCCCCCCCCCCCCACACACACACACACACACAAGGCCTGTAAGACATTTATATATTGAAATGCTAGTTATCCATAACAATGTACTTTAGATATTTTTGTCTTCTTTCTATGTGCATTGTGAAACTTTATTGGCCAGGTATGTGGACATACTTGCCGTAATGTTCTCATGGAAAGTTAAGAACATATCCTGTAAATGAAGAACGAAATGAGAGTGGGAAGTGTGAAATTTGATTACAAAGTATAAGTAAAATATAAAAGGGTATTTTTTCAAGTTATTCCGTACTACTTTTTCCTGTCGTATTACATTGATGATATTGGCCTATATCTGACTAAAGTCTGACAATAAGTGTTCGAATTCAGACTTGTCATTCTAAAAAGACTCATACATACAGTTTGAGTTAAATGTTATAGTGTGACTCTTTTAATGTTCTAGTATTATGGCACTCAAATGTGGAACATGGCAATGCCCTACCACCAGCTATCAGAAAGTGCCACTGCTTTTATGTAAAATACTTGTATTGCTTTTATAGTATATGTCATGCATTTTATGTATTGATGATTTGGTACTTTACCTCTGTACTTTTTGCAAACTGTTAATAAAGTGTTTATATCAACCAATGTACTGCATGTGTTTGTTGTGTTCATACTTGTATTCAATTTAATTTTAACTTGTATGTTTTTTTATTTTGTGTTTTATTCTCTATGGTGGTACTCATGTCTAGTGAACAGAACAGTATCAACAAACACAAAGACAGTAATGTGTTTAATAAAATGTTGTGGGTTTTGTTGTGCTGTTCTCAGTTGTATGGAATAATTGGAATTTGTTTCAGTAGGGTTTTGCTTGTGTTTTAATTCAATGTAATTTTATAAAAACATCTGAATTCTTTCATCTGGACCTGAGGTTGAAATGCAGGCTAAATGAGGATGGCTGATACTTCATCATTACAGACAGAGATTAAACATGCTAATGGTCACTGGTTGTCTTAATGCTCACATGAACTGAGACCCTCACCCTCTTTGAGCCTGGTGAGTTTCATCTAAACTGGCATAATCACATTGGAATGATTATGACCCTCTGTGGAATGTTGAAGATTCTGTACTACTCTCAAAGGCTACGATTAATATATCATGTTTAACCACATTACACAACTCATCCATTCTATGTTTAAAACAGGGTTAAAACCTTTCACGTTGCACAATGGGTAAATTACATTTGTACAATTTCAACCAGAAAATCAATAAATTCATTATATGTTAGGCTGTCTACTTTTAAGTACCATCATCATGGGACATAGGGCCCGACTTTACAATAAGCTTCTACCATCATGATGGGTCACTGTTCCCCCTCCAACTTACCCCATTGTCAACTGTATTTTGTTATATTTTCACACTTGCTTGGCATTGCAAACATATTCTGTCTCATGCCAATGAAGCTCATTTGTATTTAATTGGATAATATTAATACACTTTATGTGTATGCTATAACATGTTTCATGACAGCAGCCCAGATTACTTTACATTAAAACATAGATGAACCACTTGATCCTGCACAGCTTTTATCAGTTTTCATGTTTGACATGTCTTTAAAGAACCACTCTGACAACATTCCCTTCCTCAACGCTCCACTGGGAAGCGAAGAACAGTCATCAATGGCAGCAAACATATGAAATGAATCATTATTCACTGCCCGCTTCACACTCAGAAGGGAATATCAAAACTCTTCATCGTGGTTAGCGAGACCAAACACTTTAGAAACTCATCTCTCAAGTTGAAAACTATAGAAATGATCCCTGAAAGTATAGTCTTAACATGAAAGTGGGTGGAAACGACTAGTGATTCATGTGAATGTCACTTACAGTAATGGTTGGCCACTATACTGTCAGTGAGAAATCCTGAAAAAGATTTTCAACGTGATTTGTCCACACAAGATGTGAACAAACAGGCCACATCTCAGTTCTGTGCATAACATGTGTAATGTGATGACTCTTGAACTGTGGCTGGTAGCCTATTCCATCATGCTCTCTGTAAGAGGAGCTGTGTAGTATTGTCATTGTATGGTGTGATCTGTCTATGTATTGTGTATTTATTGTGCTGTGATTTCTTTGTATCCTGAATTCCATCTGTCTGTCTGTCTGTCTGTCTGTCTGTCTGTCTGTCTGTCTGTCTGTCTGTCTGTCTGTCTGTCTGTCTGTCTGTCTGTCTGTCTGTCTACTAGCAATCAGTTAATTCATTGTGCATTATTATGACTACTCTCAAAGGCTACGATTAATATATCATGTTTAACCACATTACACAACTCATCCATTCTATGTTTAAAACAGGGTTAAAACCTTTCACGTTGCACAATGGGTAAATTACATTTGTACAATTTCAACCAGAAAATCAATAAATTCATTATATGTTAGGCTGTCTACTTTTAAGTACCATCATCATGGGACATAGGGCCCGACTTTACAATAAGCTTCTACCATCATGATGGGTCACTGTTCCCCCTCCAACTTACCCCATTGTCAACTGTATTTTGTTATATTTTCACACTTGCTTGGCATTGCAAACATATTCTGTCTCATGCCAATGAAGCTCATTTGTATTTAATTGGATAATATTAATACACTTTATGTGTATGCTATAACATGTTTCATGACAGCAGCCCAGATTACTTTACATTAAAACATAGATGAACCACTTGATCCTGCACAGCTTTTATCAGTTTTCATGTTTGACATGTCTTTAAAGAACCACTCTGACAACATTCCCTTCCTCAACGCTCCACTGGGAAGCGAAGAACAGTCATCAATGGCAGCAAACATATGAAATGAATCATTATTCACTGCCCGCTTCACGCTCAGAAGGGAATATCAAAACTCTTCATCGTGGTTAGCGAGACCAAACACTTTAGAAACTCATCTCTCAAGTTGAAAACTATAGAAATGATCCCTGAAAGTATAGTCTTAACATGAAAGTGGGTGGAAACGACTAGTTATTCATGTGAATGTCACTTACAGTAATGGTTGGCCACTATACTGTCTGAGAAATCCTGAAAAAGATTTTCAACGTGATTTGTCCACACAAGATGTGAACAAACAGGCCACATCTCAGTTCTGTGCATAACATGTGTAATGTGATGACTCTTGAACTGTGGCTGGTAGCCTATTCCATCATGCTCTCTGTAAGAGGAGCTGTGTAGTATTGTCATTGTATGGTGTGATCTGTCTATGTACTGTGTATTTATTGTGCTGTGATTTCTTTGTATCCTGAATTCCATCTGTCTGTCTGTCTGTCTGTCTGTCTGTCTGTCTGTCTGTCTGTCTGTCTGTCTGTCTGTCTGTCTACTAGCAATCAGTTCATTCATTGTGCATTATTATGACTACTCTCAAAGGCTACGATTAATATATCATGTTTAACCACATTACACAACTCATCCATTCTATGTTTAAAACAGGGTTAAAACCTTTCACGTTGCACAATGGGTAAATTACATTTGTACAATTTCAACCAGAAAATCAATAAATTTATTATATGTTAGGCTGTCTACTTTTAAGTACCATCATCATGGGACATAGGGCCCGACTTTACAATAAGCTTCTACCATCATGATGGGTCACTGTTCCCCCTCCAACTTACCCCATTGTCAACTGTATTTTGTTATATTTTCACACTTGCTTGGCATTGCAAACATATTCTGTCTCATGCCAATGAAGCTCATTTGTATTTAATTGGATAATATTAATACACTTTATGTGTATGCTATAACATGTTTCATGACAGCAGCCCAGATTACTTTACATTAAAACATAGATGAACCACTTGATCCTGCACAGCTTTTATCAGTTTTCATGTTTGACATTTCTTTAAAGAACCACTCTGACAACATTCCCTTCCTCAACGCTCCACTGGGAAGCGAAGAACAGTCATCAATGGCAGCAAACATATGAAATGAATCATTATTCACTGCCCGCTTCACGCTCAGAAGGGAATATCAAAACTCTTCATCGTGGTTAGCGAGACCAAACACTTTAGAAACTCATCTCTCAAGTTTAAAACTATAGAAATGATCCCTGAAAGTATAGTCTTAACATGAAAGTGGGTGGAAACGACTAGTGATTCATGTGAATGTCAATTACAGTAATGGTTGGCCACTATACTGTCAGTGAGAAATCCTGAAAAAGATTTTCAACGTGATTTGTCCACACAAGATGTGAACAAACAGGCCACATCTCAGTTCTGTGCATAACATGTGTAATGTGATGACTCTTGAACTGTGGCTGGTAGCCTATTCCATCATGCTCTCTGTAAGAGGAGCTGTGTAGTATTGTCATTGTATGGTGTGATCTGTCTATGTATTGTGTATTTATTGTGCTGTGATTTCTTTGTATCCTGAATTCCATCTGTCTGTCTGTCTGTCTGTCTGTCTGTCTGTCTGTCTGTCTGTCTGTCTGTCTGTCTGTCTGTCTGTCTGTCTGTCTGTCTGTCTGTCTGTCTACTAGCAATCAGTTCATTCATTGTGCATTATTATGACTACTCTCAAAGGCTACGATTAATATATCATGTTTAACCACATTACACAACTCATCCATTCTATGTTTAAAACAGGGTTAAAACCTTTCACGTTGCACAATGGGTAAATTACATTTGTACAATTTCAACCAGAAAATCAATAAATTCATTATATGTTAGGCTGTCTACTTTTAAGTACCATCATCATGGGACATAGGGCCCGACTTTACAATAAGCTTCTACCATCATGATGGGTCACTGTTCCCCCTCCAACTTACCCCATTGTCAACTGTATTTTGTTATATTTTCACACTTGCTTGGCATTGCAAACATATTCTGTCTCATGCCAATGAAGCTCATTTGTATTTAATTGGATAATATTAATACACTTTATGTGTATGCTATAACATGTTTCATGACAGCAGCCCAGATTACTTTACATTAAAACATAGATGAACCACTTGATCCTGCACAGCTTTTATCAGTTTTCATGTTTGACATGTCTTTAAAGAACCACTCTGACAACATTCCCTTCCTCAACGCTCCACTGGGAAGCGAAGAACAGTCATCAATGGCAGCAAACATATGAAATGAATCATTATTCACTGCCCGCTTCACACTCAGAAGGGAATATCAAAACTCTTCATCGTGGTTAGCGAGACCAAACACTTTAGAAACTCATCTCTCAAGTTGAAAACTATAGAAATGATCCCTGAAAGTATAGTCTTAACTTGAAAGTGGGTGGAAACGACTAGTGATTCATGTGAATGTCACTTACAGTAATGGTTGGCCACTATACTGTCAGTGAGAAATCCTGAAAAAGATTTTCAACGTGATTTGTCCACACAAGATGTGAACAAACAGGCCACATCTCAGTTCTGTGCATAACATGTGTAATGTGATGACTCTTGAACTGTGGCTGGTAGCCTATTCCATCATGCTCTCTGTAAGAGGAGCTGTGTAGTATTGTCATTGTATGGTGTGATCTGTCTATGTACTGTGTATTTATTGTGCTGTGATTTCTTTGTATCCTGAATTCCATCTGTCTGTCTGTCTGTCTGTCTGTCTGTCTGTCTGTCTGTCTGTCTGTCTGTCTGTCTGTCTGTCTGTCTACTAGCAATCAGTTAATTCATTGTGCATTATTATGACTACTCTCAAAGGCTACGATTAATATATCATGTTTAACCACATTACACAACTCATCCATTCTATGTTTAAAACAGGGTTAAAACCTTTCACGTTGCACAATGGGTAAATTACATTTGTACAATTTCAACCAGAAAATCAATAAATTCATTATATGTTAGGCTGTCTACTTTTAAGTACCATCATCATGGGACATAGGGCCCGACTTTACAATAAGCTTCTACCATCATGATGGGTCACTGTTCCCCCTCCAACTTACCCCATTGTCAACTGTATTTTGTTATATTTTCACACTTGCTTGGCATTGCAAACATATTCTGTCTCATGCCAATGAAGCTCATTTGTATTTAATTGGATAATATTAATACACTTTATGTGTATGCTATAACATGTTTCATGACAGCAGCCCAGATTACTTTACATTAAAACATAGATGAACCACTTGATCCTGCACAGCTTTTATCAGTTTTCATGTTTGACATGTCTTTAAAGAACCACTCTGACAACATTCCCTTCCTCAACGCTCCACTGGGAAGCGAAGAACAGTCATCAATGGCAGCAAACATATGAAATGAATCATTATTCACTGCCCGCTTCACGCTCAGAAGGGAATATCAAAACTCTTCATCGTGGTTAGCGAGACCAAACACTTTAGAAACTCATCTCTCAAGTTGAAAACTATAGAAATGATCCCTGAAAGTATAGTCTTAACATGAAAGTGGGTGGAAACGACTAGTTATTCATGTGAATGTCACTTACAGTAATGGTTGGCCACTATACTGTCTGAGAAATCCTGAAAAAGATTTTCAACGTGATTTGTCCACACAAGATGTGAACAAACAGGCCACATCTCAGTTCTGTGCATAACATGTGTAATGTGATGACTCTTGAACTGTGGCTGGTAGCCTATTCCATCATGCTCTCTGTAAGAGGAGCTGTGTAGTATTGTCATTGTATGGTGTGATCTGTCTATGTACTGTGTATTTATTGTGCTGTGATTTCTTTGTATCCTGAATTCCATCTGTCTGTCTGTCTGTCTGTCTGTCTGTCTGTCTGTCTGTCTGTCTGTCTGTCTGTCTGTCTGTCTGTCTGTCTGTCTGTCTGTCTGTCTGTCTGTCAACTAGCAATCAGTTCATTCATTGTGCATTATTATGACTACTCTCAAAGGCTACGATTAATATATCATGTTTAACCACATTACACAACTCATCCATTCTATGTTTAAAACAGGGTTAAAACCTTTCACGTTGCACAATGGGTAAATTACATTTGTACAATTTCAACCAGAAAATCAATAAATGTATTATATGTTAGGCTGTCTACTTTTAAGTACCATCATCATGGGACATAGGGCCCGACTTTACAATAAGCTTCTACCATCATGATGGGTCACTGTTCCCCCTCCAACTTACCCCATTGTCAACTGTATTTTGTTATATTTTCACACTTGCTTGGCATTGCAAACATATTCTGTCTCATGCCAATGAAGCTCATTTGTATTTAATTGGATAATATTAATACACTTTATGTGTATGCTATAACATGTTTCATGACAGCAGCCCAGATTACTTTACATTAAAACATAGATGAACCACTTGATCCTGCACAGCTTTTATCAGTTTTCATGTTTGACATGTCTTTAAAGAACCACTCTGACAACATTCCCTTCCTCAACGCTCCACTGGGAAGCAAAGAACAGTCATCAATGGCAGCAAACATATGAAATGAATCATTATTCACTGCCCGCTTCACGCTCAGAAGGGAATATCAAAACTCTTCATCGTGGTTAGCGAGACCAAACACTTTAGAAACTCATCTCTCAAGTTGAAAACTATAGAAATGATCCCTGAAAGTATAGTCTTAACATGAAAGTGGGTGGAAACGACTAGTGATTCATGTGAATGTCACTTACAGTAATGGTTGGCCACTATACTGTCAGTGAGAAATCCTGAAAAAGATTTTCAACGTGATTTGTCCACACAAGATGTGAACAAACAGGCCACATCTCAGTTCTGTGCATAACATGTGTAATGTGATGACTCTTGAACTGTGGCTGGTAGCCTATTCCATCATGCTCTCTGTAAGAGGAGCTGTGTAGTATTGTCATTGTATGGTGTGATCTGTCTATGTATTGTGTATTTATTGTGCTGTGATTTCTTTGTATCCTGAATTCCATCTGTCTGTCTGTCTGTCTGTCTGTCTGTCTGTCTGTCTGTCTGTCTGTCTGTCTGTCTGTCTGTCTGTCTGTCTGTCTGTCTGTCTGTCTGTCTACTAGCAATCAGTTCATTCATTGTGCATTATTATGACTACTCTCAAAGGCTATGATTAATATATCATGTTTAACCACATTACACAACTCATCCATTCTATGTTTAAAACAGGGTTAAAACCTTTCACGTTGCACAATGGGTAAATTACATTTGTACAATTTCAACCAGAAAATCAATAAATTCATTATATGTTAGGCTGTCTACTTTTAAGTACCATCATCATGGGACATAGGGCCCGACTTTACAATAAGCTTCTATCATCATGATGGGTCACTGTTCCCCCTCCAACTTACCCCATTGTCAACTGTATTTTGTTATATTTTCACACTTGCTTGGCATTGCAAACATATGCTGTCTCATGCCAATGAAGCTCATTTGTATTTAATTGGATAATAATAATACACTTTATGTGTATGCTATAACATGTTTCATGACAGCAGCCCAGATTACTTTACATTAAAACATAGATGAACCACTTGATCCTGCACAGCTTTTATCAGTTTTCATGTTTGACATGTCTTTAAAGAACCACTCTGACAACATTCCCTTCCTCAACGCTCCACTGGGAAGCGAAGAACAGTCATCAATAGCAGCAAACATATGAAATTAATCATTATTCACTGCCCGCTTCACGCTCAGAAGGGAATATCAAAACTCTTCATCGTGGTTAGCGAGACCAAACACTTTAGAAACTCATCTCTCAAGTTGAAAACTATAGAAATGATCTCTGAAAGTATAGTCTTAACATGAAAGTGGGTGGAAACGACTAGTGATTCATGTGAATGTCACTTACAGTAATGGTTGGCCACTATACTGTCAGTGAGAAATCCTGAAAAAGATTTTCAACGTGATTTGTCCACACAAGATGTGAACAAACAGGCCACATCTCAGTTCTGTGCATAACATGTGTAATGTGATGACTCTTGAACTGTGGCTGGTAGCCTATTCCATCATGCTCTCTGTAAGAGGAGCTGTGTAGTATTGTCATTGTATGGTGTGATCTGTCTATGTATTGTGTATTTATTGTGCTGTGATTTCTTTGTATCCTGAATTCCATCTGTCTGTCTGTCTGTCTGTCTGTCTGTCTGTCTGTCTGTCTGTCTTTATGTCTGTCTGTCTGTCTGTCTGTCTACTAGCAATCAGTTCATTCATTAATTTGTGCATTATTATTACTACTCTCAAAGGCTACGATTAATATATCATGTTTAACCACATTACACAACTCATCCATTCTATGTTTAAAACAGGGTTAAAACCTTTCACGTTGCACAATGGGTAAATTACATTTGTACAATTTCAACCAGAAAATCAATAAATTCATTATATGTTAGGCTGTCTACTTTTAAGTACCATCATCATGGGACATAGGGCCCGACTTTACAATAAGCTTCTATCATCATGATGGGTCACTGTTCCCCCTCCAACTTACCCCATTGTCAACTGTATTTTGTTATATTTTCACACTTGCTTGGCATTGCAAACATATGCTGTCTCATGCCAATGAAGCTCATTTGTATTTAATTGGATAATAATAATACACTTTATGTGTATGCTATAACATGTTTCATGACAGCAGCCCAGATTACTTTACATTAAAACATAGATGAACCACTTGATCCTGCACAGCTTTTATCAGTTTTCATGTTTGACATGTCTTTAAAGAACCACTCTGACAACATTCCCTTCCTCAACGCTCCACTGGGAAGCGAAGAACAGTCATCAATGGCAGCAAACATATGAAATTAATCATTATTCACTGCCCGCTTCACGCTCAGAAGGGAATATCAAAACTCTTCATCGTGGTTAGCGAGACCAAACACTTTAGAAACTCATCTCTCAAGTTGAAAACTATAGAAATGATCCCTGAAAGTATAGTCTTAACATGAAAGTGGGTGGAAACGACTAGTGATTCATGTGAATGTCACTTACTGTAATGGTTGGCCACTATACTGTCAGTGAGAAATCATGAAAAAGCATTTCAACTTGATTTGTCCACACAAGATGTGAACAAACAGGCCACATCTCAGTTCTGTGCATAACATGTGTAATGTGATGACTCTTGAACTGTGGCTGGTAGCCTATTCCATCATGCTCTCTGTAAGAGGAGCTGTGTAGTATTGTCAATGTATGGTGTGATCTGTCTATGTATTGTGTATTTATTGTGCTGTGATTTCTTTGTATCCTGAATTCCATCTGTCTGTCTGTCTGTCTGTCTGTCTGTCTGTCTGTCTGTCTGTCTGTCTGTCTGTCTGTCTGTCTGTCTACTAGCAATCAGTTCATTCATTGTGCATTATTATGACTACTCTCAAAGGCTACGATTAATATATCATGTTTAACCACATTACACAACTCATCCATTCTATGTTTAAAACAGGGTTAAAAGCTTTCACGTTGCACAATGGGTAAATTACATTTGTACAATCTACAAAAATAAATAAAGTTTGAGAAAGTAAACACATGATGTTCTGTTTGTTATTTCTTACACACCCGTATTGGGTATTTTCGACCTCAATATATACGATTATTTTCTAGAACAAGTAGGCTACTTTCTACTTATATTTGATAAAGCAACACTAGATGCTGCATCACTCCAAGATATGTACTCGTTTTTGCTTTGATAAATATGATAAATGCATTAATAGATGAGAGTACAATAGTGTAAAAAACAGAAAACTGTTTGTTTGATACAACATACATTTTAATGATTTTTTTAATGCAAAAGGAAGTGACATGAGATATTTCTTTAATTTATTTTTAAAATCTGATTTGCTTGTTGCCTGTCTGATTTGTGAAGACTATGCAGCTCTTTCACTGCTCTATATATTACTGTGTTGCTTTGCATTAGTTAAATAATCTTTATTTATCTTTATTATTTTACTGTAGGCTATTTTGAAGTGAATACATAACTGTTCCCAGTTGTGCTTCAAGTGCTATTGATGTAATCAGTGTCACCTTTTCAACTTTTGATGATTGGAACAGCGAAGTATTGGTAACAGCAGATCATAAAGTATTCTTGTAAACACATTTGCTCCATATATACTGATATTATCAAAGAACGTGAGGATTGCTAAATTAGGATCAAATTATTTGATGCCTTGATCATTTTGATAAATAAAGATCATTTTTATAAATACAAATTCATCATCAAGTCATCATCAAGTCATCAAATAATTATTATATCATTATTAATAATGATATAAAAATGAAAGACAAACAGATCCAACACTGAAATATCATTTGAATAAGTAATCAAAACAAAAAAGGAAATTGTCTTGAGACTGATAAAACCCGCCAGATATGTTAAAAACAAGGACAACATTTGAAGACACCGCACAATGTTACTCCAGCCAATGCATTTTAACTCTTTGAGCGTTTCAAGGATTTCTATATAGTAGGTAGACTTCTCTATGGCATAATCCCGTTTTTGAATGATTTATTGAAAATTCTCTGTTGTGAATGTGTGACAACGAAAGACCTTCAGAGAAAGCTTGACTTGTCTGCTTCCAGGAAAAATGAACTGAGTTGATAAAATGTTTAGTTTTTGTGTTGGAAGCCATTTAAAAGAGCCTGCATTTACACTGGGTAGTGTTTCTAGGACAACAAAAAAAGTTATGTCCGGTTGAAGTTTTATTTTCTAAATAACGTTTTTTCTGCTGGGTGTACATAGCCATGCAATATCTCATTTTAAAGGGTGAGTTGTCTAGTTCAATTAAAATAAAATAAAACGTTTCTCACATGTACCACTGTAGATATTTTGCCATCTATAAATAGCATGGTCAGTCATGATCAATCTGACCTATCCAGCTAAAAGTCCACATAGCTCTGAATTGGAACATCATATAAACTCAATTCTTTTTTTTTGGTACAATTAGACATTCTAACGCACATTTTGATATATACCATGTTTACATAGTCTTACCAGTACCTTGTCTATTCATGCATGTATCTCAAAAACCTGTTATGAAGAAACACAGTTTTGATAAAAAAACACATCCAAGGACATTGTTTTGATATGACTTGGTGCCCATGATATGTATCAAAATATAGACTTGAATGTATACTGTATTATAAAAAAGAAATTGAGTTATTACCATCTACCGTTACAGAGTAAATCACAGTTGAAACTTGCTTAGTCATATACAATAAACCTCACAATAGTGAACAAAATAGTCATGACAGGTCTAACTCATTGTAAAAGCGTCTTTTATTTTTTACGACTACTAACATAATAAAATGATAAATATTACAGAAAATAAATAGGCCTACATACAAAACAGTTACTCCTCCCATAGCTCTGATCCATAGCTCTAAATGCGCATTTAGAGCTATGGATCAGAGCTACTCCTCCCAAATGTCCCCAAACCCAGTCCTTGACGGTGTGTGTGTGTGTGTGTGTGTGAGTTAACCTGACTCCGCCAGATGGGGCAGCAGAGAGTACACTGTGTTCCCCCCTCCTGCTCCCATCTGGGAACTCTCAGGCAGACTTGATGCCCGGCCACAAAACGGCCTGGCCAATCAGCAGCAGCTTCTAGCAACTTCTAGCAGCAGCTTCTAGCTTCTAGCTGCTGCTGATTGGCCAGTCCGTTTTGTGAGCAACTTCTAGCTGCTGCTGATTGGCCAGGCCGTTTTGTGGCCGGGCATCAAGTCTGCCTGAGAGTTCCCAGATGGGAGCAGGAGGGGGGAACCCAGTGTACTCTCTGCTGCCCCATCTGGCGGAGTCAGGTTATGTGTGAGTAGGCTAAATAAAAAAAACACCCAAAAACTGCCCCCCCCTGAAATTAATGAATGAATGAATCCGGTTCAGTGTCGGAGAACGCCATCGCAGTCTTGACTCTTCATCCTCCTCCTCCTCCTCATCTGATGCCAGTTCTAAATATATAAAAAGAAATAAACATTTTAGCTGTAGTCAGTGCACGCTACTATTACATGGCGTTTTACCCGGCTGCTGGCGATCAAATGATTTTATTGTGCAGTGTCTTTGTGGGCCGAGTCGTGGCATGAAAAATACAAATAGATGCTTGTATAAGTAGTATTACGATAAAATAATATGGCGACGTTAGAATGAAACACCAATGAGTGATCGCTGGTAATGTAGCTAGCTGCCCAGGGTATATCCAGCACCATTGCGTCGCAATCATCCAGCAACATTGGTACTGGCTATTGCCCGGGCTTGTGGCCCGGCCAATAGCCAGTACCATTTGTGCAGTGTTTGTTAGCAACTACTACTAGCCAACAGCCAGTGGAATGTGGTGACGCGATGGTGCTGGATATACGCTGGGCAGCTACATTACCCGCGATCACTCATTGGTGGTGTCATTCTAACGTCGCCATATTATTTTATCGTGATACTAATTATACAAACATCTATTTGTATGCCACGATGCCACGATTCGGCCCACAAAGACACAGTACAATACATTCATTTGATCAGATGTTTTTGTTAGCTACGTCGATCACCTATAGTACCGACCCTTGTTATATATTCTCCGACTATGCCTGTCACGATGACTAAACCAGTTAGATCTATCCATATATGGTTCTACCACATCTATCTGATATCAGCACTAGGTCGGCTCGGGCCAAATATAGGGATCGTCTTACTAGACATGTCATATTAGGGCATTTTCGAATACAATAAAATTACCTTTTAGCGAAGGCATCAGCCTTGGTGGTAACTCTGGTGGGGAGAAAAAAAACATTGCACACGTGTAATCCACGAGGGTGGATGTTGCAGCCCGGCCAACGGTCTGGGACTGGAGAATGCCACTGGACACGGATGGATCATTTTTCAGATTGTTTTTTTTGCGGCGACTGCAAACCTGGCTGAAAAACTCTTCCTCCAGTGCCCACCTCGGAGGAGTCAACCAACCCCCCTTTTCACTGGGGGCTGGGCGTCAGTTTCCAATAGGAAAGCATACACGTGTGTCACGTGACACGGGAATTCTGGGAAATGTAGTTGATATTTATGCTCAATACTCTATACAGAGGTGCGGACCGAATTAATATATTGGTATTAATAAAAAAAGAGAACTACGGAAAATCACGTACAAGTCAGACAGAACTAATGCATAACTCCACATGTTTTCCAGTAGTAATCTGTCTAAGGGTTAAAAGCCCAATAGGTGGAAATAACCCAATGTGGCAACACTGCTGATTAACTCAGCTCAATGCTGCGTGCACATTCTTATTTGTTTGACATGTGACAAAAACAACCAATAGCAGCATTCTCTGACTCTGACACGCCCATCAATACTTTGGTTTAAAACCAACCTAACCTAGCCTCAGTCACAACTGGCTTTCCACACACTCGAGACCATGACGAGCACCATGAAAGCAGACGACCACCTTCAAAAAAATAAAAAATAATTTGAGCTCCTCATGGTAAGCTTAAACAATGATCTACTAAATGTTGATTTTAAAATATGTTCGTAATTCAGACGACACTCGAGACAGTTGACCATGCCTACACCTTGTATATGGCGGTTTAATATATCATATTTTTATTTTGTTTTTCTTACAGCACCAACTCGAAGATGATGAGGTATCTAAGGCTGACCTGCAATGCCGAATAAAAAATGTTGGTAGTGTTGTGGTGACACACGCCAACACACTGCATCGCCAACAAGGTTTTCTGCAACGAAGCATTAACCAAATTATTCAAGACAACGCGGTGGTGGCCAGGAATATAAAATTCCTCCAACGGAAACCACCGGCACCGCTGACATGTGCCTCATGTCTAGCCATGTTTGAAGAAAGTAAGATGTATTTATAATTCCTAATAATAGGTTAGCAGAATAGATCGTATTACTTTTCAATATAACGTAATTAACACAATGATTCTATTTTATATTAAACTTTAGCACTGGCCGCAAACATGGACCCGGTTCCAGCCACCAATGAGGGGGTTCCAGAGGCTACAGGCGAGGACGCAAACATGGAGGTTCCAGACACTACCGATCATGGCTTCAGTGGCGTCAATGAAGAAAGTAAGCAGTATATTTATTTTATTTATCTATCACGCATTGCCAGAGGTTTCTCCCATCAACCCTTATTTTGAAGAGCCTATTGTCCGTAAGCGAATGTTACGAACTTAACTGCGGTGTCTTACCCGGTTGATGTTCCGAAAACCTTGTTTTGACCATAAACGACATTCATGGTGTCGATTTGGAGCTAAAAACCACTGAAAGCAGCACATAGAACGTGCAGCTTTATAAAATGTTGACGTTCATGCAGTCCTTGGCGTATATAAAAGGCTATAGACTACTTACAATTCTTAATTTAATCGCCTTTTATACTTTTTCAATGAATGCACTTAACAGTATTTCTATTTTGTTTTTATACTTTAGTATTGGACATGGAGATGATGGACAGTTTGGACCAAGGAGCTGAAAATCCAGTAAACCAACAATAAAAAAAATATATACAATACGAAGTTGTTTGTCCAATTCATAGTAGCCTAACTAATTACGTTGGTGCATGTACTGATTAAATGTTATAACTAGCCATTTATAGTTCTTCAGTATCAAAAATGCTATTTATTTTAAACTATTCATTATGTTGACCTAATATTTACAATGATTAGGTAAAATGAAAAGACAGGAAGCATGAATTTGCAAATGGATATTGTGCAGATATTAATTTCCTGATGGGCCTGCAATTGAAGGTATGCCTATAATAAGTACTGTACATGTATTACTTGACTTGCTAGCATTTCAGCTGTGCCACTGATACTGTAATGTGAAGGGTCCCTTTGAACTCTTCATTAGACATGATAAGTCTCATTTGGCCCAGGATTCATTTGACCATGTCTGATACATAACAGTGTAAGAAGTAAATAGGCCTATTACTGTCCATCCATGTGTTTAGTCAGATGAAATGAAATGATTACTATATTTACCCAGGGTATCTGGGCTAAGCTCAAGAACTTGTTTCCAGCCAGGCCCTGCTCATAGAACATTTCATCGTAGTGGTTCAATGCCTTGTTCAAGGGCACTTCAGCGGTGGTAATTTTAACGTGTCGGACCGCTGATTCGAACTGGCGACCTTCCGGTATCAAGACCGCTCCGCAATCCGTTCGGCCACCACTGCCACTTAATAACAGTGAAAACATGTGAAAAGTAAAACCAGTCCAGCTATATTAGACTTGAATGTTTACAAATAGCTGGGTCTGAATTCGTCCAAAATCAACAAGATCGTGCACTTGGTGACAAGTTTTTGATTTTTGGTATGATGGTAGGTATGGTTATAAGGTTTTCAAAAACCATCGCAAACGAGTTGGGAGCGCCCCCTAGTGGCCTGTTTGCAATTAATCTAATATTAAATGGGTCAGTATATGGCTAAAAATCAAAATAATTGATAAAAGAGATTTTCCAATGGATTCTATTAGTATTGGGTGTGCTAAATAACATACTAAAAAAATTAGGAAAAAATAACTTCTGGAAAGGCATCATTTTCAAGATGACGTCCACGAAGGCTGCCAGGAGCTTAAAATGCCTATGCACTGGGATTTAATACATACAAAATCATAACAATTATACTCTTGGTGACAAGTTTTTGATTTTTGGCATGATGTTAGGTATGGGTATAAGGTTTTCAAAAACCATCGCAAACAAGTCGGGCTCGCCCCCTAGTGGTCTGTTTGCAATGAATCTAATATCAAATGGTTCAGTATATGGTTAAAAACCATAATAATTGATAAAAGATATTTTTCAATGGATTCTATTAGTATTGGGTGTGCTAAATAACATACTAAAGAATTAGGAAAAAATAACGTCTGGAAAGGCATAATTCTCAAGATTGCGTCCACAATAGCTGCAAAATGCCTATAAAGCTGGGATTTAATATGTAAAAAATAATAATAATAATTGATAAAATATATTTTCCAATGGATTCTATTAGTATTGGGTATGCTAAATAACATATGAAAAGTTTGGGTGAAAATAACTTCTGGAAAGGCATCATTTTCAAGATGGCGTCCACGGTGGCCTCAGTAAGCTTAAAATGCCTATAAACTGGGAAACAGACTTGCAAACAGACCTAGTGGTCTGTTTGCAATTAATCCAATGCTGGCCTATTTAACATTGGATTTTAAGATGACCTATAACTCTGTCATGTGTGTTTTTCCAATAAAATAAATGTCAATTTTAATATTTTTTTAATCTTCAATAAAACCATGAAGATCATTTCATACATTCTAACATCATATAAGTGCATAAGAAATAACAGACCAGAACATAATTTTTTCTTCCCCTCGTTTTTATTTACTCGATCAACAATTGATCAGGGAGGCGGCGGTGGATCAGGGGTGGAGTGGCTGGATCGTAACCGCAATGTTGCCTGTTCGAACCCGGGCTCCCCAGAGTTAGTGTCGAAGTGTCCTTGAGCAAGACACTGAACCCCAAATTGCTCCCAATGTGCTGGCTAGTGCCTTGCATGATTTCTGTCGCCATCGGTGCGCTTTACATAGAGTGCATTACATTTACCCATTCACACACACATTGCGGCGGAAGCCATGCAAGGTACCAACCAGCACATCGGGAGCAATTTGGGGTTCAGTGTCTTTACTGTAATTATGAAAAAAATCATTAACATGGTGAAACACATCTTGATGACATCATCAAGATGTGTTTCACCATGTTAATGATTTTTTTCAGACCTCTAGTTCTAGGAAACACAGAATGGGGGAACTTTTTTATTATTTCCACACAACAGCTCTAAGGTGTATTAATGACATAGTAAAATGTTGAAAATGAGTGGAATGCCCCTTTAAGTGAAACAATACAATGATACAATACAAATATATAATATAACTATTATAACTATGAACTCTTATTTTATTTACTTTCGTCTGTTTTTGTCATTTCTGGTTTGCATAAAGTGCTAATTTAAATTGAGTCTTATCGTCCTCCCCTCCTTATTTTGGTATAGCCCTGGCCTATACAATCAGGAAGTAAAGGCTTTTCTATTGCCTTGCAACTTAGAGTATACTCAAGCCTTGCAGTCGTACGCATATGGTCGTACTCCCTGGACTTTATTTTTTGACTGGACTGGAGTGGAAACACGTTCTATTATTTGTGCAACTTGTGGATCGCTGTAGTGGACAATTAGGTTAGCCCCGGTTACAAAACATTTACTCCTGCTATCATTTTTTGGGCAGCTATGGCGTGCTGGAGGTGTGTAATTTGTTTTGTTTTTGTTGCCTTAACTCTAAAGTCTCTATTGAGTCACATAAACCAGGCACACAGTCGCAATCCAGATTTCCGTGTTATATGTGGGATTGAGGGGTGTACAGAAGAATACAGAGTATTCAACTCGTTCTACTACCATATCAGACGAAGACATAGTCAGTATCTTGAGTCTGGTCTCCCACCCACTGGATGGATGAGAACAGCAACACCTGAGCCGTCTAGACTTGGTTGTGAACATTTTGATATACCCATTTTTTCCGGAGCTGTGTCCCAAACAAGAGATTTGCAGAGGACCAGCAGTGAAGCAAACACATCCTGCACTCAAATGTCACAGGTAAGTCAAGATGTAATGTTGACTGCATGATAAAAAACAAACAAGTGTATTTATATTGTGGTAACTTCTTCTCATAAGATATGCACATGGTTATTTAATGTAATTTATGAATTACAAAAATAAATAATTAAAATGTTATGTAGCAGACTAAACATAACAAACTGCTCCCTCTAGAGGTATAACATAATAATAATAATATCCCATTATAACAAATTTGTCATGTGTACAGGATGGAACTGGTGGCAGTTGTGTGATGCAGAGGACGAGCAGTGAAGTCACTCCTGCCACACCAAATCGAATGTCACAGGTAAGACTCAATCTTGGCTATGCATGATGATATACATCCTGATCCTTTAATGAACTATTTTATATGGATCATGAAAGAACTTGCTACAGAGTTGTGAACTAGTCTTAAAATGAATTGTATATTAATATATCATATGTCTACAGGAAGGAGCTGGTCCCTCCAGCGTCAACTCACCTGTTACACCAAATCAAATGTCGCATGTAAGATTCAATTTTGCCTATGCATGATAATGCTTATACAGCTATGACACCGGATATTAGAGCTGTATGACTTCAAATCAATATCATGATTATTTAAAACTTTTGTGTGGATTATAATTAAGGAGCTATTTTATTTATATAGTGGAATATAGCAGATCTACAAACACCATATAGTACAAAGTGCTGTGTTATACAGGTCTGTATTGGATCTATTAGAAATAAAAAATAAATAAAACAAACAAACAAATACCGGTAGTTAAATACATGAGCAAGACTGTCATTAGAGTTTCTACATTTGGGTTTCAATATATTTCCGGTTAAATGCCCAGCCCTACCTGCTGTGAACACGTCAGAAAATGTATTCTGTCTTCTGAGTAGTATTAGAGGGAAGAAGTATCATATTCTTTTGTACTCTATATCTTTTGTTCTATTGTGTGTAATTATTAGACATAATGGACATAATTTCTATAGATTTCTATACATGCTTTGTGTGCTGTTGTCTATAGTATGTACAAAAGAAATCTATTCAGACTCATGTATAAACAAGACTCTTTAGAAATCTTTAGAGAACAGGGGCTTTCTTTTGTGTGTATTTGTGTGGTTTTGTTCACTGTTTGTGCATGTTTTTATGGTGTACACTTTCTGTTAATGTGTGACCGTGTCCTGCAGAGAGTGGGATGCTAGACCCATCTCATGCCTTTTTGTCTCTATTGACAAAAGGCCCTCATTAGGATATAATTGAATGGTAATGTCTCTCTGGCTGAGTGAGTGAGTGAGTGAGTGATCCTATGGAAAGAGGGTCTTTTCTTTTGTGTTATTATTGTGTACACTTTCTGTTAAAGTGTAACCATGGCATGCCTTTTTTGGCTCTATTGACAAAAGCTACTCATTGGACTTGTGACGACTCAAAGCCCATTGAATTGTAATGTCTGTCTGGCTGAGTGAGTGTGCGTGTGAGATGGGTCATGTATTGTATATAAGGACCGTAGAGTCTGGTCAGTGTTTGTGCAGCATACTACACCCAGAGTTATTCTAACGCTACAGTCCGTACATCTCTACTACAAGTCATGGCTTCTGTTAATGCTTCAGGTACGTTAGTCTGTGAGGATATTCCTTCTAGCTGCGATTTTTTGACTGGTATTGATATATGTCATGCTCCTAAAAAGAAGAGTCGTGGATTCCGTAGTCGTACTACTAGAAAAGATGAGATGATACGCATCGTGGTGAAGGGGTCATCAAGGTGTGTGTATGAGTTTAAATATGAGGATGGTGTCATTAGTATGAGTAATGTCCACGTAGAGGGTATAGGTTTGACTATGTCTGTTAGAGACTGGTGTATATTTCGAAATTGGGTGTGCATAGGGCTAAGTGAGAAGAGGAATGACATCTTAATGGCTATGAGTGAACTGGTGTGGTATAATGCATATGAGAATATACAGTATATGATTGATACTGATAGGATTAGCAAACAAACAACAAACAATGGTTTTATTTATTTTGTAAAACGTCTTTTCCCCCAAGAGGGTAAAATACTACCGAATAGTGCCCCTGGTGGGATATATGACCATACAGATCGTTTTGTGATTCAGTGGTGCGACTGGGAGTCTCTGCAGGCAGTGTTCAAACAGATTGATGAAGCAATCCTCGGAGGAAGTTTCAATAACGAGTACGAGTGTGTCAGAAGGACATTTATTTTCGGCTATGTGCCGGATAGCGACGATATTCGCATGTCTACCAATCATATCATGCCTGAACCAGAGATCCGGAGACGTCTTGAATTCTGATTGTCAATAACGGTAAATAGCTGAGAATTGTTTCATATAAGCAGTAAATGTATAATATTTAGTTTTTTATTTTATTATTATGTAATATTAATTATACCATTTATTTTATCCACCGTCAAGGCAACCATCCATCCGAGCTGGGAGCCCCTTCGGATAATGCTGTGGATTATACAAGCGTTTATTCAGAGGATGAGGCGCTCACCCATTGGATACATGAATATGGACGAGTCCTTGGATCACAAAATCTGACATTACTGGACACCCCTGTGGAAAAATCTCCAACACCCCCAATCCACCAGGATAACCGAGAGGCTGAGAAGAAAGAGGAAGATTGCGAGCTATACAAGGAGAACCGTATGCTCTCTAAGGACATTGCAGTGCTTAAAGGAGTATTATGCCTCTGTGTTGAGGCAGTAATTGCAGAGGCCCAAGAAGCAGCATGCTACGGATGCAAAATCGACCACCCGAGTCAGATGCAGCATAGCTGCCTCTTTGAGCCTCACATATTTTATTTTGAGAGTTGTTTTGATGTTCTTTGCAATAATCTGTTTAAACCCACACTGTCTACAGCCCTATCTTACGCATTGAAGAAACTGTGTCACAAAGATATATCGTTGTCTAGAATCCTAGGAGCAGCTGATACTATTGTTTGTGAGTGGAGATCTGAGCCATTCATTCTTGAAAAACTAAAAGAGATCAGAGAGCTCATTGTAACTGAGGCTGTTGAACCAGTTGCGGTGCACTGCGTCGGTATATGGTCAGGAGATCTTGCTAGATCTACGGTCTGATATCCCTCATCATGGAAGTGTTGGGTGGTACTAAGGGACGTATATATACACGTCTTATATCCCTTGTGAATGCGGTAATTAACATAGATACATCCCAGGGAGTTATGTTAGATCATCCTAAAGGCTATGCTATTTTTATAAAACATTTACAATATGTAAAAACTAAGAATTTACAATATAAAGAGTTATCCATGTATGTAGGACCCCCTGGTTATCCTATTAACGAGAGAACCGTAAGGGAGGTAATTACTCATTTTTTTAAGCAGCAGCAAGAATGCTCAAAAGGGGTTGGTAATGTTATATGTATATGTTCATATATTACTGATATGTGTATAGATAGTCTTCAACAATGTGTACATGACTGGTCTACGGAAATTGTGGAGTATGCTGTACTGAAACTGGTTGAATTAGATCTAATATCGTGCATAAAATATATTACTATGCTAGATGATTGTGTATGTTTTTAATAACCAGTATGTAAATAAAAACCGTAAAAAACATATACCAGTATTCATTTGTGTTTGTGCTGTCAAAGATGGAGGATGTATTACAGAAGGTATATTACGTCGTAACTAACCCTGGGGGTCTAGGAGGAGTATCCCGGCTGATCACTGGTGTTAAAGAAGAAGAAAGGATACCTCCGAAACTGTCTGATGTTAAAACGTGGTTAGAAAAGCAAGACACCTACACACTTCATGTACCAGCGGCAAAAAACTTTCAGAGAAATAGAGTTTTTGTAAAAGGCATAGATAATCAGTTCCAGGCTGACCTTGTAGATCTGGGGTTATATTCAAAAGAAAATGACGGTGTTAGATATATCTTAACATGTATAGATGTGTTTTCCAAATATGCGTGGGTTAGACCCATACCCAACAAGACTGGGGCATGTGTTACAGATGCATTTAAAGACATCTTGAATGAAGGTCGATATCCTGAAAAACTTCAAACGGATGATGGAACTGAATTCTTTAACAAGACATTTCATCAGCTAATGACCGTATATAATATTCATCATTTCTCCACACGGAATGAGACAAAAGCGAGTGTGGTAGAGCGTTTCAATAGAACTCTAAAGACTAGGATGTGGCGTTATCTGACATCTGTCAATTCACGACGGTATATAGATGTTCTACAAGAACTAGCCGACGCATACAACGGTTCCTATCATAGGTCTATTAAGATGGCACCGATGGATGTAACTAAGGCTAATGAGAAAAAGGTATTCAACCATATGTATAAGCAGAGACAAACACCTGCCTCTATAATTAAATACAGAGTAGGGGATACTGTACGTATATCAAAATATAGAGGGATCTTTCGAAAAGGGTATTTACAAACATACACAGATGAATTTTTCAAAATAACAGAATGTATACCCAGGACACCACCCGTCTACAGACTACAGGATACGGCTGGCGATGATATCCAGGGGACATTTTATGATAAGGAGTTACAAAGAGTTATTATAGATAAAAATAAAGTATTCAAGATAGAAAAGATATTAAAAAAGAAAAAGGGGAAAGGAGGTACCATGGTTTTGGTTAAATGGTTGAATTGGGCAGATAAATTTAATTCTTGGATATCGGAAAGTGAGATTACCGATATCTTTTAATGTAAACTGAATAGGTAGCACACATCTAGAGATTTATTTAAACACCGGTCCGTATAAAATTTACTCATTAAGGGTGTAGGTGTCTTTTCGAACACATCAGTAGATACATAATGGCTGGTCAGGGGTTTTACATAACGCTGCCTAGCAACTCATCTGTAGATGTTTATCCTAACAATAAAATATGGAATTATAAAACAAAATTGGTTAAACCTATAATTCTAAAAGAATCTTATGAAGTAGGATTAATAGAATTACAATATCCACGCAATTGGAGTAGTTTTCCTATGGATGACGGATGGGTGTCATTTACAGATCATAAGGATGGTAAATCTGTGAACTATAATCTATCTATGGGACATTATGACAGTATAACCAAGATTATTAAAGAGCTAAATAATATTATAGCAGGAGAATCCATTACAAAGAGAGTAACCATGATGTATAATGCTATAAAAAATAGGGTCTTTTTCATGGGGGCTGAAGGCATGACAGTTAAATTTAGAGGCCGTTTAGCCCATATTCTAGGATTTGATCCTGGGTTATCGTTTGAAATACTGCAAAACCGCGGGGTACAGTATGCCCCCCACCCTGCAGATATCTATGGAGGATGCTATAACATCTATGTATATACAGACATTGTGGATTATCAACTTGTGGGAGACAGCTACGTCCCACTGTTGAGGAGTATAAATATTGCTGACGACTCTAGAAGAATACCAAACCTGTGTTACGACAAACCTCACTACACACCCTTAGCCAAAGCGGTTATAGATGATATAGAAATATCTTTGAAAACGGATCAAAACCAGTACGTACCATTTACATATGGGAAGGTGATTGTTAAACTACACTTTAGACCTGTAAGGCATAACTTTTAGATATAAATCATGAGGGGTTCTCCATACATTAGCGATGCTGATCGCTATATGAGATATTACATGAATCAAGCAGGAACGGGGTTACCTGGCTTCTCAGGTAGTGCTACGCAGTATGGATCAGGTCTTGGAGGAATTTTTAGGAATCTGTTCAGGTTTGCATTACCACTTTTAAAGAGTGGTTTCAATATAGCTAAACCTCATTTAAAAACAGCTGTAAAGAATTTTGCAGGAGATGTGGTTACACGCATGGTAGCCAGGGCTACAGAACCTAGACAGCAGGGGTCAGGACTAATGGTATACACCAGGCGTGGTCTAAAAAGACCTCCACGAAACCATTCACAGGGGAGGACCCATACCCGTAAAAAGACAGTTAAAAGATCTCACGGAGGTGGAAAGAAGACAAAAGTTAAACGGAAGAATCACGGACACATAAGAAAACTGCATAGTGATATTTTTTAGCATTCAACATGTCGCTGCTTCACGATATGTCAGACATATGTCTAAAAAACGAATTAGAATTATTTTCTATACCATACACACAGACATCGATTGAGAGATCTACATACCATGAAGTTTCTACGATCAATTCCATTACAGAAAATGGTCCTTTAGAATTTTTTATATCGGCTAGTGGTGAGGAATACATAGATCTTAATAATACCTATATTCATATACAAGCCAAGATTACTAAGGCTGATGGAACAAATATTGATGCAAATACCCAGGTTGGATTTGTTAATTACCCGGGGTGTTCTCTATTCTCCCAATTGGACATTATGCTGGGGGATACTCTGATAACACATTCATCAAGTACATATCCATATCGTGGAATTTTAGAGTGTTTGTTGAATTACGGAGAGGAAGCTTTGAACACCCAATTTGCCTGTGGACTATTTTGTAAAGACACTGCGGGAGAAATGGACCTTACTAATCCAGCAGGGGGTAATGCAGGCTACACTGAGAGAGCTTCATATACTGAAGAAAGTAGAGTTGTTGACATAATCGCCCCTATACATGCAGATATGTTTTTTCAAGAAAAAATGCTTATAAATGGGGTAGACATTAAGATGAAGTTTATACGTTCAAAAGATGAATTTTGTTTAATGGCAACTACACCTGCTGATGCGTATAAGGTTAAGATCATAGCAGCTAGTGTATATGTAAAAAAGGTCACCGTGGATCCAGGGGTGCGGTTAGCGCATGCTAAAGCTATAGGCCACGCAACGTTAAAATATCCTATAGATAGGATGTGTTTAAAGACTGTATCTATACCTGGTCATACACGAGTGTGTAATCAAGAGAATCTATATCTGGGGCAGATCCCTAAGTTTATAGTTATAGGTTTCGTCGACAATGAATCTTTCACAGGTAGTTTCTTGCGGAACCCGTTCAATTTCCATCATTACAACACTGAATATATAGCACTGTATGCTGATGGACATACGTACCCCGGAAAACCGTTACAACCCACCTTCGACAATGGCCAGTATGGTAGGGAATATTATCAGATGATACAGGCCACTGGTCGCCATCTAAAAGACAGAGGGCTAGCTATCACAAGAAAAGATTTTGGGAGAGGTTACACATTATTTTGTTTCAATTTAGAAGCTGACGATGGTTGCGGTTCTCACGTATCTTTGATTCGCTCGGGGAATGTACGTTTGGAGGTTAGATTTCGAGTACCTCTACCAAGAACTGTCACTATGATATGTTATGCTATTTTTGATTCAGTTATTGAGATATCTAACCGTAGACAAGTACTTCTCGACTATCACTGAATATTCATTAAGTGTAATGAACACTGTGGAGTTAACGCTTATCCTAAAACAGAAGGTTAATAGAAATACGCATTTCTTAGGTGTTTTAGCATGCGATCAGTTACCCTCTAATTATATAACTAGTATACCAGCTATAGCTGTTGTTAATACCCATATTTCATCAATGCCTGGTGATCATTGGCTGGGTATTTATATATCTGATGATAGACAAGGATATTTTTTTGACTCGTTTGGAAACCCTCCTACCTTATACCATACATACATAAATAACTTTATTAAGTATAATTGTAATAGCGTATCCTATTCTACAAGACAGGTTCAGGAAAACAATGCTACTACATGTGGTCAGCATTGTGTGTTTTTTCTGTGTAACATCCAGAAATATCATTCATATCAGAGAGTTATGAGTATGTATAGGAGTAATATGGTTTGTAATGACATCATGGTATGTAAGTTTGTTAGCAAAATACGCCCTGGTCTATGTAGAGATCATGATTTCACATGCATACAGAGTGTACATCATGATAGACATTGTTTGTGATAGGTTTTATTTTTTTATTATATATATTTGTCTTTTATTTATTTTTATTTTAGTGTATGGTGTATAATACCATATATGTAATATGTATGAATGTTTTTAGTGTGTGTTGGATAATACCCTGTATGTAATGCATTAAGAATAGACACATGAATAAAGCAAAGAAAAAGTCTCTATGCAATCATAGTCTGTTTTATTAAGAAATGATATAGTAAGAAAAACATGTTTACATAGAATAACCACATCAAAAGGTATCATATAATCAGTAACACCATCATATAGACAGATAAAGAAAAAGTACATAATAAAATCATGAAAAGAAAAAAGAATAAAACAAGTAATAGCATTCACATTGGTTACAGTTGATACATTTGTTCCATGTTATACATAATATTCACCAAACACCATAAACAAAAAGAAAATATTAGAAACAATATATAGATGCATAGTCCTATATACTATCAGTACTCAGCCCAAGAACCCTCCATACTCCGTCTTTTTCTCTTCTTTTTACTAGCCGATAGTCTAACAGAGGGCTCATATTCATTATCACCCCTACTCTTGCTAGGAGTGACAGTACCTGTTTTCAGGTTCGTAATGAGTTGTCTAACTTGAGTATTAGGTACTGATGATAACGGAATATTCAATACAGCCATAATACGTAGAAAATCATGCCAACCAGCAGGTCTTTTTTCATCACGCATACCCTGTGGTGATGTAACATTTTTAATCAAGTCAAAAATATGTGATCCACGTACAACATTGCCACTGACTACCAGTTCCCCCCGAGGAGACCATGACACACTTTCCTTTGATTTACTCATCATATCTACAATGTGTTGTGCATTTCGCATATTTCTTTGAGGCATGTGACTAGCAATATCCATGAGCAGAGGATCCTCTCCACTTGCCTCGATAATAACATCATTAACCGATGTATCTGTTCCTCTTTCAGAGGAAGGTAGTGTTAATGTTAGAACTCCTTGTTCGTTCCCTTTTTGTCTAATCATAGTCAAATAACGTTGTAAGACAGCCGTATATCTTTTTGCCTTTTGATGCAAATCTAATTCAGGGGTATTTAGGACATCAACTATCACTTTATCTAATTCATTCTCAGCGACCTGCCTAATGGATTCGTGTGATGACGAATGTTGCTTCAAATTATCCAACTGTTGCTGCGGAACTAGATACATTTTCTGTACATGATCCATATTAGATTATCTCCGCGAAAAAAGTGAAGATAAAAATGGAATGGCTGCCGATAGTAAAGGGATCAGGAACCCGTTACCTTTTTGATTAATAACTTTCTTTTTCTTGGTAATGTTAATGCGTTTATCCGCAATTAATCGTACGTTAGCTTTTTTCTTCTGCAATAGGTTGTACTGCTTAGATGATAATGGGATCGTTCCTTTCAATACATTTAATGCTATTTCACACAAGGCATTCATTAAGTCAGAACTAGCGTTTTTTAGAATAACTCTGCGTGCATTGGGTGATGCTCTATATAACCTTTCAATGAGGACCAAATTCCTACGCATGCGTCCCGACATGACTATACAGAGGGCTTTCGAGGAATATACACTGTTTGGTTGTCTGATAACAAACCCGTTCTGAGACGATAGCAATCAGGCGTTTTGGTTATAAAGTCTATAAGTAGATAACCATACGGAGTGCTTGTAGCATCATTGAATGCCTGTAAAAAATATTTAGTATTCCCCGGAAACATCTGCCTAGCCAGTAACATTATCTGACCCTTATCCCTCACATTGTTAAAAACCACAATATACGATGAGTTTAGACTTATAGTTCTGCTAGATTTTCCTTGCATAAATAGATTTTGTACTAAGTAAATACAACTTAAATTTCTATGGTGTACATATTTAGTGAATACCTTCTGCACCTCTATATTCTGACTGGCTGCTTCCATTACATCATCTATAATTAATAAATTATGTAAATGGGGTGGTAGAAGTGAATCATCACACAGGGATTCCGGTATTCCTTGAACAAAGTTTATATGTCTTATTTTCAATAATTGGTCATACAAAGGCTGCCAGCAGGAATATATATAAACGATATTGTCAAATTTCACAGATATTATTTTTACAGCATTTTCTATAAGGTCTTTCACAAAAAATGATTTACCACTATTCGATGGCCCAGAAACCACCATGCTAAATGGATGTTCTAGTTTACCTCGGAAATCTCCAACGTCTCTACATGATGCGTTAGTATGCATATTTCGCATGAATGCTAAACATAACCCCTCATAAATGAGGAATTACTGTCTCATCTCAAGAAGAGTATAATACTCTGTCTAAAATATCCTCTTGTAAAATAGAGTAATAGTTGAAATACTCATCATCTGTGATGATTAACTGTGGTCCTCAGAATGCCCGCTGTACCACGGATTCTGTAAATAATAGATGTAATTAACATCTGTAGGTGTTGATACATATAATCATAATGATGGCAGAGAAATATTAGTAACCGTAGGGCAGTGTACTATAATCGGGAAAAACTCTGCGTTTGTTGTAAACAATGCGCGCTTTTTTTACAACTGTTACATTCTTAAGCTGCAGAGTCCTTTTGTCCCTTTGAATGGTATGGGTCTGTGTGTATAGACACTCATCCTGATTGGATACAAAGGCTTTGACCAGTCTTTCCAATGCATCTGCTGTTATACACTCTGCATGTCTGGGTGATAGTGTAATACCCTTCCATTTAACAACTGTCTTGTTGAAATGAGTCTTGTATGCATAGGTTTTAGGTCCTCCAGAAACAAACATAGTAATAAAATCCCCATCATCAAGTTCGTTTGTCAGATCACCCAGATATGGACCGGTAGGTGGCTCCCAAGAGCCCTCGTCCTTCAAATATATGACACTATCGGTATCAATGTAGAAAACAGAAGAACCTAGTTTGTCTATGAGATCATATAGAATTAATCTAGCATGAGATGTTGTAAACGCACCTATAAAGACATTTACGTCGCTCATTCTAAGAGCATATGTTTTATCGTAGAGATACTGAACCATTGCTATAGTTGGTGTAATGAAGTGAAACTGCTTTATTACAAAGTCTGATAGAAACAACAGTTGGGAAAATCTTTCAGGTTTAGAGACTAGCTCTGTGATAGGTTTATTAGAATTCATACAAAATCTCCCCCAAAGACTATTAAGGAGTAATTTATTACAATTTCTAATGGCCAAATTAAGAGCTATTTTGCTACGGTCTAACAATATGCCCTCTTTTTCAAAGTAGTCTGCAATGTACTTATCCTGTTGTTCAGGGGTTACAACGCCTGGTGGCCAACCGGATGCCTGTTGTTTCGCTTTGAGAAATGTTTGAACATAGCCCTTAAATAGATCAGTGGATGTCTCGTTGAAATGCCATATTTCGTCTATTTTTACAATAGCATAGTGCTTTTCAATAGCTTTTTCAAGTTCTATAGTAGTCCAGACACCCGTCAACATCCGCTGTTCATCATCATGTCCACAGTTACTGACCTGATTCATCTCTTCAGCACATATTCTACACAATGGAAACATGAGTTTGCCGTTACATCTGTAAGGGAGTACAGGATGGTAGAGATTTCTAGGTGGTGCTACTGTGCACCTCACAAAACCAAAATATTCACTTATAGGTTTAAAAGGGGGTTCTAAAATAACCTCTGGGTGTCCTACGGGGTATCGTTTGGTAGCTTGTACCGTGGGATAAAGTGATGTATAATCAACATATTTGACTTGTTGCTTACCCATGACCTTGTGAAGAAGTTTAATAGCACTTGTCCTTCCACCATATAAAGCGTCTCTGGGGTTCAACCTTATAGTTGTTGTGTATGTGCGCATGAATTCAATCACACTGGGTTTAGTCTTTTTGTCCCTTATCCAGTCACATTCCCAAATCGCTATGACTTTAAGTTTATGCTCTCTCTTTAAGGCAATCTGTCTACCTATGGTCTGATAACGCAAATTAGCATAAGTGGTTTTAGCAAAAGGACTATAACCACTACTGCGACATTTGGAGCAACCGTGAAATTGACACCCATAGAAAGAGAATGCGGTATGAGTTATTGGATCATAACCATCTAGATGATATTTACCAAACTGCTTCTCACCTCCGTTTAAAGCATGTTTTATATCTATCCCTTTATCATGTTTTAACCACTCAAGCCACTCTATGGAGACATTTGAGTAGGACTTATTCTGACTCAGGTAGGCCCCCTCGTATGTTAGAGCTATCTTGTTCTCTGGCAAAAATAGGGTTTTATACACCCCCATACAGCTAGCGGGTAATGTCGAGTACGAAAAAGGGTCCACGTTGGTATTTGTTATGAATGCTTCGCGATACAGTGTGCATGCTTTCTGAAGAACCACAACATCGTTTCTGCAATAGAGCGATAACTCTTTTTGCATATCAAACACTTCATCTTTAACTGAGCTGTACCATTCAGTAAAATTATGTTTGTCTCTCGCGGACATCTCATCAAAAGCATAGAAGGATTTGTCTGGGTAAGGACCTATGTAAGCATCATTTTCTCTGATGTTGAATCTGTGGGGGAAAAACCCCTTCACAACATCTGTGAATCCCATAGCAGCAGGTGTATTTGCTAAGCGCATAGGGATGAAACTGTAAGAGTCTAACCATCTCTGTTGATAGCCCTTATCGTTCATGATCACTATCCGTGATCCTTTCACAATTACTGTAGGAGTTTGTTTTTGTCTAGTTAGTTCTTTCAATACTAGATAATTATCAAACCCTGATGCGTTGTGTGCGATAAAAGTGCAATTTAAATACAAATCAGTTCTGAAATGTTTAATGAAGTTTTCTACACAACTGACCCCACCAAACTCGAACGTCTCATTCTCATAACTTACATTTGCAACAATAAAGTTAGCTTCGTGGATGCCCTGCTTATCATATCTCGTCTCAAAGTCATAATATATGTACCTTTCGGTATGGTTTAGTACTTCTTTAATAGGTTGTATATAACACTTATGCTCACCCACACCAACCAAGGTTTCCATACAGTGCACGCAGTTCGGCACTGGACATATATGTATAGTGGGTATTAATTGATCATCCTTGTTTCTTTTGCTGGACATATACCTATAAGTGACGTGACAATGTGGACACTGCCTAAGCTTTGTACATGGACTCGATTCGAATATCCCTGTTACCTCTTTATGCCTGGCGTAACAAACTGCAGATTTACAGATCCGATTACATTCCTTACAAATTATCTTTGTATCAGAAGTTTTGCCTTTTGTCTCAGAAGATACACCGTTTGGCTCAAATGGTGTACCATTCGCTTCAGAATGTATACCGTTTGGGTCAACAGGAATGTCCTCTACAGAAGATGCACCGTTTGGCACAAATGGTGTACCATTCGCTTCAGAATGTATACCGTTTGGGTCAACAGGTACACCCTCTCCAGAAGTATGTATGTTATCGCTGCAGTCTGAATAACATACACGACAGACATATTTACAATGGTGGTATATATTATCGTTATATCTGCCATAGCACATATTGCATACATACGAAGACCCAAAAAATGCCGGA